>NC_092113.1:8955839-9262152 GCF_045679555.1 Salvelinus alpinus | reverse complement strand
TGGAACTATAGGGGGTGCTGTTCCGCATTAGCATATTTGTGTCTCCAAATTAAACTGCCTCGTGCTAAATTCTTGATCGTACAATATGCATATTATTGTTATTATTGGATAGAAAACAGTCTATAGTTTCTATAGGAGTTGAAATTTTGTCTCTGAGTGGTACAGAACAATTTCTACAGCACTTTTCATGACAGGGTTCAGATTTCAGAAATTTTTACCTCTGATCTGGGGTCTGTTTATAAGGCCACAGTGAATGCTATGAAGAAACCGACACTACCTACGTCTTCCTCTGGGTGTCTGTACGTCATCACGTTTTCAATGAAGTCTATGGGACGTTCACAGCCATTATAAATGACAAAAATGTACAGAGACCCCTCTTTCTCAACGTGCGCCTCAAGCGTGAAGGCCATCGGACCTGCCTCGTTCCAAATCGTTTTCTAACCAGCAGTATTTCTCCGGTCATGTTTTCAGTCGTTATAGTTGTTAAAAACATCATAATGTAGTGAATTTTAACCGTTTTATATCAATTTATATCCGTTTAGTGCGATTTTGAGGAATTTCTTTGTCGTGCACTCTGAAAGTTTGGACACGCTTTAGGGTGTCGGTCGTTGGTGATGGACATTTCGAAGGACAGAGGACATCTATCGACCAAAAGACGTTTATAACATAGAAAGGATACATTGCCCAAGAATATGATGGAAGATCAGCTCAAAGTAAGCAATATTTAATATGATAAACCGTGTTTCTGTCGAAATATTTTAAACGCATACATCGCCATTTTGTTTGGTATAGCTTCACTTGGCCAACCCTGTATTGAAAAGTAAGGATAATTTTAAAAATGTAAATCAGCGGTTGCATTAAGAACTAATTTGTCTTTCGATTCCTGTCAACCCTGTATTTTTTAGTCAAGTATATGATTAGCTTTTAATTAAACTAGATCACTCTGATAGATGACGTCAGACATATTGAGGCTTGATTTCCTAGTATTTTCATTGTGTAACCACGGTTTTGTATGGCTAAATATGCACCTTTTCGAACAAACTGTATATGTATGTTGTAAAATGATGTTACAGGAGTGTCATCGGAAGAATTCTGAGAAGGTTAGTGAAAAAATTAATATCTTTTGGCGGTGATTACGTTATAGCGCTCTTTGCCTGGAATCGATGCTCTGGTAACGTTTTCACATGTGGTATGCTAACTTATCGATTTATTGTGTTTTCGCTGTAAAACGCTTAGAAAATCTGAAATATTGTCTGGAATCACAAGATCTGGGTCTTTCCATTGCTATGCTTTGTCTATTCTTATGAAATGTTTTATGATGAGTAAATTGGTCATACACGTTGCTCTATCTAGTAATTCTAGTGGATTTGTGATGGTCGGTGCAATTGTAAACTGTGATTTCTACCTGAAATATGCACTTTTTTCTAACAAAAACTATCCTATACCATGAATATGTTATCAGACTGTCATCTGATGGTTTTTTTTATAGGTTATTGGCTATCAATATCTTAGTTGAGCCGAATTGGTGATAGCACCTGAAGGAGTAAGAAACTGATGGAGTTAGAATAGTGGTGTATTTTGCTAACGTGTTTAGCTAATAGATTTACATATTTTGTCTTCCCTGTAAAACATTTTAAAAATCTGAAATGGTGGCTTTATTCACAAGATCTGTATCTTTCATCTGGTGTCTTGGACTTGTGATTTAATGATATTTAGATGCTACTATCTACTTCTGAAGCTATGCTATCTATGCTAATCAGTGTGTGGGGGGTGGGGGGTGCTCCCGGATCCGGGTTTCTGAGGCAGTAGAGGTTAAAGAAAGACCTCTACCGGCTGAAGGAGAAGAGGATCTGGTAAAATATGGGTATGAGACCATCAAATAAATGGCATATAAATTAGTCTTCCAAGAATTTCCACGTGAACGAGGATATTGGAAATTTAATCAAAGCCTATTGGATGAAAACTTGTTTTTAAATGTATAACTGACTTTTTCCGACATAATATAGGTATCCCCTTATTGTATGGGGCACTTTTAAATGTGCCTTTAGACGCCATGCAATTCAATAATCCTCCAAAACAAAAGCAATTTAGGCCAAAAGAGTCCATATTAACAAAGGAAATAGAAGGACTAACCGTACAGATAGATAGCAATAAAAACTGTACCATTGAGGCACAGAATAAGTTAGAGGAGAAATGAGAAATGAAGGAACATCAAGAAAGATCGAGTGTAATATATTATAAAAAAAATAAAGTGAACTGGATGAAAGATGGGGGGAAATGTACCAAATAATTTTTTTACTCTTCAACAGAAATTATACCAAAAATAATTTTCTGAAACTTATTACAAATGACAGAATCACCCATTATTCACCAAACAATATTTTGAAAAGAGGAAGCAAAGTACTTTAAGCATATGTTTTCGTTTCGATCTCCTCCATACTAACCAAAGTTAATTGTATGAATGTTTTCCCCAATTAATCATGTAAAATTAACAGCTGTACAGAAAGACTCAAGTGAAGGCCAAATTACAGAGGAACTTCTTGATGCAATTAAAGCCTTTAAGTCTGGGAAAACTCCAAGGTTGGATGGCATAACAGTTGAGGTATACCAAACCTTTTTTGATGTACTCAGAGGACCATTATTAGCATGTTTAAAAATTTAGCAAAGTGCAAAGCGCATAGAATTAAAAAGGTATTGTCGGATATTATTCATCCTAATCAGACAGGGTTTTTACATGGACAATACATTGAAGATAATACAAGACAAGTACTGTAAAACAATAGAACAATATTAAAAATCTAGGAAACCAGGCCTGGTATTCATAGCTGACTTTGAAAAGGCTTTGGATAAAGTACTACTGGAATTTATATATACACAACCCCATTCGGAAAGTATTCAGACCCCTTGACTTTTTCCACATTGTTACGTTACAGCCTTATTCTAAAATGTATTAAATAGTTTCCCCCCCTCATCAATCTACAGACAATACCCCATAATGATAAAGCAAAAACAGTTTCAAAATTATTTTGCAAACGCATTCAAAATAAAAACCTGAAATATCACATTTACATAAGTATTCAGACACTTTACTCAGTATTTTGTTGAAGCACCTTTGGCAGCAATTACAGCCATGAGTCTTCTTGGGTATGCTTCTACACCTGCATTGCTTGCTGTTTGGGGGTTTTAGGATGGGTTTCTGTATAGCACTTTGAGATATCAGCTGATGTAAGAAGGGCGTTATAAATACATTTGATGACGCTACAAGCTTGGGACACCTGTATTTGGGAAATTTCACCCAGTCTTCTCTGCAGATCCTCTCAAGCTCTGTCAGGTAGGATGGGGAACATCGCTGCACAGCTATTTTCAGGTCTCTCCAGATATGTTCGATTGGGTTCAAGTCCGGGCTCTGGCTGGGTCACTCAAGGACATTCAGAGACTTGTCCCGAAGCCACTCCTGCGTTGTCTCGGCTGTGTGATTAGGGTCGTTGCCATTTTGGAAGGGGAACCTTCGCCCCAGTCTGAGGTCAAGAGAGCTCTGGAGCAGGTTTTCAGCAAGGATCTCTGTACTTTGCTCAGTTAATCTTTTCCTCGATCCTGACTAGTCTCTCAGTTCCTGCTGCTGAAAAGCATGCCACTACCATGCATCACAGTAGGGATGGTATTAGCCTGGTGATGAGTGGTGCCTGGTTTCCTCCAGACATGTTGCTTGGCATTCAGGCCAAAGAGTTCAATCTTGGTTTCAACAGACCAGAGGTGCCTTTTGGCAAACTCCAAACGGGCTGTCGTGCCTTTTACTGAAGAGTGGCTTCCGTCTGGCCACTCAACCATAAAGGCCTGATTGATGGAGTGCTGCAGCAAAGGTTGTCCTTCTGGAAGGTTCTCCCATCTCCACAGAGGTACTCTAGAGCTCTGTCAGTGACCATTGGGTT
This sequence comes from Salvelinus alpinus, assembly GCF_045679555.1. Classification (NCBI taxonomy): domain Eukaryota; kingdom Metazoa; phylum Chordata; class Actinopteri; order Salmoniformes; family Salmonidae; genus Salvelinus; species Salvelinus alpinus. The sequence goes on along the minus strand of NC_092113.1, from coordinate 9,258,223 downwards.
CTTGTTCACCTCCCTGATTGGTCACCTCCCCCAATTGTTCAGTTTGGCTGGGTAGTCAGCTCTAGGTGGTTCCAAACTTCTTCCATTTAAGAATGATGGAGGCCACTGTGTTCTTGGGGACCTTCAATGCTGCAGAAATGTTTTGTACCCTTCCCCAGATCTGTGCCTCGACACAATCCTGTCTGAGCTCTATGAACAATTCCTTCAACATCATGGCTTAGTTTTTTGCTCTGACATGCACTGTCAACTGTGGGACCTTCTATAGATAAGTGTGCGCTTTTCCAAATCATGTCCAATCAATTGAATTTACCACAGGTGGAATCCAATCAGGTTGTAGAAACATCTCAAGGATGATCAATGGAAACAGGATGCACCTGAACTCAACTTCGAGTCTCGTAGCAAAGGGTATGAATACTTATATAAATACGTTTTTTTAAATGATTTTTTATTAATTTGTAAAAATGTCCAAAAAACTGTTTTCGCTTTGTCATTATGGGGTATTGTGTGTAGATTGATGACAATTATACATTTGTATCATCAATTTTGGAATAACACTAACGTAACAAAATGTGGAAAAAGTGAAGGGGTCTGGGAGCAAGACATCGGTGTCCTTGACAGGGATGGTTTTCTATTTGTAATCCGTGATTGAGTGTAGATCCTGTCACATACGTCTCGTGTCTGAGCTGTTGAATTGCGACTCTACTTTGTCTCTATACTGATGCTTAGCTTGTTTGATTGCCTTGCGGAGGGAATAGCTACACTGTTTGTATTCGGTAATGTTTCCGGTCGTTATGCCATGATTAAAAGCAGTGGTACGCGCTTTCAGTTTTGCGCGAATGCTGCCATCAATCCACGGTTTCTGGTTGGGGAAGGTTTTAATAGTCACTGTGGGTACAACATTACCGATGCACTTGCTAATAAACTCGCTCATCGAATCAGCGTATACATCAATGTTGTCGCCTGAGGCTATCCGGAACATATCCCAGTCCACGTGATCGAAGCAATCTTGAAGCGTGGAATCAGATTGGTCGGACCAGCGTTGAACAGACCTGAGCACGGGAGTTTCCTGTTTTAGTTTCTGTCTATCGGCTGGGAGCAACAAAATGGAGTCGTGGTCAGATTTGCCGAAAAGAGGGCGGGGGAGGGCTTTGTATGCGTCGCAGAAGTTAGAGTAGCAATGATCCAGAATTTTTCCAGCCCGGGTCACGCATTCGATATGCTGATAAAATTTCGGGAGCCTTGTTTTCAGATTAGCCTTGTTAAAATCCCCAGCTACAATAAATGCAGCCTCAGGATATGTGGTTTCCAGTTTACATAGCGTCCAATGAAGATCTTTCAGGGCCGTCAAGGTGTCTGCTTGGGGGGATGATATACACGGCTGGGATTATAATCGAAGAGAATTCTCTTGGTAGATAATGCGGTCGGCATTTGTTGTAAGGAATTCTAGGTCCGGTGATCAAAAGGACTTGAGTTCCTGTATGTTGTTATGATCACACCACGACTCGTTAATCATAAGGCATACAACCCCGCCCTTCTTCTTACCAGAGAGATGTTTGTTTCTGTCAGTGCGATGCGTGAAGAAACCGGGTGGCTGTACCAACTCTGATAACGTATCCCAAGTGAGCCATGTCTCCGTGAAACAGAGAATTACATAAAAAAACTAAATACTGCATAGTTTCCTAAGAACGTGAAGCCAAGCGACCATCTCTGTTGGCGCCAGATCCAACAATAATATCAAGGGGCTAGAAACCCAGGGTTTAAAAACAAAAATATCACTGTACGCGGATGATTCACATTCTTTTAAATCCACAATTTGGATCCCTCCTCAGCCTACTTTTTCTAACCTCTCTGGATTACAACCAAATTATGAATTACACCAAAAGTGTATATTTAAGTAATAAGGCCCAAGGGGGTGTGGTATTTGGCCAATATACCACAGCTAAGGGCTGTTCTTATGCACGATGCAACGCGGAGTTCCTCAATACAGCCCTTAGCCATGGCCATATACCACAAACCCCAGATGTGCCTTATTGCTATTATAAACTGGTTACAAACGTAATTAGAGCAGTAAAAATAAATGCTTTGTCATACCCGTGGTATATGGTCTGATATACCACGGCTATCAGCCAATCAGCATTCAGGGCTCCAACCACCCAGTTTATAATACGTATTGGTTTACAAAAAAATACTACTTTTACATTACTGTGTAGTTTGCCAATAAAAATGGTTTGACAGTGATGTGGACATACTCAGTACTCATATCCCGAAATAAAGAAATTCTCACTACAATACATTTTAATAGAACGTTTATAGATAAGATCTTGCTACAATGGAAATTAAAAATAACTGTCTAAAAGAATCACCCTGATTAACTCTTTAGTCATATCCCAGTTTACCTATTTGCTATGGCCTTGCCTACACCTAGCGACCAGCTTTTTTAATTATATGAGCAAAAAGGGTAAACTGAGTTTGTTTCTAGTAATCCCTCCTCCTTCAAACTTCTTCTTTGGACTTTATATGGAAGTTGGCAACCAACTTTAAGGCACATTACCACCACCAACTGGACTGGAGTGTGGACCTCAGCTCATCTTTCAATCACCCACGTGGGTAAAAACCAATGAGAAGATGGGAGAGGCGGGACTTGCAGCGCATCAAGCATCACAAATAGACCCAAGTTCTATTTTAGCGCCTGGCTACACAGACGCTCGTTGTCGCGCGAGCAGTGTGGGCGCAATTATTGAATAACATGCATTTGCAACGCTCGTGCACGCGGGCAGTGTGGTCAGCATGTTATACTTAAATCCGAAATGGTTCTCTAGCAGATTAGTAAGAATGTCTTACCCCTTGTTCAAGAATGTCCTTTTCCCTTTATTCAAATGAATACCTCTCACTTTCGGTTCTTTGAAAATGAAATAATCTCCAAAATATTGCTATTTTTAAAACAAGCCATAGAAAGTTGGTTGCAATTTCTGTTTAATCCAGCAGAAAAGACAGAACAAATATTATGGCTAAACTCAAATATAGTACTTGATCAATCATAAATAGGACTGGTGGAGTTGTCACACATGCAGCTAACATACATATAAAATATCTGCTCTCCCAAAACTACAACCAACTAATGGCAGCATTACTGCAAACAATGAAGAGGCGGAAGGGGGGAACGGGCGGAAGTGGAAGGGGGAAACAGGAATTTGTCTGTCAGATCTGCATTAAAAAACAAAATTGGTTAAAGAAAATTGTGATAAAACTATTACAATTTTATAAGGACAAACAAATTGACAGCTGTGCCATACAGATTGCAAAATAGTTGGGAAGAGATTTTTGATGTACGGAATCCATGGCACCTGGTTTATGAACTGATAGGCAAAACGACACCGGATTCAAAACGTAATATCTTTTTAAATTTAAATGACTATACAAAATTCGTGCAACCAAAATAATGTTATTTTGTCGCAGCTCTGCAGATGTTGCTGAGAAGAGACAGAATTATGAGATCATTTGTTTTGGTACTGTCCATATGTAGCTTGTTTTTGGCCGCAGGACCAGGATTGGCTGAAGAATTGCAACATTTATCTGGAGCCAACTCTGCAAGTAGCACTGCTGGGTGATTTGAAAACACATAGGCAATCGATCAATAATATAATAATACTCTTAGCAAAAATGTCTATCTTTAATTTACAATCTGTATAAATTACGAGAACAGAAAGGTTCAGAACTTTTGTGAAACATCACAGCACATTTGAAAAACATATGGTGCCAGGACAACAACATCTCCCTCAACGTGATCAAGACTGAGGAGATGATTGTGGACTAAAGGAAAAGGAGGACCGAGCACGCCCCATTCTCATCGACCGGGCTGTAGTGGAGCAGGTTGAGAGCTTCAAGTTCCTTGGTGTCCACGTCACCAACAAACTAACATGGTCCAAGCACACCAAGACAGTCGTGAAGAGGGAATGACAAAACCTATTCCCCCTCAGGAGACTGAAAAGATTTGGCATGTGTCCTCAGATCCTCAAAAGGTTCTACAGCTGCACCATCGAGAGCATCCTGACTGGTTGCATCACTGCCTGGTATGGCAACTGCTCGGCCTCCGACTGCAAGGCACTACAGAGGGTAGTGCGTACGGCCCAGTACATCACTGGGGCCAAGCTTCCTGCCATCCAGGACCTCTATACCAGGCAGTGTCAGAGGAAGGCCCTAAAAATTGTCAAAGACTCCAGTCACCCTAGTTATAGACTGTTCTCTCTGCTAACGCACGGCAAGCGGTACCGGAGCGCCAAGTCTAGGTCCAAGAGGCTTCTAAACAGCTTCTACTCCCAAGCCACAGGACTACTGAACAGCTAATCAAATGGCTACTTGCATTGTCCCCCTCTTACACTGTTGCTACTCTGTTATCTATGCATAACTCACTTTAATAACTCTAACCACATGTATATACACTGCTCAAAAAAATAAAAGGGAACACTAAAATAACACATCCTAGATCTGAATGAATGAAATATTCTTATTAAATACTTTTTTCTTTACATAGTTGAATGTGCTGACAACAAAATCACACAAAAATGATCAATGGAAATCAAATTTATCAACCCATGGAGGTCTGGATTTGGAGTCACACTCAAAATTAAAGTGGAAAACCACACTACAGGCTGATCCAACTTTGATGTAATGTCCTTAAAACAAGTCAAAATGAGGCTCAGTAGTGTGTGTGGCCTCCACGTGCCTGTATGACTTCCCTACAACGCCTGGGCATGCTCCTGATGAGGTGGCGGATGGTCTCCTGAGGGATCTCCTCCCAGACCTGGACTAAAGCATCCGCCAACTCCTGGACAGTCTGTGGTGCAACGTGGCGTTGGTGGATGGAGCGAGACATGATGTCCCAGATGTGCTCAATTGGATTCAGGTCTGGGGAACGGGCGGGCCAGTCCATAGCATCAATGCCTTCCTCTTGCAGGAACTGCTGACACTCCAGCCACATGAAGTCTAACATTGTCTTGCATTAGGAGGAACCCAGGGCCAACCGCACCAGCATATTGTCTCACAAGGGGTCTGAGGATCTCATCTCGGTACCTAATGGCAGTCAGGCTACCTCTGGCGAGCACATGGAGGGCTGTGCGGCTCCCCAAAGAAATGCCACCCACACCATGACTGACCCACCGCCAAACCGGTCATACTGGAGGATGTTGCAGGCAGCAGAACGTTCTCCACGGCGTCTCCAGACTCTGTCACGTCTGTCACATGTGCTCAGTGTGAACCTGCTTTCATCTGTGAAGAGCACAGGGCGCCAGTGGCGAATTTGCCAATCTTGGTGTTCTCTGGCAAATGCCAAACGTCCTGCACGCTGTTGGGCTGTAAGCACAACCCCCACCTGTGGACGTCGGGCCCTCATACCACCCTCATGGAGTCTTTCTGACCATTTGAGCAGACACATGCACATTTGTGTCCTGCTGGAGGTCATTTTGCAGGGCTCTGGCAGTGCTCCTCCTGCTCCTCCTTGCACAAAGGCGGAGGTAGCGGTCCTGCTGCTGGGTTGTTGCCCTCCTACGGCCTCCTCCACGTCTCCTGATGTACTGGCCTGTCTCCTGGTAGCGCCTCCATGCTCTGGACACTACGCTGACAGACACAGCAAACCTTCTTGCCACAGCTCGCATTGATGTGCCATCCTGGATGAGCTGCACTACCTGAGCCACTTGTGTGGGTTGTAGACTCCGTCTCATGCTACCACTAGAGTGAAAGCACCGCCAGCATTCAAAAGTGACCAAAACATCAGCCAGGAAGCATAGGAACTGAGAAGTGGTCTGTGGCCACCACCTGCAGAACCACTCCTTTATTGGGGGGGTCTTGCTAATTGCCTATAATTTCCACCTGTTGTCTATTCCATTTGCACAACAGCATGTGAAATTTATTGTCAATCAGTGTTGCTTCCTAAGTGGACAGTTTGATTTCACAGAAGTGTGATTGACTTGGAGTTACATTGTGTTGTTTAAGTGTTCCCTTTATTTTTTTGAGCAGTGTATATTTCCTCAATTACCTCAACTAACCAGTGCCCCCGCACATTGACTCTGTACTGGTACCCCCTCTATATATCCTCGCTCTTGTTATTTTTCTGCTGCTCTTTAATTATTTTTTACTTAGGTATTTTCTTAAAACTGCATTGTTGGTTAAGGGCTTGTAAGTAAGAATTTCACTATAACGTCTACACCTGTTGTATTCGGAGCGTTTGACAAATAAAATTTGATTTTGATTTGAAACAGAAATAAAAATGGATGGAGTTAAGAGATAGATTAGATTAGAGGGGTTGAGTGGAGCTGAAGGGTGGGACTAACAAGGTAACCAATGTAAAATATACTGTATCAGTAAAATGTATATAGGTTCAGAACTTATGTGAAACACCAGTCTCAATGTCAACAGTGAAGAGGCGACTCCGGGATGCTGGCCTTCTAGGCAGAGTTGCAAAGAAAAAGCCCTATCTCAGACTGGCCAATAAAAATAAAAGATTAAAATGGGCAAAAGAACACTGACACTGGACAGAGGAACTCTGACTAGAAGGCCAGCCTCCCGGAGTCGCCTCTTCACTGTTGACATTGAGACTGGTGTTTTGCAGGTACTATTTAATGAAGCTGCCAGTTGAGGACTTGTGAGGCTTCTGTTTCTCAAACTAGACACTAATGTACTTGTCCTCTTGCTCAGTTGTGCACAGGGGCCTCCCACTCCTCTTTCTAATCTGGTTAGAGCCCGTTTGCCCTGTTCTGTGAAGGGAGTAGTACACAGCGTTGTACGAGATCTTCAGGTTCTGGCAATTTCTCGCATGGAATTGCCTTCATTTCTCAGAACAAGAATAGACTGACGAGTTTCAGAAGAAAGTTATTTGTTTCTGGCCATTTTGAGCCTGTAATCGAACCCACAAATGCTGACGCTACAGATACTCAATTAGTCTAAAGGAGGCCAGTTTTACTGCTTCTTTAAATCAGCACAACAGTTTTCAGCTGTGCTAACATAATTGCAAAAGGGTTTTTTAATGATCAATTAGCCCTTTAAAATGATACACTTGGATTAGCTAACACAATGTGCCATTGGAACACAGGAGTGATGGTTGCTGATAATGGGCCTCTGTACGCCAACGTAGATTATCGATAAAAACTTCAGCTACAATAGTCATTTACAACAATGTCTACACTGTATTTCTGATCAATTTTAATGGACAAAAAATTGCTTTTCTTTAAAAAAACAAGGACATGTCTAAGTGACCCAAAAACGTTTGAGCAGTAGTGTATATCTTTTTTCAATCTACACACAATACCCCATAATGACAAAGTGAAACCAGGTTTTTAGAAAAATGTCAAAGTTTATTAAAAAAAATAAAAATAAAAAAATACCTTATTTACATAAGTATTCATACCCTTTGCTATGAGACTGGAAATTGAGCTCATGTGCATCCTGTTTCCGTTGATCATCCTTGAGATGTTTCTACAACTTGATTGAAGTCCACCTGTGGTAAATTCAATTGACTGGACATGATTTGAAAAGGCACACACCTGTCTACATAAGGTCCCACAGTTGACAGTGCATGTCAGAGGAAAAACCAAGCCATGAGGTCGTAGGAATTGTCCGTAGAGCTCTGAGACAGGATTGTGTTGAGGCACAAATCTGAGGAAGGGTACCAAAAAAAAGAAAGCAAAGTTAACTGAACTAAATGTCTATCGCCCTGTAGCACTCACTTCTGTCATCATGAAGTGCTTTGAGAGACTTGTCAAGGATCATATTACCTCTACCTTACCTGACACCCTAGACCCACTTCAATTTCCTTACCGCCCCAATGGATCCACAGACGATGCAATCGCCATCACACTTCACAATCCCATCTGGACAAGAGGAATACCTATGTAAGAATGCTGTTCATTGACTATAGCTTAGCATTCAACACCATAGTGCCCTCCAAGCTCATCATTAAGCTCGAGACCTGGGTCTGAACACCGCCCTGTGCAACTGGGTCCTGGACTTCCTGACGAGCCGCCCCCAGGTGGTGAAGGTAGGAAACAACACCTCCACTTTGCTGATCCTATACACAGGGGCCCCACAAGGGTGCATGCTCAGCCCCTTCCTGTACTTCCTGTTCACCCATGACTGCGTGGCCACGCAAGCCTCCAACACAATCATCAAGTTTGCAGATGACAACAATAGTATGCCTGATTACCAACAATGACGAGACATCCTACAGGGAGGTGGTGAGGTCCCTGGGAGTGTGGTTCCAGGACAATAACCTCAACAAAACAAAGGAGCTGATCGTGGACTTCAGGAAACAGCAGAGGGAGCACCCCCCTATCCACATCAAGGGGACCGCAGAGGAGAATCACTGACACATCACTGACAAACTGAAATGGTCCACCCACACAGACAGTGTGGTGAAGAAGGTGCAACAGCACCTCTTCAACCTCAGGAGGCTGAAGTAATTTGGCTTGGCACCTAAAACCCTCAAACTTTTACAGATGCACAATTGAGAGCATCCTGTCGGGCTGTATCACCACCTGGGCTCTGCAGAAGGGGGTGAGGTCTGCCCAACGCATCACCGGGGGCAAACAACCTGCCCTCCAGAACACCTACACCACCCGATGTCACAGGAAGGTCAAAAAGATCATCAAGGACAACAACCACCCAAGCCACTGCCTGTTCACCCCGATATCATTTAGAAGGCGAGGTCAGTACAGGTGCATCAAAGTTGGGACCTAGAGACTGAAAAACAGAATCCATCTCAAGGCTATCAGACTGTTAAATAGCCATCACTAGCACATTAGAGACTGCTGCCCTATATACATAGACTTGAAATCAATGGCCACTTTCATAATGTTTACATATTTTGCATTACTCATCTCATATGTATACACTGTATTCTATTCTACTGTATTTTAGTCTATGCCGCTCCGACATTGCTTGTCCAAATATTGATATTCTTACTTCCATTCCTTCAGATGTGTATTGTGAAATTGTTAGATATTACGTCACTGTTGGAGCTAGAAACACAAGCATTTCGCTACACCCGCAACAACATCTGCTAAACATGTGTGACCAATAACATTTTATTTGATTAGAAGGGCCTTGGTAAGGGAGGTGACCAAAAACCCAATGGTCACTGACAGAGCTCTAGGGTTCCTCTGTGGGGACGGGAGAACCTTCCAGAAGGACAACCATCTCTACAGCACTCCACCAATCAGGCCTTTATGGTAACGGCCAGACGGAAGCCACTTCTCATTAAAAAGGCACATGACAGCCAGCTTGGAGTTTGCCAAAAGGCACCTAAAAGACAAACAAGATTCTCTGGTCTGATGAAACCAAGATTGAACTCTAAGGCCTGAATGCCAAGGGTCATGTCTGGAGGAAATCTGGCACCATCCTTACGGTGAAGCATGGTGGCAGCATCATGTTTTACATTATGTTTTTCAGCAGCAGGGACTGGGAAACTAGTCGGGATCGAGGAAAAGATGAACCGAGCAAAGTACAGAGAGATCCTTGATGAAAATCTGCTCCAGAGCTCTCAGGACCTCAGACTGGGGCAAAGGTTCACCTTCCAGCAGGACAATGACCCTAAGCACACAGCCAAGACAACGCAGGATAGCTTCAGGATAAGTCTCTCAATGTCCTCGACTGGCCCTGCCAGAGCCCGGACTTGAACCCAATCGAACATCTCTGGAGATACCTGAAAATAGCTGTGTAGCAACGCTCCCCATCCGCTTGAGTGGATCTGCAGTGAAGAACGGGAGAAACTCCCCAAATACAGGTGTCCCAAGCTTGTAGCATCATACCCAAGAAGACGAGGCTGTAATCGCTGCCAAAGGTGCTTCAACAAAGTACTGAGTAAAGGGTCTGAATACTTATGTAAATGTGATTTCATTATTTATTTTTAGCAAAAATCTCTAAAAACCTGTGTTTCCTTTTCATTAAGGGGGGGTTGTGTGTAGTTTGAGGGGGGGGGACTATTTGATCAATTTTATTATAAGGCTGTAACGTAACAAAATGTGGAAAAAGTCAAGGGGTCTGAATACTTTCCGAATGCACTGAATATGTTGCTAATATCTAGGTAGGTAGCTAGCTATATAGCTTCTTTGCAAAAAACTAGCCTAGTACTCATGACACAAATACCTGACTGCTACTAGGATAGTTCTGTACAAGACAAGTCCAAATTCATAATACAAATATTAGTTCAATAAAATATGGAACAGTAGATTATTGGGATCAAGGTAGCTAATAGATGTCAGCAATGGTGTCAGCGGGAGATGACTTGCAGGATGCTAATTTGAATTTTCTACTAATAGTAAATAGAGCCTAATATATTGATAAGTCACTTTGTCTGAAAGATTTACACGCCAGGCTAAGCTTAAAATTGAAGATGCACTATGCAGAAATTGCTCCGCCATTTCCTGGTTGATATGTTATTAGTTTGCCTAATTTCAGTTTGTGACAAAACAAGCAACTTTAGTGTAGAGAATAATTGTACCATCTAAACCATTGTGAAATACATTTTCCATAAGCAACATACTGTATTTTCAGCTGTTTGACGCTGGTGTTCAAAACCAAGAGTAAAAAAATACAAGAACAAAACACAAGCACTGGAAGCATAGAAATAGCACACATGGAACAGATCTAGCGTTTCTTAGACTTGCTTTGAATGAGAATGACAGATATTTAACTCACATTTGTATGTGAATTTGGACACATATTGCAGCTTTAAATGGTGAAAAAACGATTGGAACCATTTCAGTCTTTGACCGCTAGGTGTTATGGGTATTATGACACGACCACTGCGGGGCTCAATTTCCATATTTTTTTAGATTTGGTTCTAAAAAAGAAAACAATTTAAACTAGCTTGCTGGCCAAGCAGAGTGTATAGTTAGTATTATTATGGATAGCAGTATAACAAAAAAAGTGAAGGTGGCATAAAAGTGAAGGGGGCATATTTATCTACCATACCAACCATCCATTATTAATACAAAACCAAAAAGAACACAGTTGGACACTAATTTACTACAATAACGTATACTAACTATAGTAGCGGTAGCTAGCTTACTGACCTATGCACAGTCCAGGGTCAAGCAGCCATACATACCGCGTGACTTTTTTTAAGTGTAAATTAATTTGGCTACCTTGCATCTAACAAACTGTTGTTGTAAGATATCATTGCATACGTTCATCTAACGAGAATTGTTTTAAACAATACCTTTCTGGTTATCCAGCTGTGTCCTATCATAAGACGAAGCCTACACAACCTTCCATTTTCTCTTCTCCTCCACTGTGAGAGTTTTGTTCTCGCTCTCGCGGTTGAAATAAATCTGTCGCGAGAAGTTTGGTGTACGCTGGATATATGATGCAGTGCTCGCGAGGTCAATTGATGGCGCAGGTGTGAGAGGTTAAATGTTTTTATTCTCACATATTTCAGTGATACTTCTATATAAACCCTACCTGGACAGCAGATGCAACTTATGACAAACACTTTTTGCAAGAGGCTCAAGAGTATAGCTACAAAAAAGCAAGTTAGTACAAAATCTGCCTTCTCTGCTCAAACAGTAGCCTGCCAAGAAGTCCTAATCCTCCTTCCATTTGCCCTTAAATGCAACAATCCCTTACTTTGAATTTGAGCACACCAACAAATTACATTTACTACATTAAACCAAAGCTTGTCATGTTTACTTAGCCAAACCAGTTCCCAGTAGTCCACCAGGTGGCAACAAAGCCCACTTATGCCAATAAAATACTTTAAAAAAACATTGGTCAGACCGGTTTAATTTTTTTTCTTAAAGACATTAACAATCCATTTACTATATGTACAATATGTAAACAAGAGAATATATGACAAACAAAGGGGTAAATAAACATGCTCATAATAATATACAGTCAGTCACTTTTGCTGTTACCCTCCAAAAACACTATCATGGTCGAAAGTCATTCTGGAGTAGGCTTGCATTGTTAATGAATAACCAAACCATTGAAGGTTGATGAGACAAATAGTTCTGACAGAATCTGAACAGAGGGTCCAGGTGACATTCATATAAAGTCTTACAATGCATTTAAATAAAATGATTTCCAGAGCTGAGCCGTTTCAAAACATTTGGAAAGTGATTTTCATTCACAAACAGTACTTAAAAATAAAAAAAAATCTCATATGCTTGTCATAGCACTATAAATATTGTCCATGTGTCTTATTACAAAAACTTTGTACAGTTTTAACCTTTTTATAGTTTTTATACATCACAGTTTATTAAAATCTATGTATACACTGAGGAACTACGATATATGAGTATGAAACAATAACGTACACACGGGGGGGGTGATTACCAACTTAATGCTATCCCTTTGAATGAAATGTCTGTGTATACTGTTCATGGATTTTCAAATACACCCTTGTCAACTCCTTACAAAATGATGAAACTTTTAAACCGCATTGACAATACCTTTTAAACCACATTAACAATGTAGAATCATTTACATTTGAGATTGTTTGGGTGTACCAAAAAGGGCTGGCACAGTAATGTGCTCGGTTTCACTTCTGGTGGCAAATAACTATAAAGACTTGTGGTATATTTTAAAGAGCAGCATCACAGGTTTCAAGTTTAAGATTGTTGTAAGAACACACAAAACATTGATGTCTGATCTTTTGATGTACTTTCCTGTAGATAACTAGCGTTAGGATAGATGGTAAGAGGGATATAAAAATAGGATGAAAAGAGGAAAGAAAGAGTTCAAATGTATACAGACTGAAGTTTGATATCCAGATGAACTAGTCACAAGGACAAGGTAAGTGAATCCTCCAGTCTAGCACAGACTTTGAGGAGGATGAAGGATGGCTTAAAACATCGGATCACGAGGCAGACGTTGAACAAAACACGGGACAGGGGATGAGTCAGCTGAATCACAGAGGAGCAGGACTTTATGCAAGGAGTGTCCTTGGCGTTTTAAAGCCCTAAGCCTGGCTAGGAGAGGGTGAGGGTGTCTGGTGGTTTTGATACCTCTGTGGTCTTTCATACGGAGATTCGCTGGACATTCCCAGATTAGTTGGTCGCAAAAAGGCTTGGTTTATTGGATCTGTCTCTTTGCAACAGATACATACATTTTACAGACTGCAGGATTGTAGAGTAAAAATGTGTGTGTGTGTGCAGTGTAGTGGTTAGGGCACAGTAACACTGGCACTGTCCTTGCTCTTGTCCACACAGCAGGTAGGAGAGGGCCCTTTGTCTGTGGCAGCAGATCCTGTACCAGAAGGGGTCTGGGCACTGGAGGAGTGACCTGGTGGTTTGGCTGAAGGGTCAGAGGTAGACTCCGCCTCTGGTTCCTGCTGAGAAGCTGTTGCTGTAGGAACAGAGGGAGGCAAACATGAAACATAAGTTCAGATTGTATTTTATTTTACTGAGAGAGAGCTAAAGAGAGTGTGTAATGTGTATGGCATGTTGGTGCCTGAAGTTTTAGTGCACAGGCACTTCCTTCTATGCATTCGTGCAAATTACGTTGCTTGTGTATGTAATACCTGACTGTGTGCAGGACTTCATGTGTTCTGGCCAGTGGGCTTGCTGGCAGGGGTAGTCACAGTAGCTGGTGTTCCAGCAGCAGTAGAATATGGCCTCCTTCCTGCAGTTGGCACACCACTGCTTTTTCTTGGTGTCATCCACCGCCTGCTGTTTCTCCACCTCCATCTGCTTCTTCACCTCCGCCACCAGGCGCTCCCTCTCCTGCTCCAGACTCTGTCTCATCTCCGCCATAGTCAGTTCTACACGGCACACATAGACATTTAGAGAACAATATAATTCACAGTATATTGAAAAGAATGAATGTAACGATGCATGTTTTATGATTACAACACAGGAATTGAATGAGTATATTATACATACAGCTATAATGCATACACTTGCATTATTAAGATGTCAGAAAACACAGATATGAAGTCCATCTCATACATACATGAATTGGCTGACACAGACTGGTTGGCTGAAGTCGTGCGTTTTGATTCTGTACGGTCAGATTGCGAGCAACAATGACAAGAACCTGTCATGTGGGGAATCGTAGGTGGCTTTCAGCTAGTTTTATCTTGTTGTTGATACCATGTCTTGTTTTGAGGTGCTTTGACTGACTTCATGTCAATGTGAATATGGCTCAAATTTACTAGCCAGCTAACCAACCAACAACTCTAACAATGTACAGTACCGGCCCGCCACAAGGAATCGCTAGAGCAAGGAAATCCCATCCGGCCAAACCCTCCCCTAACCCGGACGACGCTGGGCCAATTGTGCGCCGCCTCATGGGTCTCCCGGTCATGGCCGGCTGTGACACAGCCTGGGATCGAACCCAGGTCTGTAGTGACGCCTCAAGTAGTGACGCCTTGTCTGTTTTGCCCCATAGTTGCGCACACAACGCTTTTGTTGCTAAACAACCAACCAGTCTATAGACAAACATATATATATATATATATATAATGATAACAACCTAAAAGAGGTGCATATTTGTAAGGAACAAGTGCAACAAACCAAGATTGTGCTTCATCTCTGAAAGCTCTTGCTGATGTAGCCACTGAAGTTTCTCAATCTCTATCCTCAGCCGCCGGATCTGTGCAAAAATATTCAACAGTTGTCACAAAGCAGTGAGACAGGGGAGAGAGAGGTTGATCTATTTTATGGACTCAACCAAAAGTCTGTTCACCGTAGCCCTCACCTCTGCGATTGTGTTTCCTGAAGTGCTTTTGGAAAGGTCGTTGTAGATTTCTGTCATCGTTCCTTTTATCGTTTCCATCATCTGAAAAGTTCCGGTGAGATTATTACAACTAACAGATTGATGTCAGACAGGTAACTTTCCAGATCAATAAAACACAAATATAATCTGTGAATCTATAAACTTCCCTCTGTAAAGTACATTCATTCTGTGTGAAGCAGGCATATAGCATCTTGCTGACTCACTTTGTTGGTGTACTTTGCTATGTCAGCTGCCACATCTGCTGAAGCTGTGGGGATCTGAAAGTCTCCTGCCAGGTAAGACGAGGAGGAGGAGGCACCAGAGGTGACCAAGGTGACTGATGAGGTGGAGGTCTGGGGACCATCTTTCTGTTGCACGGCTGCAAAACACAGAAGAGGGAAAAGGAATGAAAATAAACATTCAATAGCTCATATTAACTAAGATGAGATGAATGTGTGTAAAGAATTTGGGGAGTTGTGAGTTTCTATGTACCTTTTGCTGCTTGTCTGGTCTGGTAGCGCATACTGGAAGATGCCGGCAACTGCTGCTGTGACTGGAGCTGCTGTGGGCTGCGTGTCTGTGCCTGGGTCTGCGTCGGCACCTGGACCGGAACAGGAACCTGTGTTTGTGTTGGCGTAGACGGCTGCTCCTCCTGCTGCTGCTGCCGCTGCACCTTCTGCATGTGCCACTTCTGGGACGACGTCTGGAACTTGTTGGCTGGGTTCCACACCACCGTACGCTGCACTGCCTGAGCCGTCTCTTTGGGCAGCAGAGGGCGCTGTTTCTTCACTGCCGAGGCGGCGGAGGAGAGGGTGGGGGCAGAGGTGGGGGCTGGAGAGGGGGTGGTGCTGAGGGCCGTGTTGGGCTGACCAGAGCCTGTGCTGGAGGGCAGGTTGAGTGGAGGGTTGATGAGTGGCTGACTGGGGTCTTTGAGGTTGGACAAAGTGGCAGAGGCTGGAGAGGGTGTCACCGCGGCAGGGAATTTTCCTGGTCGGAGAAGAAATGACACTGATTAAATAACAGAACAATCACGTGTTTTCCTCCTTTCTGCTGAGCCTTTAGGCCTCAGTCTCTTACAAATGTCTGATACAAAGCAACTAGGGTGGACAAATCAAATGAAACAAGACAATAACTGAACCCTCACCTTCCAGCTTGGTGCCAAGGGGCTCCTTCATGGCCTTAGCGACTACAGCCCCTGGCTCCCTCCTGGCCTTACGGTCGCGACCCCCCTGTTCATCCCCCAGGTCAATAACCAGCTCCCTCTCCGAGTCGGAGTCCTGGTCTGGGCCAGCAAGGGTCCGGGGTGCGCCTGCCCTCCCCTCTGGGGCCTTGGGCATGTCTGTGGGGGGCTGAGTCTGGGGCGTCCTAGGCTTCTCCTGGGAGTCTCTCTCTGGGCCATTGATGCCCTGTCTGTCTTTGAGCAGGGCTTCAGAGTTTTTTTTATCCCTGGTCTCTGTGACTGCCTCCTTGTCCTCTCCCTGTGCGCTCGCCTTGTGCCTCTTCCTTGACTCCCTCTCTGCTTTGTCCTTGTCGTCATGGGTGGCGCTCTTCTGTCTGTGCTCCTCATCACTAAGGTACTCGCTGTCGCTGGAGTCAGACTTTTCGGAATCCTCTGAGTCACTGTGTTCCACGCCCTTATACACGTCCTCAGAGATCCCATCAATGCCTGCACAAGGACAAAGAAACAATACATAGTGTTTTTCTTTATTTTTACATTGTAGAATAATAGTGAAGACATCAAAACTATGAAATAACACATATGGAATCAAATGAGTATTGACTAAATCAAAATATATTTCATATTTTAGATTCTTCAAAGTAGCCACCCTTTGCCTTGATGACAGCTTTGCACACTCTTGGCATTCTCTCAACTAGCTTCATGAATGCATTTCAATTAACAGTTGTGCATTGTTAAAAGTTAATTTGTGGAATTTCTCTCCTTCTTATTGCATTTGAGCCAATCAGTTGTGTTGTGACAAGGTAGGGGTGGTATACCTATTTGGTAAAAGACCAAGTCCATATTATGGCAAGAACAGATCAAATAAGCAAAGGGAAACGACAGTCCTTCAGGACAATGACCCAACACACCTCCAGGATGTGTAAGGGCTATTTGACCAAGAAGGAGAGTGATGGAGTGCTGCATCAGATGACCTGGCCTCCACAATCATCCAACCTCAACCCAATTGAGATGGTTTGGGATGAGTTGGACCGCAAAGTTAAGGAAAAGCAGCCAACAATTGCTCAGCATATGTAGGACCTCCTTAAAGACTGTTGGAAAGGCATTCCAGTTGAAGCTGGTTGAGAAAATGCCAAGAGTGTGCAAAGCTGTCATCAAGGCAAAGGGTGGCTACTTTGAAGAATCTGAAATATAAAATATATTTTGATTAACACTTTTTTGGTTACTACATGATTCCATATGTGTTATTTTATAGTTTTGATGTCTTCACTATTATTCTTCAATGTAGAAAATAGTTACCATAAAGAAAAACCCTTGAAAGAGTAGGTGTGTCCAAACTTTTGACTGGTACTGTACAGTGGGGAGAACAAGTATTTGATACACTGCCGATTTTGCAGGTTTTCCTACTTACAAAGCATGTAGAGGTCTGTAATTTTTATCATAGGTACACTTCAACTATGAGAGACGGAATCTAAAACAAAAATCCAGAAAATCACATTGTATGATTTTTAAGTAATTAATTTGCATTTTATTGCATGACATAAGTATTTGATACATCAGAAAAGCAGAACTTAATATTTGGTACAGAAACCTTTGTTTGCAATTACAGAGATCATACGTTTCCTGTAGTTCTTGACTAGGTTTGCACACACTGCAGCAGGGATTTTGGCCCACTCCTCCCTACAGATCTTCTCCAGATCCTTCAGGTTTCGGGGCTGTCGCTGGGCAATACGGACTTTCAGCTCCCTCCAAAGATTTTCTATTGGGTTCAGGTCTGGAGACTGGCTAGGCCACTCCAGGACCTTGAGATGCTTCTTACGGAGCCACTCCTTAGTTGCCATGGCTGTGTGCTTCGTGTCGTTGTCATGCTGGAAGACCCAGCCACGACCCATCTTCAATGCTCTTACTGAGGGAAGGAGGTTGTTGGCCAAGATCTCGCGATACATGGCCCCATCCATCCTCCCCTCAATACGGTGCAGTCGTCCTGTCCCCTTTGCAGAAAAGCATCCCCAAAGAATGATGTTTCCACCTCCATGCTTCACGGTTGGGATGGTGTTCTTGGGGTTGTACTCATACTTCTTCTTCCTCCAAACACGGCGAGTGGAGTTAGACCAAAAAGCTCTATTTTTGTCTCATCAGACCACATGACCTTCTCCCATTCCTCCTCTGGATCATCCAGATGGTCATTGGCAAACTTCAGACGGGCCTGGACATGCACTGGCTTAAGCAGGGGGACCTTGCGTGCGCTGCAGGATTTTAATCCATGACGGCGTAGTGTGTTACTAATGGTTTTCTTTGAGACTGTGGTCCCAGCTCTCTTCAGGTCATTGACCAGGTCCTGCCGTGTAGTTCTGGGCTGATCCCTCACCTTCCTCATGATCATTGATGCCCCACGAGGTGAAATCTTGCATGGAGCCCCAGACCGAGGGTGATTGACCGTCATCTTGAACTTCTTCCATTTTCTAATAATTGCGCCAACAGTTGTTTCCTTCTCACCAAGCTGCTTGCCTATTGTCCTGTAGCCCATCCCAGCCTTGTGCAGGTCTACAATTTTATCCCTGATGTCCTTACACAGCTCTCTGGTCTTGGCCATTGTGGAGAGGTTGGAATCTGTTTGATTGAGTGTGTGGACAGGTGTCTTTTATACAGGTAACGAGTTCAAACAGGTGCAGTTAATACAGGTAATGAGTGGAGAACAGGAGGGCTTCTTAAAGAAAAACTAACAGGTCTGTGAGAGCCGGAATTCTTACTGGTTGGTAGGTGATCAAATACTTATGTCATGCAATAAAATGCAAATTAATTATTTAAAAATCATACAATGTGATTTTCTGGATTTTTGTTTTAGATTCCGTCTCTCACAGTTGAAGTGTACCTATGATAAAAATGACAGACCTCTACATGCTTTGTAAGTAGGAAAACCTGCAAAATCGGCAGTGTATCAAATACTTGTTCTCCCCACTGTATATGTATCATATGTCATGAGCATATCATTTATAGGCCTTGAGACACAATTCATGAATGGTTTGTGAGTGTACCGAGTTGGGCCTTGCAGCTCTCGATGGTCTTGTCCAGGCTCCTGATTGGTCTCTTGGGGGCGGTGGTGAGGAGTGATGACCCCTGTTGTTGTTGTTGTTGCTGCTGCTGCTGCTGTACTGCCTCACTGAGCTCCTTCAGGTCCATCTCAGCCTTCACACGATCTGTGGCAAATGACACTCGAACTCAACACACAACCGAAACATAACCCCTAACCAAACACACAGCACAAGACAAGGTGCTACAGGAGGAGGAGAGGTTAGATGGGACCCACCCAGGTTGAGATTGAGGATGCTGCCTGTGCCCGGGGCCCTCTCCTGCTTGGGCACCAGACCAGGGGAGAATGGCTTGGGGCTGCCCGTCAAGCTGCCTGCATGGCCCATCTTCACTGACCCAGGGGACGCTGTGGCCAGAACACATAACACTTTAACCGCCACAAATGGTTTGAGTCTTGATCCCAACCCATGTTTTGACTGTGACTATTCTGTAGATAATACCCCTGTGTTAGTTAGTCGTATGATGTGTTAGAGAGTCAGGAGCATGTTAATTACCGGTGTAGTCCATAGACTCCTCCCCAGCACTGTAGTGGAATGGGGGGTTCCTGGGCCCTCTCTCCATCCCATCCTGCTCCACGTCAGACCCCGTGTGTACAGAGGAGTTGGTGCTCATGGGAGAGCGAGGCATGTCCGTCAGAGAGATCCTCCGCCCCATCCCGCTCGACAGAGAGCTCTTGCCCAGGAGCATCTTGGGAGACGCGGTCATGTCGAAGTTGAAGCGCATCTTGTCGGGTTTCTCCATCTTCACGGCCCCTGCCCCGGGGTTGGCTGGATCCAGCAGCATCTGGAGCTGGTTGTTGGGCGTGAAGGGGGTGCGGAAGGGGGCGTAGTTAAACACCCCAAACTTCTTGCGGATGTTCTCCACGTAGACCTCCATCTCCTGCATGGCACTGTTGAAGATGCTCTTGGTCTTCTTCACAGAGAAGGGAATCTCCTTGGACATGAGGTAGCAGTTGTTGATGGGAACCCACGCCCTACAGGAGAAAAAAAAAAGACAGACTTGTTAGGAGTAGGATAAGCATAGAACTACTTCAGAGGAGTCCAAGTAAAAACGATGAAAAGTCCCTTCCCATCCTCTCCTTTCATCCAACGGCAAGGCTCACCTGTCATGCTGTCCGAAGAAGCGTGCGTCCACCTGTCCGTCTTTCTCCCGCAGTGCTTTGGCTGGCCAGAAGGGGAAGCCCTTCAGCTTGGCCCACACCAGGGGGTGGGTATGACCCTAAGAGGGGAGGCACACCAGGGGAAAGGTCCGATAAGACAGCATAAAACCAGACAGTGGAATAAGATTCGCAAAGACTTTCCTGTGCTCTAAAGAGTGTTTTTGAGATTTCAAATATGACATTTAGGCTAGTCTACATTTGTCTTCGGGACAAACCTAATTGTGACCCCAAGTCACATAGTATGTGGAAGGACAAAAAGTTACATTTACATCTATTCAAAATGTTCATTGCAAAAGACGGTGAGGAAACGTTTGTCTTACACATGGCTCGCAAAACCAGTTGTCCCTCTTTTGGCACGAGGACAGGTAGCACTCTGGACAGACCTCGATTTCATTCATCTGAAACAGACAGCAGTTTCCACATCACTGAAATGGCCATTTTACACATGGGAGGGAGAAAACAAAAATCACAACCCAGGCTGGCATTTTAGTCATCGTGTAAAAATGACTCACTTCATGTTCACAGATCTTCACAACGACTTTTGCTGTTGCTGTTAGTTTGTGATTACCTGCAACAAAACCAAAAGACAGAAAAGCATGTTCGTAAAAGCCAAGTTGTTGATCTCCAAAACAAGTAGCAGTACAGAAAGGAAACGGTGTTAAGCAGGTGTTTGTGACCTACCACCATTGTAGATGATGCAGTTGTGCAATATCCATTTCATGTCAGCCAAGAAGGCTTCCGTGCAGCCATACATTTTCTTTTTCATATTCTACAAATATAGCAGAGAAAAATGTACAGTATTAGATGACACCATTTCGACTTCAGTTGAATTCACTTATGGCATGTAGTCGCTCTAGATAAAAGCGCCTGCGAAATGACAAATGGGAATGTAACGGTACCTTCTCCAGTGTTGCGAGGTCCATAGCATGGAATATGTACTCGGCATAGTCAGGGTGCTGCTCCAGAGACACAGGCTTCCAGAAGGGCTCAGTCTGCCCAGAGAGGAAACAGTCACAGGCATCAGTTCTCATAAACACACCATTCAACCAAAAGCCCTCTCTGACTCACAGTGGGCACCTGGAGGATGTCAAAAGAACTATCAATGTCAATGAACGACTCGGTACTGGTACTCCCTGTATATAGCCATGTTATTTTCTACTAGCTATTGTTATTCGTTATTCACTGTGTACTTATTCCTTGAGTCACTATTTCAACAACAAAAAATGTATCTTTAACTCTGCATTGTTGGAAAAGGACACGTTAAGTAAGCATTTCACTGTTAGTCTATGCCGGTTGTTCACTAAGAATGTGACACACAAAATGTGATTTAAAAATGTGATTTGAACTTACCCCTGGCTGTTTCATCTTCTGGAGGGCAAACTTCAGCAGGTATGAGAGCTGATCTATCGTTAGCATGGTCATGGCTTTGCTCTGTGTCTCTATGCACTCTGCTACTGTGATTTTCTGGAAACATTTTAAAAAGTCAGGGCAAAGTACCAATGACAAACAGTAGCTGGTAAAACCAAAAGGGATACTATACCAAGCACAGGGACTGGGCTAACCCACAACAGTCTGCTAGGCTGGCTATTAACTATGCATCTGTGTTATGATCTATAGGAGACAAAAGTACTAGTCCTCATAGCAGCGAAATCCATTTACAGAGGGAAGATATAGATCCTGCCCACTTTATGTTTGCCCTCCAAACAGGCTTGGGCTCGATTCCATTTCAATTCGAGACTTAAAATGTGCCATGTCTATTATCCTTTTTATAGAATAATACACTATGAAAGTCACACGTCATTTTCCAGGAAGAAGCCTTGTAGTTTTTGAACTTTTGTAGGCTTTTTGAATGGTCTTCAAATGGGGAAAAACGTAGCGCAATGGTCTTCAGCGCAATAATTGGCAGAAGTAAACTCATCCACAAACACAAATATTATTTTATACATATCTTAAAATGACCGCGTTTTCACGAATTGTATGATATCATCGTCAAAACCACTCAAAAGGTTAGGGAACTGACCCCGGAAGTATGGGTATAAGTATTTTTACATTATTTACTTGAAATTAAGAATTGAAATTGACCCAAGCCTGCCTCCAACCCCATCACCTGACACCAAAAGAGCAAGCGGATATTAAGCTAGTGCTAAAGCGAAAAGGTGCCGGGGAACACTCCCACAACATGCGCACGTATATACACCTACGCGGCACACACACAAGCGAGTACCTCACACTCTGGACAGAACCAGTCGCCCTCGGGCTCTGCTGGCAGTTTGAGGCACTTGGCATGGTACACCCTCGGGCAGAGCTCACAGCAGAGCACCTGGCCCTCGCGGTGGCACAGCCAACAGTAGAAGTCATTCCTGCCGTCCTGCGGTACAACATCAACAGGGTCTGTGGTGAGTGATGGCTGCTTCACATAGTAAAAGGGACCATGTCTTAGCTCTGACTGAAATGCGGCAAGAGAAACAGGGGGCGGGTTTCAAAACACACGCAGAAAACAAACACAAAAGGTGCAGTGCAACAGAACACAGAGAGAAATACACAGTGGCAAGTAAGGCAGGGTAATAAGCAAGCAGGCACCAAAACACAAGACTGTTTTGGTTGGTCTCGTCAATATCAATGTAGGTCTGTCTATAAGATAGTAATTATCTATAGCAGAAGTTTGTGTTTTTGTCATCTGTTTATGTCGTCACAGACTAAATGCAATTTGATTGTTGACTTTACCTGGTGGACCAATAATCAGCCTTGTGTTGGATATCATGATTGACACCTCATTAACCCACATCAGCCAATCAGTGAACAAGACAATACTAGTCAGCAGATATCTATGTCACTGTTCAGAACATGCAACTGTTTCATTTGTCAGCGGAACTGAATTCAAAGGTTTTGGCTTGGGGTTTAATTGTGTCATGCATGTAAAACAAAGCATTCACAACAAATGGGAATAACTGTGCAAAAATATAAAATATTTGGCAAGCATACAATAATATGCATTAATATCTATTCTTTCCCAAAAGGCTGTTTAGGTTTAGAAAAGTAATTCAGTTATTCCACTCTATAAACAGTTATGATTACCAATCATCAGAGCAATGATTTTAACATTTAATCATCAATACATGATACACAAACATCTATGTTTTTGATATGAACTAATGCAAACCTGGTGGCATAATACGTTGTGAACAGACGCTAGGGCTGTGCGATAACGCCTAAAACTCATATCTAAATGTTTTCTAACTTATGGGCGATTCACAAAATATATCTAGATTTTTTTATTTTTTATGTTTTCTCTAAATAAGCTTTGTTGTACAATTTAAAGGTAAAATACACTGCATTTAAAAACAGCCATCAATAATCTATTGAATTCAGAGCTTGTGAAATTATAACTAGGATGAATATATTCCTTCCACGACCATAAGAGCCAGTTATAACTGTATTAAAATAGTTAATAAATCACTGATCTGGCTTTCAGGTCTGTCTAGAAAAATGCCATTTTTGTTACAAATTTAAAATCAGAAGCATGCATAATGCACATTCACTAATAATGTAGCAGGCATTGTAGAAAATTGACACCGGCCTCATGAACAAACTCTCAAGTACAAGCCCACGTGCTAGTGAGTAGGCAGCAAATACTTATATTTCAAGTTTAGCCAACTTGGATCTAGGTATAATTCCACAAGCTCTGAATTCAGCTAAAAAGGCAAAACAGTTGAATTGTTATGAACCCAAGCTGCTGTCCGTCTCCAACTGTTTGAACAGCATGAGTGGCCCTACCTTATTTCTCAGAATGAGAACAAGTTGCCAATTCCTTATATGCTTATTGCACATTTATAAAAACACAAGACTAAACGGCTAGTATAAGAATCTTTATTTGACTAAAATGTTGCTGGCGATATGTGGTACGGGTAATGCGCGCGCGACAAACTGAGCATTCATTTTCCAGAATGAATGTTCATTGGTACATCTGTTTTAGTAGTGTCTGACTGCTTGAAATTTGAGGAGTTGAAACAAACAGCGTAGGGTTCGAAAGGTTAACTTCTCCTACATTAGAGTAAAATAATGTCTTAATGTGTTTCCGTGTCCATATAACCCATTCTGTTGGACCAAAGGGCTCCCGAGTGGCGCAGCGGTCTAAGGCACTGCATCTCAGTGCTAGAGGCGTCACTACAGACCCTGGTTCGATTCCAGGCTGTTTCACAACCGGCTGTGATTGGGAGTCCCATAGGGCAGGGCACAATTGGCCCAGCGTCGTCCGGGTTAGGGTTTGGCCGGCGTAGGCCGTCATTGTAATTAAGCATTTGTTGTTAACTGACTTGCCTAGTTAAATAAAGGTAAAATAAAAATGCAAATAGCGCTTTGAAACCGTTTGTCAGAGTGGAAGAAGTGATCTCTCATTTTTGTTGTTGTGAATGGTAGGGGAGGGGCTTGGGAGAAAGAGGCGAAGTGAGAGGTATCACTCTTGCCTAAATCTGTCCAAAATAAGCCCAATGCGTTTCTATGCGCTTATTTTGAACCTAACTTGTCGCCTGCCTTCCCACCTTTGGGACAACGACTCCCATTGTTAGGGCAGAGACATGAGCATCTCGTTATTATATACAGATTTCTGGTGTAAATGGGAAGGTGTACAGTACAGAAGGAGTGAATGAGACGAGACCAAAAAGACAACATGAGAACAAGCGGACATAAAACGCTCATTAAAAATATATCGCCCAGCCGTAACAGGCGCACACACACACACACATCCCTACACACACACACCGCTGCGCACACACACACATCTGCACACACACACCTGCATTCAAACACAAACACACACACACACACCTGGTCTTTGTTGTTGCTATGGACGGCTCCAGGTTTCTTCTTCTTCTTCAGGGGGCTGGGGGAGGTGTCTGAGGGGGAGTGGCCATTGGAGGAGTGGGTGGGGCTGGACACCTTCCTCTTCTGAGCCACCAGCGCCCGCTCTGCTGACCCAGGGTCAGACACTAGTGGCCAAAGTAGAGGGGAGACCAGGTCACCATATATACAACACGGAACAAGAGTAGCAGCTTATTAATGGGTTCCACGTTGCGTCACGATATGGTTTTGATTGTTCGTTTTAGGACTGCTGCCTAACTGAGCATTCTATTCAATGCGTCCTCATTGGGCACCGATGAAGATTTGGTCTAAAGTGCATTACTGTGTCTAAAGGCGGCAAATAATTAGTTGGAAAACCTTTTGTCATTATTTTGAGGTAGCCAGATTGACTTTAGATGCAGTATAATGTTAGCTAGCTAGCTAAGATTGAAGGGAGACACAGATTTTAGCTAGCTAACGTTAGCATTGCTCGTTCATTTGACAAACTTTGCTTGCTAATGACAACATTGCCATCTGTCTAAAGTAAATTGACAACTTGATGATGGCAAAGTTGATTCCTACTAAATATGTGCCTACTTTAGCAATGTCATCGTATTCTTAAGACCCTATAAGTGTAATTTAGACAAAACAGTCATTAGCCCCCGTCAAACTTTTGCGCATTAATATGGCTGCAGCATCTGTAGAACGTTGATAGCAATGGCAGAGGGGCAACTCATGAATATGAGGCTTAGAAGAAGGAGAGACTAGACACCTGGCATGAAAGACTAGAGAGGCAGAGACACTCCCAGTCTCAGGCCAGTCTACACAACAATGACCGGCTCTATCTTCTTCAGTACTACTCAACTAATCTTTCCTCAGACGGGGATAAGAGTCATTGTGAAGGTCAAAGTCAGTGTAAAGCCCAGACCTTTCTGTTGTTAGCAGAACCCCATCACTGTGAGACTAAATACAGTAGTGCTTGCCCAGGGATACCGACCAGATAAGAGATTTTGGCCACCAAACCTTACCGCTTGGTTTCTCAATCTGGCAACAAATGTCATATGATAAGTTAACATCTGAACATCGTTGCTACGCCAACATGGCAACCACATTCCAAGAGAAGTGTGTTCGGGCCCTGTGACAAGTGATCCCATGTGAAGGATGACTCCTTCACCAATCCCTGAGGCAGTGTTGCTCCATTACAGTGATCTGATATTAACTCATTGGCAGAATGGTTGCTCAGTGTAGCTCAATGAGATTCACAACAAACATGTTTGAATGTAAGATCAAGACTAAAAGAAGAATACTAGAATAAGCGGTCGTCTCAAAACACAGTAACATTTGTCTTAGTACGCAAGGCCTTGTTCTTACCTTTGGATCGCACGGACACATCCATCCCCTCTACCCCCTCGGACTCGGTCTTTACCTCCTCCTCAGCCAGACTGCGCAGAGCGAGGGCACGGAGACAAAAAGAAAGGGAGAGTCAGTCACAAACGGTGTTCACGAACGAAATCCTGCCACACAGTAAACAAGTGGAACACCACCTAAGGCAGGACCCCAGAGGACAAAGTCACCAGAGTTTCCATTGCTGTTTCCTCATGCCTGCTTTAATGAGAAACATCAATAGGTTAACAATGTTAGGCTACCAAATCTAAGGTGCAACCCGACGTGTCACAAAATGTACTTGGACCTCAGAACCATGGCCTTCATGATCACCATGTCTTCCTACGCGTGTCTATAATCATTGGTCATCACAGTCAGATAAACTTGGGTGTTTGTGTTCCATGGGGTGCCACTGGAGAGGATCTCCATGGCAACAAGTCCTCTTGATTCAGCTGGGCCACAACTCGTGCCTCAGCACAACAAACAAGGCCACCCAACAGAGAGTAGGCTGTGTGCTCCTGTCCTCCAGGAGACAACGGAGAGACAAGGGCTTCAGTCCTGATGAGGGCCATGCATTGACGAGTTTGTTTGCGTCTCACTTTGCCCACCTACCTACATTCAAGACGCTCTTTCTGTCCAACGCAAGTTTGTTCAAAAGCGGAATGCCTTGAAAACAATGATTCCGAAAACACAAACAATTGCATAGGCTATGTCACGCAAGGATTTGCACCTTCAAAATGGACGGTGAATCACAGAAAATTGCCTCAGACAGTCATGGATGAGAGAGTGTCAAGCGAAGGTGCTTCTTGGTAGCCACTCAAACCCCAGCTCTAACAACAGGTGTCCCTAAAGGCTGTTTAGCCTATTCCTAGAAACCCACTGCACCAGATCACTTTAGTAAGCTTTACTGAGTCAACCTTGGTCTTATTGGCTAACTACAGGGTTTTTACCTGTTACATAGGTCTGTTAACTAGCCTAAACATCATGTTCTGAACAGCCCAAACAATAAATCAGATTTCCACAGCAAATCATATCAATTTATAAAAAAATATTATTTTTTTTAAAATAGAGCTTCTTTCATTCAAAGAAATGCCCAAATCAAAGCCTGTAGCTTTTTCTGTCTCTGGTTCCGCTCTCATCTCATTTCCTCTCAGGAAGAAAGAGGAGGAGAAGAAAGGGGGGGGGTCCTTGGTGATGAATGGGGTTCTTTGAGAGTTCAGCCCCTCCTTTGTCAGTGCCACTGAGGGCCTCGTTCCAAGGATGTAGTCCCATTCATCGTCCTCTTAAAGAAAATCCTCCTCGGGAATGGACCCACCACAGGACACACGCTGAACCAGTTCAGGCTCTTAGCCCTGGTGGCTCCTGGTAGAGGTGGATGTGGCAGTGGGCAAAGAACGTCTAGGTACAGGTAGCCTAACAGGCAAATATCCAGCACTAGCTAGATAGAAAAACAACCTTTGGACAAGGTTCAAGAAGTGGTCACATGGGAAAGTTTTGAATGAGATTAGAGTTGATCTATTCTTAAGAATCCACATCCATCACAGTCATTGATCTAAAAGGGAAAAAAGGACTGAGTAGAAAAAGGAGACAGCACAATGCTCCAGAGCTGAGGGCAGCCATTGATGAGCCCAAGCATGACTACCACTGTAAAAGAGGCCATTAACTAAATATACTAAACCAATAGAGCCACCCCCATTAACACACACTGTAAACCTTGATGTCCTGCTCGTCAAACCAAGTCCGTGACATTGATCATTCATAAACCCAACGGGGGAAAGTCTCAATCAATGATCACCAGGTTAAATCGCCACTATCAAAACGACTGTCGCATCAAATAATCCCTAATGTCATTTGGATAATGAAAGAAGATTAAGAAGACACAAAAAGGAAGAAAAATACAAATAATCCAGCATATGAGCCTTTTCTTGTTTAGACACGCCGCTGACAGATATCCCCCTACAGGGCCTTGCTGTTCTGGACACAGAGAGCGAACAAACAAAACGAGGCCCACATGAAAGAGAGCTAATGTTAGCCAACTCTCTGTGCTACGTGTGCTAGCAGCGAGAGCACTGTGAGATGACAGAGTACTGTTAGCATGCAGCCCAGCAGTGAGCCAAGGTTTACACTCTTTTATTCACTCAAAAATAGGCTCACTGAGCAGCCAGCGTGACATAATAACCACCTGATCATGTAGCTTCTGACTAGGCAGATAGTTTCTCTCTCTCAACTGGTCATCCTATGTTCTTCCAGAGGGCATTTCAGACCAGGAGCAGTATTCCAGAAACATGCCAGAACAGATAGCAGAAAAATCTTCAGGATCTGGGAATATTCCAGATGAGCAAAATTCAGGATAACATTGATAAACACCCACCCTCCGCAAGGAGGAATGCCTGATAAAAGAAAGAAAAAAACACACACACACTGACTCTGTGCCTTGAGATTCCACTGGCTCCTCAGAGAGACAGTCGAGCAGAGGCAGAGCAGGGTTCTCTCGTCACAGAAAATGGAGGCCACAGCCGGCTCCCCTCCCCCCTCTCACACATCCCCCACACAGACCGAGGCTCCAGTCACAGGCACTGGCACCCCCCCCCCCCCACCACCACACACACACACACAAACACAGGAGGACCAGGAGATCCGTGGAGATTACAGTTCAACATCCAAACATCAAAACACAGTTAAGCCAAACCACGTTTGCTTCAGAGTACAGAGAGAGGGAGACATAGATGAGAGACAGATGGAGAGCGAGAGGGATAGAAGATAAATCCAGCTAATTGGAGATCACTCTTATCCATTTTACCCCCCCCCCCCGTCTTCAGTCTCGACTTCATTGAACGCACTGCTGTCGAAGAATAATTAGGCTTAATAATAAGAAGGGGGAAGACACTATGAGACTAAAGACAGATCTGACAAACCTATGCTGTATCCCTGAGGAGAATACACTGTTTTGGTCTCATGCAACACAGTGGTGTCTCATGTGAGCGAGGGTCTGGGTTCCTGATTAAAAACCTGCTATCCTGCTCTGTAAGTGGTGCCATAAAAGCAGGGTGGTTTTGTTGTATGCTTTGAGTTGGTAATGTGTCCTTGAATCCACTGAGAACCAGTATTGTTGATAGAGAAACAACCTGGCACCCTCTTCAACCTGCAGCCCCTGTCCTCCAGAGAGAAGACTGACTCTGAGAGACATAACAAGATACAAACAATACCATCAAGGTTAAATGTACTGTTCCCTCAAGACAATATGAAACAACTCGTTTTAGGTACAGAAATAGGTGCCAGGCTTTTGCCTTCTTTTTCATACTATAAGATTCATTATACACATGATTCAATTTTGTCTGAATTTCTTAACCGAATAACATGTTCTTCAACAGAGATAATTGAAGTGTGGTAGCATACCTTGTGATATAGCACAGAATATGCAAGAAAATCCTTCAGCCTGGTTTTTACATTGGGCTGGAAGGGACGAAACAAAGATGGCTGTGGAATTTTCCAGAAGGCCCCTGCTCTCCCTGTGCTGCCGCACTCACAGCGATTTTCAAGCTTTAACCTCAGCTGCTGCTGTAATTGGCTGCAGGATCTGGAGGGCGGGACAGGATTGGTCGGCTGTGCTATGCCATATGGCTCCCTGTGTGCAGGCTTCCCTCTTCCTTAAAAACATTTTCTGCTGCAATGCAGAGATTCCCCTTGCATTAAAACAGTGTAATTTCCCCTCGGCTTAGAAGGTTGTCTGTTTTGAGCGTGACTGAGTGAACCGGGTAGAGGCTTTAGAAGAGGGATGAGTTGTTCTTTGTGGTTGAGAGGCAGTAAATCACAATTTACGAGCAATGTTGCCTCAGCAAACCCCCAGCGACCCCAGACGATCGTCTAAAGATAACCTGTCACCAGATTACTAACATACCCACTAACATAACACTAACAGAGCACGGCATGAATTTATACACGTCTCCAAGCTCACCTAAATGTCAATGACTGTTCAAAATTAATTTTATTCCGGTGTGTTGGATCACGTTTGTTTTCGGTTTTGTCCATGAAAGTGTATTTAACATAAATCACATTAAAAAAGGAGAACGCTAACGTAATGGCGGTTGATGTGCCATTCGCATAATGAAGCATGCTTGTGTAGAGCTATACCAAGATGGTTGAGAGTAAGGAACGTAGAACCCCCCCCCCGTACAGATTACAAAGCAAAAAGCTTAGAAACTATAATCTAGGTTTGACACTGAAGGTTAGGCTTTTGCTCATCATTTTTTCAAAGTGAAATGTGCATTTTAAGATCTGCTGTGCCATGGTAACTTATTACACATTTAGAACCTATGAATTACTTTCTGATTCATTCAAATGAATCACTCCTAGGCACTATTTGAAAACAAGTAGGGGGCTAGTTATTCATTGTGATGAATTATTTGAACTAAGAACCATAAAGTAATTTCCAATTCAAACACCAGTGGAAACAGTACTATAAAATAAAGTACTACCAAAAAAGATTCTTGTGAATTGAGAGCCAGCTATGCAGTTTCACTTACCTACTTACAAAGGGAGATAGGATTCTCTTGAACCAAGTATTACAGAAACGTCAAACCAGGCATTTAAATGAAGCAGCAGATCAATGGTGTTTTTGTCTCTACAGCTATAAATAGGTGAGTGAGGCCCGAGCGGTGCCAAGGAGGGGAAGAGAAAACAAGCACGCAAATACGGACAAATATGAGTCGAGCTGAAGACAAACACAACCTCACGCATACGAAATACACGCAATCAACAATCACAACAACAAAAAATGAAGAGCTTCTCTGGTAGTTTATATCTGTGATGACAAGAGCAGAGCTTCACACAAAATGGCCACTGTTTGAGGGGCACAGAGCAGAGGAAGCAGCTTTACATGGATGAGTGCTACAGAGTCAACGTAGCACAGGCCTGTAAACTTGAGGCCTTGGGCCTCTCCGTATGCCAACTAGCTTCAAAACAACTAGCCTACACAGGGCTATTAATGTGTAGACTCTATTAATGTGTAGAGGAAGAATAAAATAAATGTTCAATTGACAGGCTGAAATTCAAGAACTCCCCTCAGACACCATTTTTGGTTGGGACAATGAATGAACTCTGAGGACCCTGTGTGAGTTCTGATGCGGGTGAGACTGGAGAGGCATTTAGCCTCATGCGACAGGCATTCACTGCCTTGTTTGTACTTGCATCAAATGATGAAGAATTATGATCATATCTGCAGAGAAAATCATTACATTCACCCCCCCCCACACCTCTCACTGTAAGCAACCAGTGTTCAGTTAGCCATCAGCCCCTTCCTAAAGACCCCCCATGGTCCCTCTAACAGGCACATCTGTTGCCCTCACGTCCATTCTCTCTGGCCTGGCATGACACACTAGATCACAAAAACAGGCAATCTGCTTACAAAAGATACATAACACCCCCCCCCCATCCCTCCACCACACTAACCCTTTTTCTGCCACCCATCCCCCATCATCTCTGACTCTGCCATGACACACAACTAGGCTGGCGCAGCAGAGAGGAGAAAAGAGAGTGCACACTTGGATCTCACTCTCTTTAGCATTGTAAAAATAAAAAAAAGCCATGGAAAACAAGGATTTGCCATGGCCCACTGCATGGCAGTCTGGATGTCTTGGGCACACGTGACCCTGCTACACAGAGAGAGAGCAGGGGTGAGTCCTTATCCACCCCCCCCCCCCATTTCAGCTCTCTATGGAGCAGGGGCCTTGTGAGGCCTAACCCGCCCACAAAGCTCCCCTACTCCTTTGGGAAAGCAATCTGTGATTTTCAGGTATTCACATTTAGATTTGCACAACAGTCACACAACAGAGAAGGAGAAAGGAATGTTGTAATTAGTCAAAATAAAGACAGGGCTTACCTCTGTGGATGCATGGCTGCCTGACACACTGTTATGTCAACACTTATAAAACATGGAGGACACTCAGCCCGGGAAGGCTCCTCTCTTCAGGCAAGGCGATCAGGCCCGTCTGATGGTAGCCAGGCCCTGACTGGCCCCTTTCTTACAAGCGGGATGTAAGGCCGCATCCGATTGGCCGAAGCATTTCCTGAGTAATTATCTTTGTTCAGCGCAGGCAGGAGCAGCTCTGAGTGCGGGAGAGACAGGGAGAGAAAAAAAAGAGAGAAAGCTAGGCCCTAATTACAAAATAACACATTTAACTGCATTTCTGTGACCTAAAGAACACACATAACAATGTAATACCATTACCTAAGGTTGCATCTGATGCACGTTGTGTTATTTTCATGGATAATATATTAGAAATGTCAGCATGTAGAAAATGAAAAAAGGACAACAGGGCTGCTCTGCTGTAGCCTCCATTTTTGTAGAGAAGGCCTTTGTCTAAACCCCTCCCTCCTCCTCAACTGTCTTCAGGCAAGCGAGAGAGGGCACAC
The DNA here is from genome assembly GCF_045679555.1 of Salvelinus alpinus. Taxonomy (NCBI): domain Eukaryota; kingdom Metazoa; phylum Chordata; class Actinopteri; order Salmoniformes; family Salmonidae; genus Salvelinus; species Salvelinus alpinus. The sequence goes on along the minus strand of NC_092113.1, from coordinate 9,225,461 downwards.
GGTTCTTCACCAAAACAACTACAACCAAGGTTAGAAGAAATTGCACACCATATAGAATGTAGACCAGGGAATCTGTCCCTATAACATTAGTGGAATTAAAAATAACTAAATGGTAAATCCATATTATATAAAAATTAGGATTAACATAAAAGGAAACATGTTAAAAATATTCTGTAATAAATATAATACAAAAGGCTATATATGGGCTTGTTCCAAAATAAAAGTATAGCTGTTATGTACACTATTTCATATGATGGGAGACAATGATCTGCTAATAGCGTTTAAAAAATGTTGGTGGAAAAATAATAATTTCATAATTAATAAATCATCAGGCCAAAAAGCATTATTTTAAAGTACAGGCCAAATAGACAAAGTGAAACATGCAAGTGGGCCTCCTCAAAATGAAAGTCCCATATTGTTTTTGCTAAAATTCAGTTTAGAAAATAAATATATAAAATCGCTTATTTTGGGGCTGTGTGTATGTTTGTTGTAGGGATATCCCAGCTGTGTAATATTCTATTTTGTGGATGGTTATTGTTTTGGAGTATTCTATAAGGCCTAATCCATAACATATAGGCAGGCCTAGGCTAGTTAATTTCTGGTCCTACAATTGAGGTTGGAAATGGTGCGTAATACATTAGAAAAGTTGGGGAAAGGGATGGCATTTTGTAATGCCAGACCCAAGAAGGTTACAGTGTGTGCATGTAGGTGTGTTCCAAGAAACCTCCCGCTTGCATCATGTGCTTTGTGAAATCATCAATAATTCACTATACCTAGGTAACAGCCCGTCTGTTATTGTTCGTGATCTCAGACAGGAGTTTGTCAATTAGAGTAGGTTTTAAATAGCCAACCAGGCCACACTCACAACACAGAGGTTACAGCAATGGTAACACTCTGTGCTTGTAACTTTGATTACCATTCACTGTGCCTTCGCCATTTGCCCCCATTCCTTGCCACAGGGACGGCTTGTGAATAGAAAAGTGATTATATCTATACAAAGGAAATGTTGTTGTGAGCACAGGATGTGTGCTTGGTGGAGAAGTGGGGCCTGAAGAACACAGAGGTCATTGGTTTTATAACAAACACATGTGCAATGCTGTCCTCTAGTGAATACATGGGGAAAAGCGACAGTCAGGCTATTAAATACAGGTTCAGGCGCCCCTATCCCTTTTTTATTTAACCTCTCTTTAACTAGGCAAGTCAGTTAAGAACACATTCTTATTTACAATGACGGCCTAGGAACAGTGGGTTAACTGCCTTGTTCAGGGGCAGAACAACAGATTTTTTACCTTGTCAGCTCGGGGGTTCAACCTTCCGGTTACTAGTCCAATGCTCTAACCACTAGGCTACCTGCCGCCCCAAAACCCTCACTGTTTCACCATTGCCACCGCTGACTCTTCCCTGATGTCTCTGTATGAATACGTGTCACTGGTTAAGTGCTAAATGTTACTTTAGTCGCCTTGCCTAATTTGACAGCTGTCTAGCCTAGATAAATAAAGATGTATGCTCCTCTGAACAATTTATGCTCTATGTTGCCTAAAAGGACAACTGTTTGGCCAGATGGTTATAGCTCTGAGCCTTTTGCTACGTGCTCTTTTTGGGGATCTAGGCCAGGTTACAGTGAACACTTGTTTGACAAATTTGTATGGCAAATGTTGTTGAAAGGGTTAGGCCTACTTTGATTGGTTATAAATCAGCTCATACTCCTGGTCCCTTGACCATTGTGTAATGTTCCTGGAACAGTTAGGAGTTAGCTAGGTTTAAAAAGTGAAGTGTACAGAAAAAGTCATCCATCACTGTACTACCACTACAGGGACATGATGACATGCAGACATTGAGATATCTGATTTCTGGCATTTGTACAACTGATAAGGCGAAGCCAAATCATGCCATAACAACTCATATCGATATGGTTTGACAACCTATACTAAAATAAATATGTTGCACAACGTTGTTATTCTTGAATGTGAGGGCTGGGGTCAGGAGGTCAGGCATGGCTGAATAAGTGACAGGCCAGGGTGAAAGGCATTAACAGTAGGGTGAGACTATATTGTTGCTAGCTAGGTTGTTTCATTTTGTCTATCTACAGTACTTAAATATACTTTACACTTGCAAAGTGTAGCTAGCTAACTATATCAAACTGGATTTACCACAACTTTCTTTGCGTTCAGTGGGCTCTGCTGGATAGCAAGTTAGCTAGTTAGCCTAACGCGTTACTGTACCTAACTAGCTAATAACAACAGTTTCCCGGTTCACATTGTAAAATATGCCGATTTTAAACGCTTTATGTTACTAAAACTAAAGGAATACATGGTCTTTCATGTAAAACAATCAATACGTACCCGGAAATGAAGACAGCTATAGAACAATATTTATGACTGGACAGAATGAAAAATGTCTTGGAGGTAACGTTTTCCCCACATAGTCTCTAAACATTCTGTACAGTCTTTGGTATCCCCTTCGTTGCTTCAACATTGAAAAATCTCAAATGCATACTTCTCGCGTCTTCTCTCATCGTCTCCTTCTCAAAAGCCATTGGATGAAAAGCCAAAGGCTCCTCCCCTCTGACCTTCTCATGCAATGGGGTTTTGATAAGGTACGAGGACTATGCAATCATAGAATTAGGAATTAGATTACTTACTATTAATAATTAGATTACTTACACATAATAATCACATAATTAAAAACTTAATGTAATAGGATATCTATGAATGCAATATAGATCTTCCTCCCCATGACTTGGGGTAGGAAGCTTCCCGACACCGCCTCCATCAATTCCCTTGCACGTCATTTGTTCAGCCTAGTGTCAATCATGAGTTCAACGAGGCGGGATTTTCTAGCTACGTCTATGGGCGGTTCGTGTGTAGGAACTGGGTCAGTGCTATCCGAATCCTTTGGACGTCCCTACCCTAAACTTAATTTTACATTTCAAATTCAATGGAGTAGGGACGTCCCAAGGATCCCGGGATAACACGGACCGTAAGAACAGCCGGGAAGAAGCATTTGAATACCGTTCTCGTCCTAGCACAAGTGTCAAACTCATTCCACAGAGTGTCTGGCTGCGTGTTTTCACCTGACCCTTGTATTTGATTGATGAATTAAGTTCACAAATTAGTAAATTACTCCCCTCACCTGGTTGTCTAGGTCTTAATTGAAAAGAAAAACAAAAAACCCGCAGACACTCCGCACTCCGCCCTCCGCGGAATGAGTTTAACACACCCCTATCCTAGCAACAGAATATTATATCGTTATATCAAAGTAGTGCGGTTGATTTGAAGGCTTGATCATGCGCTATTCGGCGCGAGACGACGGTTCAGGGTTGCCAGGTTCTGCACACAATGTATTGCCCAATGACCACTCAAAACCTGCACAAAATGCCTGAAACTAGTCCAATTATTATTATTTTTCACAGCAAGAGAGGAGTTGCCATATCTATACAATAAACCCTTTTTCCATAACGTTATCGAGCCAATTAAAGAAGGAGTATCATAGTAACGACGTTAGAAGCAAAATGTGGGTTTCCTCAAAATAATACTTATTGCAAGCTATGACATGATGTAATAAAGGAATTTGAATATGTGACAAGAGAAAATATAATTATCCCATATTAAAACCTCTACTGGATCGCTGTCCCTATACTGGGACGGCTGATGCGCTAACGGGTGCTAATGTGACTAGAATGATGTTGTAAGTAACAGCAACTTTCCAGGACATAGACATGTCTTATATGGGCAGAAATCTTAAATTATTGTTAATCTAACTGCACTGTCCAATTTACAGTGGCTATTACAGTGAAAAAATGCCATGCTGTTGTTTGAGGAGAGTGCACAACAACAAAAAACTTTTATCACGGCAACTGGTTTGAAACATTCACCTCCGAAGGTAAATAATGTACTTACATTCAGTAATCTTGCTCTGATTTGTCATCCTGACGTTCCCAGAGATAAAATGTAGCATAGTTTTGTTTGATAAAATCCATTTTTAAATTAAAATGTAGGAACTGGGTTCTACAGTTTGAACCCCTGTTGTCTCTGGCTCCACACCCAGCCCACCCGGCCATCTAGATGTGTGAAAGTTAGTGTATAAGCTAATGATCCATCATCTGTGACATTCCTGGGAGTGTGTAAGCTTACATTTTATATTACCATATCAGTTTTGTATGTTCTCTATAGTTATGTACTTAAAAATTTATCAATTGACCAATTCGGCAAGTTTGGGCAAACTTGATACAAGATACAAAATATTGTGCACTATTGCAACACTTCACTGGATCAATCTGAAACACACTGCTACCCTCTAGTGGCCAAAATCAAAATGGTGCCTAAACTGCAATATTATATTATGTCCTTTCCCTTGCATTTCAAAGATGATGGAACAAAAAAAATTGAAAATGCATGTTTTTTTGTTTGTATTATCTTTTACTCTCTTGTTTTTTTTCCAGATCGAATGTGTTATATTCTCCTACATTAATTTCACATTTCCACAAACTTCAAAGTGTCTCCTTTCAAATGGTATCAAGAATATGCATATCCTTGCTTCAGGTCCTGAGCTACAGGCAGTTAGATTTGGGTATGCCATTTTATGCGAAAATTGAAAAAAAGAGTCTGATCCTTAAGAGGCTTTTAAACTCGGCAGATTATTTTCCATCAATGGATGTCGGTTTATCTCGCTTGACTGCTATGATTGAGTGATAAGGCATAAGGTGGTATGTTCTTATGCATGACACAACACTGAGTGCCTAGATACAGCCGTTAGTCGTGGTATATTGGCCATATACCACAAACCCCTGGGGTGCCTTGTTGCTATTATAAACTTGTTGCCAATGTAATTAGAACAGTAAAAAGTAATGTTTTGTCATACCTGTGGTATATGGTCTGATATATCGTGGCTTTCAGCCAATCAGCATCCAAGGCTCGAACCAGGTTTATTATTGTAATTATAAACTGGGTGGTTCGAGCCCTGAATGCTGATTGGCTGACAGCTGTATACCACGGGTATATCAAAACTCAAATTAAGTTGGTAACCAGTTTATAATAGCAATAAGGCACTTCAAGGTTTGTGATATATGGCCAATATAACACGGCTAAGGGCTATGATTTATGATTCAAATCTGTGTTTATGATTCTAATAAAATTGTATATAATCATTGTTTGCTTAGATAAATGATAGCCTAATAGGCCTATATCTCATTTCAGATAGTCTACAGTAGCCTAGACAAGATGTTGGCAAGATGTAAACTGAACAATTTAGCAACTTGCTTAGTTCGAATTAACAGACTAATTTATTCAACATGAATAGCGAGGAGATTTCAAAATAAGAAGTGCTTATTTCCCAATAGCCTGCTGGAATAGGCTACTGAGGATGGGGTCGTAATTTCAATCCCTGAATTAAATACTAATAATACGTACATGAGCTGAATATTCTTGTCAACAATAGCCAGTGTTAATTTTCGGGAATTTGTTTTACCTGTAGCCTAGTCTGACTATTGTTACCGTCAATAAAAGCAATATATTTGTATAACTAGGCAAGTCAGTTAATAAGAACACATTCTTATTTACAATGACAGCCTAGGAACAGTGGGTTAACTGCCTTGTTCAGGGGCAGAACGACAGATTTTTACCTTGTCAGCTCGGGGATTCAATCTAGCAACCTTTCTGTTACTGGCCCAACGCTCTAACCACTAGGCTGCCTGCCGCCCCAATCTAATGCGTTCATAATATCACAAGGCTACAACAACAATACACTGTGGCAATTTATTATCAATGTAATAGGCAATTTATTACATTGATTTGCTAGCTCCAGGTAGACTACAAGTGGCACAAATTGATTTGCAATGACTCCAGTGATATTGTAAATTCAACATGTTTATTGTATCAAATGGTAGCCTACAAAAGCATATACATTAATAGGTTACTTGATGGCCAACAGAGACAAATGTATAAATCTCCACATTTAGCCTAATGTCAGTTTCATTGAGGACTTTTCTCCATTAAAATAACCACGCGAGGGAATTGCATAATTTCCATTTCAAATGTTCACACCGGCAGCCCCTGAGACCCAAGAAATGAGCATGCATAAAGCACTTCCCTTGGTACCGTTTTCTTTTTAAGCGGCAGGTAGCCACTAGGCGGCAGTAGGTGGCAGGTCGCCACTAGGCGGCAGTAGGTGGCAGGTAGCCACTAGGCGGCAGTAGGTGGCAGGTAGCCACTAGGCGGCAGTAGGTGGCAGGTCGCCACTAGGCGGCAGTAGGTGGCAGGTCGCCACTAGGCGGCAGTAGGTGGCAGGTCGCCACTAGGCGGCAGTAGGTGGCAGGTAGCCACTAGGCGGCAGTAGGTGGCAGGTCGCCACTAGGCGGCAGTAGGTGGCAGGTAGCCACTAGGCGGCAGTAGGTGGCAGGTCGCCACTAGGCGGCAGTAGGTGGCAGGTCGCCACTAGGCGGCAGTAGGTGGCAGGTCGCCACTAGGCGGCAGTAGGTGGCAGGTAGCCACTAGGCGGCAGTAGGTGGCAGGTCGCCACTAGGCGGCAGTAGGTGGCAGGTAGCCACTAGGCGGCAGTAGGTGGCAGGTAGCCACTAGGCGGCAGTAGGTGGCAGGTCGCCACTAGGCGGCAGTAGGTGGCAGGTAGCCACTAGGCGGCAGTAGGTGGCAGGTAGCCACTAGGCGGCAGTAGGTGGCAGGTAGCCACTAGGCGGCAGTAGGTGGCAGGTAGCCACTAGGCGGCAGTAGGTGGCAGGTAGCCACTAGGCGGCAGTAGGTGGCAGGTAGCCACTAGGCGGCAGTAGGTGGCAGGTAGCCACTAGGCGGCAGTAGGTGGCAGGTAGCCACTAGGCGGCAGTAGGTGGCAGGTCGCCACTAGGCGGCAGGTAGCCACTAGGTAGCCACTACTAGGCGGCAAGTAGCCGCCACTAGGCGGCATAGCCTAGTGGTTAGAGCGTTTAGGCCAGTAACCAAAAGGTTGACAAGGCAAAAATCTGTCATTCTGCACCTGAACAAGGCAGTTAACCAACTGTTCCCTGGTAGGCCATCATTGTAAATCAGAATTTGTTCTTAACTGACTTGCCTAGTTACATTTTTAAATGTTCAATACAATTAAGCAGTCAACATTAGAATACAGTTTAAACCACCTCAGAGTGGATTTATGTAATGTGCTCTAGTGTGCCCAAAGTCATTTTTAAGTGCTTTGTCTCCATTAGTTATTGATGTGCATCAGTTCCTGAGTATTAATATGTTTTATGGAAAAAGGTTTGTAAATAAGTGTCTCCATAAGGACAATCTAAATAGCCTACCTACAACTGGTAAAAAAAATTGTCACAATGTGCATGCTGCTCTCTCTTCTCTTCCTCACGTGACTCAAGCCAATAATTGTAGCACTCTCTCAACACACACACACACCCCTCTCCACCACTCACTCACTCAATTCAATTCAAGGGGCTTTATTGGCATGGGATTGTCAAAGCAAGTGAGGTAGATAATATACAAAAGTGAAATAAACAATCAAAATGAACAGTAAACATATCACTCACAGAAGTGCCAAAAGAATAAAGACATTACAAATGTCATATTATGTATATTTACAGTGTTGTAACAATGCACAAATGGTTAAAGTACAAAAGGGAAAATAAATAAGCATAAATATGGGTTGTATTTACAATGGTGTTTGTTCTTCACTGGTTTACCTTTTCTTGTGGCAACAGGTCACAAATCTTGCTGCTGTGATGGCACAGTGTGGTATTTCACCCAGTAGATGTGGGAGTTTATCAAAATCGGGTTTGTTTTCTAATTCTTAGTGGATCTGAGTCTGTACATAGTCTGTACATAGTCAAAGCTTTCCTTAGGTTTGGGTCAGTCACAGTGGTCAGGTATTCTGCCACTGTGTACTCTCTGTTTAGGGCTAAATAGCATTCTAGTTTGCTCAGTTTTTTTGTTAATTCTTTCCAATGTATCAAGTAATTATCTTTTTGTTTTCTCATGATTTGGTTGGGTCTAATTGTGTTGCTGTCCTGGGGCTCCTTGGGGTGTGTTTGTGAACAGAGCCCCAGGACCCGCTTGCTTAGGGGGGACTCTTCTCCAGGTTCATCCGTGTCTTATAGGGTTGCCAACTGTCCCGTGTTAGCAAGGATATTAGGCTAAATTGGTTTGTCCCATACGGGACCTCCCTTGTCCTGTATATTCATCCAATCACAGTATAAAGTAAACGCGCCAATTCCTGCAAAGTAGTACCTGTTGTTGTTCGGTCGGTTTGGCATATCAAGGAAATATGGATAAACCTGCAAAAAAGAAAAGACTGTGCAGCTACAAACAACAATAGGAAGCAAAAAAGATGTGGGTTAAACCCGTCAGTGGTGTATGGTGGAAATTACAAGCCTATGTTATAATAATTTTATTTCATCAAATGGTTGTTTCATGCAACCGAAAAGAGGGTTCTTATAACTCCCTATTGTGTCTGTGTGAACTGAAAGTGGGCCTCTGGGAGATAACACTGACAGGAGATTTAGGATGTCTTTGGGGATACCGCATTCCAGAGCATGAGTTAATGTTTCTGTTCTATACGGTACCAGGGAGACATGGCTCCAGTATGGAGTTGGGGGGCCAGACACTGGTCTCTACACAATGAAAACTGTTGACACATAATTATAAGTATCTTTCATACAAATCTTAACCTTGTGACCCATTCCATACATCTGTTGTGTGTTATGTAGACTGAAGAAGGATGGACTTTGCTATAAAATGCTGTGGCTTAAACCAGCTCGTTGAGTTCTCAGTGATCTCCTCCAGGGGTGATTACCGACCAGCTCCATTACTGCAGTAATTAAATAATAAAGTTTGATTGTTTTGAAGAAATCTTAAAAGTCTCTCCTTTTGATTCCAATAATTCCACCACAGGTGTGTCGACGAAAGCTTTCTGTACTTTCTGCCGTCGGGAATTCTCAACTGGCCATGGAGGGGAGAATGACCTAACTCAGCATGTATCCACAGAAATGCACAAGAAGGCCACGCTAGCTAAAGGTGCTAGCAATATTGGTGCATTCTTCGTGACGTCTACTGCGGAAAATGACAAAATCGCGGCAAGTGAAGTCTCGTATGTGTACCACACGGTTAAACACGGACTCGGCTACAACAGCACCGGCTGTCTTGTTAAGCTCAAGAAGCTCAACGGTGCTTTGTTTCATGACTCAAATGTTGTGAAGAAGATGCACTTGGGAAGAACGAAAGCGGAGATGATTACAATGAATGTTTTAAGACCAAAGACTGTGTGGGATATTTTGGATGATCTGTCCCCGACTGAAGGCGAGCCCGTGTATTTCTCAGTTGCCAGTGTTGCCTCAAACAAGTCAAATATGAAAATGTGTCCAGTGTGCGTGAGATATTTCTCTGTGTCTGATGGAGTGCAGTGCAAGTTACTTGACTTTTATGAAGACAGTGATGAAACTGCAAATGGCATACATCAAGCTCTGATGAACTGTCTGGAAAAGCATGAACTGGATATTAGACACATCACAGCCTATGCAGCAGATAATGCCAATGTCAACTTTAGAAAACACCACTCCGTTTACCAGTTATTGAGCAGTGCCAACAATCACATTCTGAAAGCTAATTGCCCAGCTCACATAGCTCATAATGCCTGCATGCACGCCAGCTGTCAGTGGATATTGAGACAATTGTTTTAAAGATCTACAGACACTTCTCAGTATCTGCTTCCCGAAGAGAGGAACTGCGTGTATTTTTTGCCTTTGTTGACATTGAGTGGCGTGAAATTCTGCGACATGTTTGCACACGATGGCTCTCTCTTCATCCAGCTGTCGATCGTCTCCTGCAAAGCTGGCCAACTCTCACTTCATACTTCAGGTCCCTTGGGGAGACCTGTCCTGTGGCACCGTAGAGTATTTTTGAGTATGAAGAAAAACCGGAAGATGCTGAGATTTATCTGTGCTTTCTCCACAACGTGGGGTGTGTTTTTGACCAACTCGTAAAAAGCTGGAGGAAACGACGCTCTGCGTCACAGATGTTTATGAGGAAGTCCAACATTTCAAAATGAAGATGCTTCAGTGGAAACAGGACAGCTTTTTTGGATACCAGACCAAGCAGCTGATGGACAAACAATTGCCATCACAAAGGTCCAAGCATCAACAGGACGTTGAAGTTCTATGACACTGTCATTACATACATTGACAAGTGGTTTGATTTCTCACCAGAAAATGTAATGGTGAAACTGAAACCGATCGGCCTCTATGAGGAGCTCTCCTTCACTGACCTGGAGCAGGTGGTGGTTGCCCTCAAAATGGCAGAGACAGTCAGTATGGACCAACTCTATGAAGAGTTTTGTGCTAGCCGGGAAAGAAAGCCAGACAGGATACCACAAAATCCACCAGTGAGAAGTGGGTGGCAGTTTTCCAAAACCTATGTTCAGGATTGTCTCATTTGTCCTCAGTGTGCCAGGCTCAAATGCCTTTGTAGAGAATATTTTCTGTCTGATGACCATTAAATGGTCAGACTCAAGAAACAGATGCAGCGCAGAGCTGATCAAAAATAAACTTCAAATATCTGTGAACTGTGACTTGTCATGAAAGGACTTCTCTCTGGCTATGTGTTAAAGGAATTTCAATTCCTATATGTTATCAACCAATTCAATTAAAACACTCTGTCCATACATAAGAATTTGTAAGATACTTATAAGCATTAAATGGACAGAAACCAGTCTTAAAATCAATCAATCAATAGCGTTTATTCTCGAGAGTACTGAATCATAGTACAATTTACATCAGGTTATATAATAAAGATGATGTCATAGGTTTTAATGTCCATCCTCCTCTCGGATACAATGGTAGTATAGTTAGCGTTCTCATTACTATCTGCCACCTGTTAAAATATCTGCAACCAACCCAAGGTCTTTCCCCTCCCTGGGTAGACACATCATTCAAGCCTGTCTGAAGATAAACCCATTCTTTCTAACAAGGAACACATTACATTCAACATTATGATTATAATAAGATTCATTCATACAGTAACATCTAAGTCAAATGTATACATATTTTAGTCATTTATTCATAAAAATCCCATACCACTATGCAAAAGGACAAAGTACGGCTTGAATCAGTCAAGAGCAGCAAAAAAATATCCATGGAAAAAGTAGACTAGGTGAGTGACTCATGCCTCTCTTTTCCACTTTTGCATTTGAAATGTTTTTTGTTTATTTTGCTGTAAAGGTCCATTTATTTTTAGGTTTATTAACATAAGTTTACATAATGATACAGTTTTATTAAAACTATAGACTAAATGGAATATAAAAATGTTTTGCCTTTCCAATTGAATAAGAATATGAATATACATTCATTCACACAACACCATACCCACACCGCAGTGGCACCGTGCACTTGCACACCACCTTTTATCCCTTATTTGGTAGTGAGAAAGTTGGCAACCCTTGTGTCTTATGACCTGAAAAGAGCTTCTAGATATCAGGACAGCGATTACTCACCCTGTACTAGAGGAATACTTTTTCTTTAACGAGTCGGACGGGAAGGATTTACTTCAGACGTCCGATAAGGCCCTCATCCCCGTCAATCGCAGGACAAAAAACTGAGATATTGGTACGAAGATCGTAGTGCCTTGTAAGGATCCGATGACGAGTGGGTAACCTAACTTTACCATCGGCCCTATTAGCCAACGTACAATCATTGGATTATAAAATAGACGAGCTACGAGCACGTATATCCTACCAACGGGACATTAAAAACTGTAATATCTTATGTTTCACAGAGTCGTGGCTGAACGACAACATGAATAACATACAGCTGGCGGGTTTTAAGCTTTTTCGGCAGGATAGAACAGCGGCCTCTGGTAAGACAAGGGGTGGCGGTCTATGTATATTTGTAAACAACAGCTGGTGCACGAAATCTAAGGAAGTCTCAAAGAAGTCTTTAAGGAAGTCTCATGAGTATCTCATGATAAGCTGTAGACCACACTATTTACCAAGAGAGTTTTCATCTATATTCTTCGTAGCTGTCTATTTACCACCACAAACCGATGCTGGCACTAAGACCGCACTCAATGAGCTATATACGGCTATAAGCAAACAGGAAAACGCTCATCCAGAGGTGGCGCTCCTGTTGGCCGGGGACTTTAATGCAGGAAAACTTAAATCCGTGAAGCAGACTGTTTTGCTAGCAGAGACTGGAATATGTTCCTGTCACGACTTCCGCCGAAGTCGGTCCCTCTCCTTGTTCGGGCGGCGTTCGGCGGTCGACGTCACCGGCCTTCTAGCCATCGCCGATCCACTTTTCATTTTCCATTTGTTTTGTCTGTGTCTTACACACCTAGTTTCACTCACCCAATTACTTGTTTATTATTTAACCCTTTGTTCCCCGTGTTTGTTTGTGAGTGATTGTTCGTTGTACATCGGTCTGTTATTGTGGGCTTGCTATATTGCTTTGTATTTGTATATTTTGGGTAAAGTACGTTGATTACTCATATCTGCTGTCCTGCACCTGACTCTCTACACCAGCTACACACAGGACCATTACAGAATCACTCAACTCGAATGGAGTCAGCAGGAGCAGACGCCCTCCCTGTGGCAGTAGAGGAGCGCATCCAGCAGCACGCGACCATGTTGCAACGTCTGGGCATCGCCATGGGTCGCGTGCTGCAGACAATGGATCGTTGGGAGAGAGGAGGAGGTTTTCCAGCGCCTTCACCAGCCCCACTACAGCAGGCCCCACTGTCCACCCCTCCTTCAGTTGGTCTCAGCGGGATTCGACTCGCGCTCCCGAGGGAGTATGATGGGACGGCTGCCGGATGCTACTCCAGCTGGAGCTCTACCTGGCGACCGTCCACCCGGCTCCTTCGGGACGTGAGAGCGTGTCCGCCCTCGTCTCCTGCCTCTCAGGCAAAGCCCTGGAGTGGGCCAACGCCGTATGGAGTGAAGGACCATTACGCAGACGTTCACCCGCCGCTCGACCCTCAGCGGGTGGTCGAACACTGCCCGAAAGCGGCGGGTGAACGTCTGTTCCACCTTAGGCAGGGGACGAGGAGCGCGCAGGATTTCGCTTTGGTCTTCCGGACACTGGCCGCCAGCACGGGATGGAACAACAGGGCCCTGATCAATCACTACCGGTGCAGTCGGCGCGAGGATGTCCGTCGGGAGTTGGCTTGCCGAGACACCACCCTCAATTTGGACCAGCTGGTGGACCTGTCCATCCGGCTGGACAACCTGCTGGCTACCCGCGGATGTCCGGATCGGGGCCTGTCAGTTCCATCCCCCAGCACCTCCGCTCCGACGCCCATGGAGCTGGGAGGTGCTGCGCTTAGGGCGACCGGAGGAGGGGCCATTCCCTGCACCATCTGTGGCCGCAGAGGGCACACTGCTGGTCGGTGCTGGGGGGGTTCCTCAGGGAGTCGAGGCAGCAGGCAGGGCACTATCGTGTCACCCCAGGTAAGTCGGCACCAGGCTCACCCAGAGCCCCCTGTGGCTCACATATATGTGTTTATTACATTTCCTGAGTTTTCCCAGCATAAGCCGCTCGTAGATTCAGGCGCAGCTGGGAATTTTATTGATCGTTCATTTGCCCATAGTTTAGGGATCCCCATTGTTCCTGTTGATATGCCCTTCCCTGTGCACGCCCTAGATAGTCGACCATTAGGGTCAGGACTGATTAGGGAGGCCACCGCTCCACTTGACATGGTTACGCAGGAGGGTCACAAGGAGAGAATCAGTCTCTTCCTTATTGATTCTCCTGTGTTTCCCGTGGTGATGGGCCTACCCTGGTTGGCCTGTCATGACCCCACTATTTCGTGGCAACAGAGGGCTCTCAAAGGGTGGTCAAGAGAGTGCTCAGGGAGGTGTGTAAGGGTTTCCATCGGTGCGACTACAGTGGAAAGTCCAGACCAGTTCTCCACCGTGCGCATCCCCTCAGAATATGCCGATTTGGCTCTCGCCTTCTGTAAGAAGTTTAAACTTTAATTTTAAAGTTTATAATTGGCTCATTCATCCCCCTCCTCTCCCCTGTAACTATTCCCCAGGTCGTTGCTGCAAATGAGAACGTGTTCTCAGTCAACTTACCTGGTAAAATAACGGTAAAAAAAATTAAAATAAAAAAAATAAAAAGAAGAGGGCGACTCAATTACCACCCCATCGACGGGGGGATTGTGCGATAAATCTCCTGGTAGATGCAGCACTTCCCAGGAGTCACGTGTATCCGCTGTCACAGGAGGAGACGGCGGCTATGGAAACATATGTCTCCGAATCCCTGGGCAGGGATACATTCGACCCTCCACTTCACCTGCCTCCTCAAGTTAATTTTTTGTGAAGAAGAAGGATGGAGGTCTGCGCCCGTGTATTGACTATCGGCGTATCAATCAGATCACTGTGAGGTACAGCTACCCGCTGCTTCTCATCGCCAGTGTGATCGATTCAATGCACGGGGCGCGCTTCTTCACAAAATTGGATCTCAGGAGCGCTTACAACCTGGTGCGTATCTGGGAGGGGGACGAGTGGAAGACGACATTTAGTACCACCTCAGGGCACTATGAGTACCTCGTCATGCCGTACGGGTTGATGAATGCTCGATCAGTCTTCCAGGCCTTTGTTGACGAGATTTTCTGGGACCTGCACGGGCAGGGTGTAGTAGTGTATATCGACGACATTCTGATATACTCCGCTACACGTGCCGAGCATGTGTCCCTGGTGCGCAGGGTGCTTGGTTGACTGTTGGAGCATGACCTGTACGTCAAGGCTGAGAAATGCTTGTTCTTCCAACAGTCCGTCTCCTTCCTAGGGTACCGCATTTCCACTTCAGGGGTGGAGATGGAGAGTGACCGCATTTCAGCCGTGCGTAATTGGCCGACTCCCACCACGGTAAAGGAAGTGCAGCGGTATCTGGGGTTTGCCAACTACTACCGGAGGTTTATCCAGGGTTTTGGTCAGGTGGCGGCTCCCATTACCTCACTGCTGAATGGGGGACCGGTGCGGCTGCAGTGGTCGGCTGAGGCGGACAGGGCTTTTGGTCACCTGAAGGCTCTGTTTACCTCGGCTCCCGTGCTGGCTCATCCGGATCCCTCTTTGGCGTTCATAGTGGAGGTGGACACGTCCGAGGCTGGGATAGGAGCCCTGCTCTCTCCGCACTCGGGCACGCCACCAAAGCTCCGCCCCTGTGCTTTCTGTGGGAGCTGGACGCGGACATCGAGCGGGCGTTACGCACAGCGCCCACTCCCCCCCCAGTGTCCAGTTGGGCGCCTGTACGTTCCGTCTGCTGTCCGCGACCATTTGATCTATTGGGCCCACACGTCACCCTCCTCTGGTCACCTTGGCATAGGTCGGACGGTGCGTTGCCTTAGTGGGAAGTACTGGTGGTCCACCTTGGCCAAGGACGTGAGGGTTTATGTTTCCTCCTGCTCGGTGTGCGCCCAGTGCAAGGCTCCCAGGCACCGGCCCAGAGGGAAGTTACAACCCCTACCCGTTCCACAACGGCCGTGGTCGCACCTGTCGGTGGACTTCCTGATGGATCTTCCTCCCTCACAGGGCAACACCACGATCCTGGTCATTGTGGATCGGTTTTCTAAGTCCTGCCGTCTCCTCCCTACGGTCTCCCTACGGCCCTACAGACTGCAGAGGCCCTCTTCACTAACGTCTTCTGGCACTACAATGTTCCTGAGGACATAGTCTCTGATCGGGGTCCCCAGTTCAAGTCCAGGGTCTGGAGGGCAGGTTTTCTCACCTCAGGTTTTCACCCCGAGAGTAACGGGCATGTGGAGAGAGTAAACCAGGATGTGGGTAGGTTTCTGCGGTCATATTGCCAGGACCGGCCGGGGGAGTTGGCGGCGTTCATCCCCTGGGCAAAGATGGCCCAAAACTCACTCCGCCACTCATCTACTAACCTCTCCCCCTTCCAGTGCATACTGGGGTATCAGCCGGTTCTGGCACCTTGGCATCAGAGCCAGATCGAGGCTCCTGTGGTGGACGAACGGTTTAAGCGCTCGTAAGAGACCTGGGACGCCGCCCATGTGCACCTACAACAGGCCGTGAGGCGGCAAAAGGCGAGCGCCGACCGCCACCGCAGCGAGGCCCCGGTGTTCGCACTGGGGGACTAGGTCTGGCTCTCGACCCGAAACCTGCCCCTCCACCTGCCCTTCCGGAAGCTGGGCCTGCGGTTTGTGGGGCCATTCAAAGTCCTGAGGAGACTGAATGAGGTATGCTACAGGTTACAGCTTCCCCCAGATTACCGTATTAATCCCTCGTTCCATGTGTCTCTCCTCAGGCCGGTGGTGGCTGGTCCACCCCAGGAGTCTGAGGTGCGGGAGGTTCCTCCGCCTCCGCCCCCTTGACAGCGTATGCTGTTCGAGCCATCCTGGACTCGAGGCGTCGGGCGAGGGGCCTTCAGTACCTCGTGGAGTGGGAGGGGTAAGCGCAAACAAGATGGGATGGCGTATTGCTACAGAATGCTGTGGTAGCCATGCTGGTTAAGTGTGCCTTGAATTCTAAATAAATCACCAACAGTGTCACCAGCAAAGCACTATCACACCTCCTCCTCCATGCTTCACGGTTGGAACCACACATACGGAGATCATCCGTTCTCCTACTCTACTTTGTGTTTCACAAAGACACTGCGGTTGGAACCAACAATATCAAATTTGGACTCATCCGACCAAAGGACAGATTTAAACCGGTCAAATATCCATTGCTCGTGTTTCTTGGCCCAAGCAAGTCTCTTCTTCTTATTGGTGTCCTTTAGTGGGTGTTTCTTTGCAGCAATTCAACCATGAAGACCTGATTCACGCAGTCTCTTCTGAACAGTTGATGTTGAGATGTGTCTGTTACTGTGAAGCATTTATGGATTTATGGACACACTGTCACGTTCTGACCTTAGTTCCTTTGTTATGTCTTTATTTTAGTTTGGTCAGGGCGTGAGTTGGGGTGGGCATTCTATGTTGTTTTTTCTATGTTTTGTTCTATTGTCCTTTTCTATGTGTTTGGCCTAGTATGGTTCTCAATCAGAGGCAGGTGTCAGTCGTTGTCTCTGATTGGGAGCCATATTTAGGTAGCCTGTTTTTCATTGTGTTTTGTGGGTGATTATTTTCTGTTTGCTGTTTCACCGTACAGGACTGTTCGTTTTGTCGTTTTATTGTTTTTGTTCAGTGTTCAGTTTCTTATTAAATCATTATGGACACTTACCACTCTGCGCATTGGTCCTCCTCTTCTTCCAACCACGACAAGCGTTACACACACTATGAGACATTCGGCCATTTCTATCACTCATCGAATAAATCCATGAAATTAGTGATGGGCACGGATATGGAAAAATATATATATTGATATCAGTAGCATTTTTCAATTTGATATTGATATCATATCGGTTTGTAGAAAATACATTGCAACTGTGTTGAATGTTCCCTTTTCTGTGAAGTCCAGACAAGTGCTTGCGGATTGCCCATTGGGCCACGTGTGTTCTGGTGACATAAACCTACCATACAATGGGAAGCCCATCCCATTCTATTCAAAACTGGGTAGGTAGGTTTATTTATCAGTAGGCAATTGAGTATGCTTAGCAGCCTGTTTTATTTGTATTTTTTTAAGGTATGCTAAGCAGTCTGTGATAAGGTCTGTGTGAGGGCTTTGTATGCAGGAACAGTCATGTATGATTTTTTTACAGAATAGGCTAGGTTAACAGGAGTAATAACCTGATATCATGATATGCCTTGCTCATATCGATATAAAACAATATTGATATCATATCGAGTTATCAACATTGGTGCCCACTACTACATAAAATAGCCTACATAACACATTTATATTTAAATATAATTTTATTATTAAGCATATAGCTTCATTTCGTCAGTCTGCTGTATCCTTCAAGTTTAAAACCGTAACTTCTTTCAACTAAGTAATTTCCCGTCTGATAACTCTTGTAAAATATAGTCTTGCATGCCATTGTGAAAAAGCTTATTAACATTGCCCTCTAATACACTCTCAAATTAAAAGGTTCATGGAGTATCCTTTAGGGGTTCTTCAAATTGAAACTGTTAGGGAACACCTATAAGTTATTTGAAGAACCATTTAAAATGGTTCTTCAAAGAACCCCTTTTAATGGATCCTCAAAGAACCTTTTGAAGAAACTTTTGGGGTTAATCTTTGAACTACCCCTCCCCCCTATTATTATAACTATTAACACTAATCATATGCATAGCAATAACAAACAATAACACAATATTTTAGTTGTCAGTGTTTATTATGATTTTAGTGGAAAAGCAGAATTGAAAAATCCAAATATAGGTAAACTCCCAGGGTTTATCCTCTGGCGTGTTGATGTTAATGTATTTATGTACTCTGTATCCATAACCAGAATGATTTTGCACTGCATGGTGATCGAACAGGTGTCCTGTTATATTCATCAGAGGTGTAGGGAGGGTGAAGTCTGTGAAAAAATTTTTTTTTGTAACTATACAGATGATAAACAAAACATGCACATGACAGTATTCATACCTTGGTTTTTGTGGTAAATGTGAATGGAAAAAACAGTTTTGATAATGGTTTTCGTAGACATACCTTGTCCATAATGTAGAAGCCTAGAAGAGGTAAGGAAGGAGGATGGTACATGTGATGTGCATAACATATGTGCATAACATACCAATACCAATTGACATACCTTTGTATGCCTCCTGGTCTGTATACCTGCAGACACAGACACAAAACTGAGCAGTTCAGTCATCTATGCCCAATACAGCTAGCCTTCAACATATGCCTTCAACATATTCTAATAGCCTACATATTCGTACCTCTTTGTTTATTGATATCCATTGAATTGTGTCCATTTTCTGTTTTAGAAAGATTTGCACAAATATGAAAAGATAGATGGTGTCATCATAAAACAATATCAATTTACGTTACCTTAAATTGAGGAGCACCTGCTCTCCTTTCAAATCCAAATGTTTCAGTTGGAGAGTTAGGTTCCTTGATGAACCCCCACCAACTGAGGTTCCTTGATGAATCCCACCTCCTGTGGGGTTCTTGGAAGAACCTTTTGGGACAATTTTCAGGGCCAAGAACCCTACGGTTCTTTGACGAACTTTGAAGATCTTAGAAGAGCCCTTGTTGAATCCTTAATTTTTTGAGTGTAAGACTGCTTTAGAGAACAAGCACACTTAAACACCCCAACTGCTACCGTCTGGCTGTAGTGTATCCAGTGCTTGACTTGGACTGAAATAGGTTCCGGTACTCATTTTGGGTGTCGGTACTGTTTATATTTAGGTGCAGGAGCTCCACAATACTTTTGAGCTAATACTCTATAAGAGGTGCAGGAGCTCAAGTAGTAGAACATTTGAGGTGCCGGTACTCAGCTCCGGTGAGCTCCTGCCCAAGTTAAGCACTGAGTGTATCTGTTAAATATATTTCATACAGTCTTAAGAAATCCATCAGTTTAAGATTTAAAGGCCCAATGCAGCCTTTTTATATCAATATCAAATTATTTATTGGTAACAATGAAAGGCCCAGTGCAATCAAATGACATTTTCCTGTGTTTTATATATATTTCCACACTATGTTTAATATTATTGTGAAAGTGATGATAATGCCCTTTAAGTGTAAGAGCTGTTTGAAAAGCCTGCCTGAAATTTCAGCCTATTTAGGTGGGATGGAGTTTTGGCCTGCCTAGTGACATCAACAGGCAGTAAATTAGTTACCAGGACAATAAGAAATAACCAATAACAGCTCATTTTCTGTTTTCCCCTCCCCACTCAGACAGTCCTAGCAAAATTCTTGCTTGAGAAATTGCTCTTTGCTAAGAAGCTATTTTTGTTTATTTTTTGAAAGGTAAGCTACTTAATTGTTACCCAAAGCTTTTTGGGAATTGAGATAAAAACGGTTACATTGGACCTTTAAGTACCTTACTGTAATAGATTTCCATTCAAATGGGCTAAAATAGCTTTTCTTTTTCTCAAGCAAGAATTTTGTCCATTGACCTAGGTTTATTTGACAAAAGCAATGTCGCAAAAAATGTATCTTTGTGACGTGTAATGGAAACGGTCACACATAGGAGACATTTTCAAGAGATCCACAACATTAGATATTTTTTCAACTACAAATAAATTATGTTTCTTTGCAGGACAAGGATTGTCCTGACTTTCAAGAATACCTGAATTCGGGGGACATCATTTACATCCAGAAGTAGAGGTGTAGCAATTCTTGTGAAAAATAACTTACCACTTAAGGTCTTGAATTGTGTGAAAGATACATTTGGTCGCTTTGTTATAATTAATGGTACTTTACAAGGGCAGAACATCTCCATAATGAATATTTACTTCCCCCCTGCCCACCCCCCTGATTTCCTCACTAAGGTATTTCTAGACTTTTCAGAATTAAACTCAGACACTGCAGTGGTTGGAGGAGATTTTAATTGTTTGTTGAACCCCCTTATTGATAAGTTTCCCAGCGGTATAGCTTCACTCTCTCCTCGAGCTAAGTCACTTAAAGCTATTTGTGATGATCTGGGGTATGCTGATGTTTGGAGAACTTTTCACCCCTCCAACAGAGAGTTCACTTTTTTATCTGCACCTCATAGATGTCAGACTAGAATAGATTACTTTTTTATGCCCAGGACGTCTTTGCAGTCTGTTTTATCCGCTGGGATAGGAAGCATAGTCATATCTGATCATGCAGAGGTGATCCTGGACATAAAACTCAACGGGGCATTCAATCTGTCAAGACATTGGAGGTTGAATACAACCATCCTTAAAGACCATACATTCACATCATATTTTATTACAGAGTTTAAAGCATTTTTCTCTATTAACTCTCAATCAACAGATAACCCCTCGCTCCTTTGGGAAACCTGTAAAGCGTACGCCAGGTGTCTGATTATGTCATACACAGCCACTAAGAGGCGGAAAAAGCGTGAAAAGCCAAAAACGTTAGAGGGTGAATTAGGAACTAAAGAGAAGGACTATATTAAAACTCCCACTCCTGCCCTATTAAAGGAAATATCAGTTCTTAGATCAACGTTGGACTCTTTCCTAACACAGGATGTCATGTCTGCTCCCGCTCTTCCCCTCCCCCTGGCGCTTGAGGGCGCCAGAATGCCTTGCATCACTCACTCCTGCCATCCATCACGTACACCTGCCTTTCCTCGTCACGCGCATCAGCGTTATTGGACTCACCTGGACTCTCTTATCACCTGTTCATTTCCTCCCCTATATGTGTCAGTTCCCCAGCTCTGTTCCCCGCTTCTGCATTGATTGTTTTTCTGTTTGCTAAGCTGTTTATGTCTCGTTCCATGTCCGTTATTTATTAAATGTTACTCCCCGTACCTGCTTCGTCTCTCCAGCGTCATCCTTGTGATAGATCGTGACACAGGACGCTGAAAATAAAATTAGATTTGTCAGGCAAAAGCTATATGAACATGGCGATAAGCCAGGAACGTACTTGGCGTACCTACTCACAGTCAATTGCTACTATTACTGATGGCAATCATTTATATGAAAATAAATTGATAAATGACTAATTTGAGAAATTCTATGCAAATCTTAACGCCTCAGAACTGCCAAATGATGCACCCAAATTAATGGAGAACTTCTTTTCTAAGATTGAGCTGCCTACTATCTCCGAAGAACAGAGGTCTCTCCTTAATGCCCCTATTACCGAGGAAGAGATAATGTTCGCAATTAAGAATCTGCAAAATGGTTCCATGGCCTGATCCTTGAGCCATTGCGGGATATGTTTAACCACTCATTTTCAAATGACCAGCTCCCTCAAACGCGGAGAGAAGCCAACATATCACTTATTCTCAAAAAGGGAAAATGTCCAGAGTCTTGTTCCTCGTAAAGACCAATTTCCCTTCTGAATGTGGATAGAAAATTGCCTTCTAAAATTCTAGCCACAAGATTAGAGGACTCACTGCCACTAATTGTGAAAGGAGACCAAACTGGCTTCATTAAGGGCCGTAAGTCATGCAACAATGTCAGGCGACTTAATGTAATTCAAGCCTACCAACAAAGTGCTAGGGATGGTCTTGTGATCTCCCTAGATGCTGAGAAAGCATTTGATCGTGTGGAGTGGTCTTACCTATTCTTTGCCCTAAATAAATTTGGTCTAGGGGACAACTTTATAAAATGGGTAAAAGTTTTATATGATGATCCTCAGCCTGCTGTCCTTACTAATGGGCTAAGGTCAAATAGCTTCTCTATATACAGAGGTACCAGACAGGGCTGTCCTTTGTCCCCTCTCCTATTTGCACTCGTTATGGAACCACTGGCCGAGGCCATCAGGGTAACGCCTGCTATACAGGGGCAGCTCATTGGTGATGTTCACCATAAAATAAGCTTGTATGCTGATGATGTCCTGATATTCATCTCTAATCCCGAGACCTCAACTACATCTCTTATTAATATTATTGAATTATTCAGCGAATTCTCAGGCTACAAGATTAACTTAACTAAATCAGAGGCTATGCCACTTGGTAACCTTCACTCTGTACCTAATACTTCTCCCCCCTTCCCTTCCCTTTTAAATGGTCTCCCTCAGGTTTTACGTATCTGGGTATATTTGTAACTCCTAATTTCCAGCAAATGTACAAAGCCAATTTTGTTCCCTTGTTTGATACAATAAGACAGGATCTGGAGCGCTGGAACTCTCTCCCGATTTCTTGGTTGGGTAGAATATCCCTCTTGAAAATGAACATTTTACCTAGACTATTTTACCCAATCCAAATGATCCCAGTATTACTCTCCAATAAGGTAATAAAGGATGTAAATGGATGGCTAAGTTCCTTTATATGGAGTAAACGCAAGCCAAGACTTAAGATGGCAATATTGCAGCTGCCAAGTTCTATGGGGGGCTTGGATCTGCCCAATATCAGGTTCTATCAGTGGTGTGCCCACCTATGTTATATTTCTGATTGGATCACAAACGATGACTCCTCTATTTGGTTAGACATTGAGACTTCTTTCAAAATACCCCTTACAGGATCTTTTATTTTTCAGAAGTTTCAAGTCTGTAGAAGATCACTGCAATAATCCTATTACACTTAACACACTCAACATATCGAGGTCAGTTCAGCGCTTTCTGGGAAGGTCCAAACTAACCTCTGCTCTTACCCCAATTCTTAACAACCCAGATTTTGGTCCAGGATTGCTGGATGCTGGCTTTAACTTTTGGCTTAATAAGGGCATACGCAGACTAAATGACTTATTTGCTGTAAAGATCTTCGTCTGGAGAAAGAGAGGAGGACCAAAGCGCAGCGTGGTAAGTGTTCATGATGAAACTTTAATAGAACAAACTGAACACTGAAATACAAAACAATAAATTGAACGAACAAAAACCGAAACAGTTCCGTGTGGAACACAGACACGGAAGACAACCACCCACGAAACCCAGGTGAAAAAAGGCTACCTAAGTATGATTCTCAATCAGAGACAACTAACGACACCTGCCTCTGATTGAGAATCATACCAGGCCAAACGAAAAAAACAACATAGAAACACAAACATAGATAACCCACCCAACTCACGCCCTGACCATACTAAAACAAAGAAATAACAAAAGAACTAAGGTCAGAGCGTGACATTTGCTGATAAGATTTTATTGTCATTTGAGCAGATGGTGGAGAAATATCGACTCCCAAAGCAGGACTTTTTCCGCTTCCTACAAGTAAAACATTATATTGTGAAGAGCACCACCTTAATTGGTAACCCTGATATGTCTGTCATTGAAAGAATGCTTTTTTTTCCACAAAGGAAAATGTCTGTAAGTCTGTTTTATGATGCTTTAAGGTCCTTTTCTGCTGTCGACACACAGAGGGTGAAACAAGTGTGGGAGAAAGAATTGTCTGTCACTATTGACGAAGAGATGTGGGAGGACATTTGGAGATATGCAAAAACAATATCTATATGTAATCGTACTAGAGCAATCCAATTAAGAATAATACACAGATTGCATATATCCCCAAATCGCAGACATGCTTTTAGCCCCTCTTCCTCAGTGTCTTAAATGTAAAACTGATACAGGCACCCTAACACATTGTTTATGGTCATGTACCAAAATACAAAGATACTGGTCTGGTGTTCTGCAAGAAACTGAAAAGATCCTAGGGGTTGATCTAGAATTGGACCCAGTTTCTTTACTGTTAGGTCTCCCTAGTAGGCATGTTACTTCTGTGGGTAAGAGGAGGCTTTACAACATCCTTACCTTTGCAGCAAGGAAAAACATCCTTTTACAGTGGATTAGTGAGAAGGTTCCTTCTATTAAAGATTGGCATAAGATACTATTTGAATGGGTGCCTCTGGAATATCTGACATGTACATTGCATTCTAAAACAGATCAGTTCTACAAAGTATGGGAACCCTATCTAAATTACCTAGAACCTGAGGTATCAGCTATTATGCTGCAAGGATTCTCTTAGAATGGTGGTGATCTATGTATTTCAGAATTACACTGTACGTTCCATGTGTGGAACCTAACTTCTTAGTTTAAACTGAGCTTTTGTTTAATTTCTGTTTGTAAGTTTGTTTAAAATGTATGTATTGAGAGATGCAATGATGGGGATGGGGTGAGAGAAGCGGGGAGAGGAAAGTGGTGTGCGTGTGTGTGTGTATGTATGTATGTATGTATGTGTATGTATATGCGCATGTGTTGAAAATCCCAAATTGTTTGCATAGTCAACTTACACACAGCTCTGACACACACACATGCCACCAGGGGTCTTTTCACAGTGCCCAAATCCAGAACAAATTTAAGAAAGCGTACAGTATTATATAGGGCTGTAACGGCTGTTGGAAGGAGAGGACCAAGGTGCAGTGTGGTACGTGTCCATATTTATTAAATGAACACTGAAATAACAAAAATAACAAAGAATAACGACCGAAACAGTTCTGGCTGGTGCAGACACACAACAACCCACAAAACACAGGTGGGATGAGGCTACCTAAGTATGGTTCTCAATCAGAGACAATGATAGACAGCTGCCTCTGATTGAGAACCACACTCGGCCAAACACAGAAATATAAAACATAGAACAAAAACATAGAATGCCCACCCCAACTCACGCCTTGACTAAACCAAAAATAGAGACATAACAAAGGAACTAAGGTCAGGGCGTGACAAGGGCCCTTATTGCATGGAACTTCCTTCCATCTC
The DNA here is from genome assembly GCF_045679555.1 of Salvelinus alpinus. Classification (NCBI taxonomy): domain Eukaryota; kingdom Metazoa; phylum Chordata; class Actinopteri; order Salmoniformes; family Salmonidae; genus Salvelinus; species Salvelinus alpinus. The sequence continues at coordinate 9,200,348 of NC_092113.1, read as the reverse complement.
ATATCGCTCAAATAAACAGCAAACTAGATTTTTTTTAAACAGATGAAGCAACACCTCACGGCACAATGGCTCTCCCCTATTTGACCTAGATAGTTTGTGTGTATGCATTGATATGTAGGCTATGTGTGCCTTTAACATTTTTTTTATGTAGTTCTGTCCTTGATCTATTCTTGTCATTCTGTATTATGTTTCATGTTTTGTGTGGACCCCAGGAAGAATAGCTGCTGCTTTTGCAACAGCTAATGGGTATCCTAAGAAAATACCCCAAAATATCAGGGTGGTGATGAAATCAGTGTAGGACACAATGATTTGAAGAGAATAACTTGATGGTCCTACTTAAATTCACCTTCTTAGATACAGTATTCAACCATAGCAGTTACTCAACTGTAGTATTGATTGTTAAGAGGTTCCTTTGTCTTCAAGCTCGTGTTGTGTTTTCGGGGTCGCGACTATCTTAGCCCACAACTGCAGCTGTGGTCCATTTTAGTCAGTTATGTTAATTCTTAACTCAAATGCTTTATACCCTCGGGTAAAAATGGGTGCGTTTACATCAGGCTAACACGCTCTCTGGGTTCCCTGGGGCGTGGCTAGTTACGATGCAGGGTATCACAATTTACTATGATCTCATTAGAGAACTGAAATCACAATCTTATCGTCACAAAAACATTCTCTTTATCCTGGATATTTTCCACACAACATAAAGTATGTAAACATGATATACACAGTATGAAAACTCTTCAAGTTACAATGTTTTCGTTATAACATCTTCATGCAACTTTTAATAACGTCACAAAATAGGCATCATTCCCAATATTCGGATGTTCAAATATATTGTCCCAGTGTCCATGGTTTGATGTTGTAGTTTTGGGCAGAAAACTCTTCATAAGACACAAAGACATTCTGATCACCCAAACTAGGCCCCAAAAAGAATCGTCTGCCTCCTATGGTTTCCGATCGACGTGAGGTGTCATGAAACCCCCACATCCATCCCTCTCCACCTCTGTGGGAGAACGAGAGCTCTGTAGAGCTGATCCACTGTCACTTGATCTTTTGGATCCTCACAGGAGAGTCATGACAGTGTTTTGTTTTTCCAACTGATATTCAACATAACAACAATAAATGTATGTATTGTTTTGGAAATCATATAAAATGCTGGTTAGTATAGAGTCCTTACATGACCCGACTCTATAAGTCAATATGTAATTCATATACAGTAATTATATTTTGCTTCGTAGAAGCCTAGTGGTTAGAGCGTTTGGCCAGTAACTGAAAGTAACCGAAAGGTTGCTAGATCGAATCCCCGAGCTGACAAGGTACAAATCTGTCGTTCTGCCCCTGAACAAGGCAGTTAACCCACTGTTCCTAGGCCGTCATTGTAAATAAGAAATTGTTCTTAACTGACTTGCCTAGTAAAATAAAAAATAATTCAGTCCCCCATGAAATAACACCATACATGGACCCTACTGAGTATTCTCAACCACACTTCTACCTACACTACCGGTCAAACGTTTTAGAACACCTATTTATTCAAGGGTTTTTCTTAATTTTTTACTATTTTCTACATTGTAGAATAATACTGAAGACATCAAAACTATGAAATAACACATATGGAATTATGTAGTAACCAATAAGTGTTAATCAAATCCAAATATATTTGATATTTTAGGTTCTTTAAATAGCCACCCTTTGACTTCATGACAGCTTTGCACATTCCTGGCATTCTCTCAACCAGCTTTACCTGGAATGCTTTTCCAACAGTCTTGAAGGAGTTCCCACATATGCTGAGCACTTGTTGGCTGCTTTTCCTTCACTCTGCGGTCCAACTCATCCCAAACCATCTCAATTTGGTTGAGGCCGGGGATTGTGGAGGCCAGGTCATCTGCACTCCATAACTCTCCTTCTGTTGAAATAGCCCTTACACAGCCTGGAGGTGTGTTGGGTCATTGTCCTATTGAAAAACAAATGATAGTCCCACTAAGCCCAAACCAGATGGGATGGCGTATCGCTGCAGAATGCTGTGGTAGCCATGCTGGTTAAGTGTGCCTTGAATTCTAAATAAATCACAAACAGTGTCACCAGCAAAGCACACCCACACTATAACACCTTCTCCTCCATGCTTTACGGTGGAAATACACATGCGGAGATCATCCGTTCACCCACACCGTGTCTCACAACGACATGGCGGTTGAAACCAAAAATCTCAAATTTGGACTCCAGACCAAAGGACAAATATCCACCGGTCTAATGTCCATTGCTCATGTTTCTTAACCAAAGCAAGTCTCTTCTTATTATTGGTGTCCTTTTGTAGTGGTTTATTTGTTTAACTTTTTTTGTTTGTTTACTACATCAAATCAAATTGTATTGGTCACATACACATGGTTAGCAGATGTTATTGTGAGTGTAGTGAAATGCTTATGCTTCTAGATCCGACAGTGCTTTAGTATCTAACAGGTAATATGTAACAAATTCCACAACAAAACCCAATACACACAATCTAGTAAAGGAATGGGATAAGAATATATAAGTATAAAATATATGGATGAGCAGTGACAGAGCGGCTAAGATGCAATAGATAGTAAAGAATAGATAGTGAAGGATACAATACACATTATATACATATGAGATGAGTAATGCGAGATGTGTAAATATTCTTAAAGTGGCATTATTAAAGTGACTAGTGTTCCAATTATTAAAGTGGCCAATGATATCAAGTCTGTAGATAGGGGTGGCTGTTTAACAATCTGATGGCCTTGAGATAGAAGCTGTTTTCATCTCTTTTTCTGTTTTTCATGATTCCACGTGTGTTATTTCATAGTTTTGATGTCTTCACTATTATTATAGAATGTAGAAAGTAGTAAAAAAACAGAAGAAAAACCCTTGAATGAGTGAGTGTTCTAAATATATAGATTCTACAGAACCTACTGATTTGAGTATTCCCAACCCCACTTTTACCTCTGCACATAGAATAGTTGTTTCTCTAAACATTGAACATATTCTTTTTCGATAGTGGTCTTAAAAAATGTTTTTAGAAGCATATTTGTAATTGTTTTCGTAAATTCTTCCCTACATTTGCTTATAAGCACAATACAAATGGACATGGATTAAAATGTAATACAGATTCTTGATTGACTTATCCACCTTGCCGTTTTCAATTGCGGGCTTTTATTTTGACGGTTTCTTCATTACCATACATAATAGACGTCAGCATTTGTGCAGCTGGCAAAAATGCTGGTGGTCGTTTAACTGGCTTAGGAACAAATTGCGTGTGTGTTTGGTACATCTTTTGTCGTTTCTTAGCTAACACATGACCTGCAATTTACCCAGTGTACTGGCAGTGGTGGAGGTGGCAAAAGAGGATAGTTTGCGTCCGAGTGCAAGCGGTGCGGCGAGTGACTGAAGTGCGGCAGGGAGTGAGAGCTGTATCGGTCAGGCCATGGGTTTCCGAAAGAAGAACAAGAGCCCGGCGGTGCTGAGCCACGAGTTCGTGATCCAGAATCACGCTGACATGGTTTCGTGTGTGGCTATGGTCATTCTCCTCGGCCTGATGTTCGAGGTACAATGTTCAATCCTGGGATGTATGCTGTTAGTTAGCTTAGGTAGGGCAAATAACTAGGTAGCTAGCTAAAGAAAAAGCATCGTCTATGATGACGAGGGGGCTGGGCGCAAGCGTCTCCCTTCTCATGTGTCACTGATTGCACACGGAGGGGGGGGCACTGTTCAAGCTAGTGGCTGCCTGGTCAGCTAGCGTTTCACACAACCTAGTTCGCGATCTAATATTGCCAAATGGATTGCTAGCCAGTTAGCTTTGAAATCTATCCATATTACAGCAAAAGACGGGAATTGTTTACAGTAACCACCCAACCTCTGCCTAACACGTACATTTGTGTCAGGAAGAACCACCCTTGTTACAGACTGCAGTGTCAATACCATTTTGCTACATGAGAATTGCATGCACATCATTGCTTCCCATCTTATATCCTTTATTATAGGTGACAGCGAAGTTTGCCATCATGTTCATCACTGTCCAGTACAATGTGACTCAAAGTCTCGGTAAGTTTACACTTGTCTTTGTATCTATTTTTAAAACAAGATAATTGACCTCCATTACATTATTTAGTACTTGTGTCCAATACCTTGTATTTGAAGCCTTGGGCCATGTTTTTTTGTTCTTTGTGTGTTATCAGATGAGAGGGCTGAGCCAGTGAACCTGTACCAGTACGGTCCTAAAGACATGGCCACTGTGTTCTTCTACCTACTCATCGCTGTCATACTCCACGCCTTAATACAGGAATACATTCTTGATGTGAGTGGCTATGCACACAGACCCTGTGTGTGTGTGACCTGAGCGAGAAAGCGGGACCTCTGTATAGGTCCTTGCTCTACAGAACACATGCGTCACTGTGTATGCGAGAGTGTCTCCCCCCCCCCTCTTCTTTTCCATCTCTCTGTGTGAGTCATAAAATAAGGTCTGGCCTTCTTTCTCTCTCTTCAGTCTTCTCATTCTCACCCTCTTAGCCAGTCAAATAGCATCCCCACGTCCACTACACAACCCACAACAAATGATCACTGACACGTTTCCCAGCTTCTCATGTCCTATTCTCTCTGATTTCAGAAAATGAATAGGCGGTTGCATCTGTCAAAAACCAAACACAGCAAGTTCAATGAATCGGGACAGCTTGCTGCCTTCTACTTGGTCTCCTTCATCTGGGGCTGCAGCATCTTAACAGCGGTAAAAAGGCCAACGAAGCACTGCCAGGGAACATGATGTGACAAGACGAGCACTTCGTCCCGTTGTATTTGTTCTTTGGCTCACGCCTTCTCTTCTTTTCATCTGTTAGGAGGAATTTGCAACAAATCCTACTTTCCTATGGGAGGGCTATCCACACACCCACATGGTGTAAGTAAGGATTTGTACATTCATTTTACACCTTCAGCTCACTTGTTCATTATTTCAACAATATGTCAGTAGGACAGGGTAAGAACTCTCATCACTACTTGTTCTGTGTGTTCTTGTTTAGAGTTACCAAGCATTCTTGAACACAAGTTTTCTGGGAAGGCTCGGCTGTTTTTGAGTTGGCACATCGGCCAGGCCTTGCTTTCCCAGGGTGCATTGCAGCCCCAGTATTGCGTGTGGGAGTACACTTCTGCTGTAATGGGCTGCCTCATCAAATCCATGTTAGATGTCAGGTTCCCCTGAAATATTTATTAAGATTGTGATGTTTTACTCAAGCCAGGTGTCTCTCGTCCCATCCTTTCCAGATTTGTCATTGTGTTACGAGGCATCTTATTTCTATGCATTTTAATTTGGGGAAATGGAATAAGCAGGTATGCATAGATTGTGAACTGAATATTTTCTCCCAAATTACATTTTTATTATTGATGGACTTTAATGTACCACCAAATAACATGTTTGTAAAAAGCTTGTAACGGGATTGAAGTTATCATGGTTAAACCTTCCAATCATATCCACTCCCTCCCTACATTGATAGATCTGATCTCTCCCTCTGCCTGCCTGTAAATCTGTCCTCTGCAGGTTTCAGGTGAAGTTCTTCTACATTTGCCAAGTGGCCTACTGGCTCCACGCCCTTCCTGAGCTGTACTTCCAGAAAGTGCGAAAGGTAAGTGTACATGAACGCACCATGGGTTAGGTCCTAAGGATGACCCATCTGTTATTTTAAACATGGAAGGATATGTCTTGTTACACTGTAATTGTGTTACGTCTTGTGACTAATTCCCCAATGTTTCAATATGTATACGGTTCGTATTCTTTATTCTCATCTTACACTGATACAGCAGTCATTAATAAAGGCCCTGTCCTGCTTGTTTCTCAGGAGGACATTCCCCGCCAGCTCTATTACATTTGCCTTTACGTCTTCCACATCACCGGTGCCTACGTCTTAAAGTGAGTGTCTTTTTAGTGACGTGGTTAGATGAGAGGATCGATGGACTTTTAGAGTGGAGCTGCCGTTCGGAAGTTTTTCTGTTTGCACTTATAATTAGCCTATATTCCATGTCCTTGAGTGAGCCGTTCCAAATAATTGAATGAAGCAGCAGAACCTCTTTTCAATCCGAGAAAAGGGTTTGGTATGGCAGAGGGGTAAACGCATTCCATATCTGGGTGTTCCTGTCATTGCAATAAAGTGTGTGTGTGTGAGTAGCTGTGGATATTCCCTTATCGCCTCGTGACTGTGTGTGAGGTGGCCTGGTTTAGTGTGATGGGACTATGCAGACAACAAGGGAGGTATTCAAACTATGCCAGAGTGATACCGCAGTTAAAACAATCCCGTTATGTAATATATCCAGAAGAGAGTTTGTGTGCTGGGTGGGGGAGATGGGTGGGGTCAGTTGTAAGCATTTCCTTACTTTATCCTCAAAATACAGGCGGTCTTTTAAACTTACTACACACAGGTCATGTCTGACAAACTAATTTGTTCTGCGAAAGAGGCCTCGGAAAGATTTTAGTAGTAATATCAGACGGTAGAATCATCAGTAGTACCTCTTAACTGGTTTAGCTCACTTCCGAACCTTGGCCCAATATTATGTAATGGTCCTCTGTCGTCTCTCCTTCAAGACCGCTGGTCTGGAAGACGGGGTAAAGGCAGCACAGGGCATTCATTTGATTCTAGTGCACCACACATCTGTTCCTGGTCACCGGGCATGACCGACGGGAGTCTAGGGAAGGAAGGAGGTCGTTTAAGACCATTTGCAAATCGCTTCAATGTGACGTATCCTGTTTCCCTGTTGGGGCTGGCTGACTTGTCTCCCATGTCCTCAATCGGCCTCAGGGTTGACATTTTCGCTAGTGTAGCAGCACTCGCAGTGGTGCCGTTCTTACCAAATAAAACCACTGCGATATTTCTAATAGATCGGACACCTACTACTGAACAATATTGGAGTACCGCAGCTTATAATTGCATGCATCAGTTATAGGCTGTTATGGTAGATATGCATAAATCATTGCTACCATTGGGGTGTCTTTAAAAGACAGTGCTTCCTGCTGCAAATGTGAATAATATTGAGTATTTCAGTGCTGTTAATCCCTGGACCTAAAAAATGGCATCTGAAGTTCTGATATGTTTCACCTGGTGCTGTGCTGACTTCCTGTTTCCTGTGTGTTCACTAGCCTCCACCGGCTGGGCCTGGTGCTGCTTGTACCTCACTCCCTGGTGGAGCTCCTGTTCCACGCCTCGCGCCTGTTCTATTTCAGTGACGAGAACAAGCAGAAGGGGTATGGATTGTACACTGGCAGTAAAATCTGCATTCAAGGTTTTGGAATTTAGTTTGAATTATCACCATCCTTCAGCAACTCACTTGTGTGATCCAATGGGAGCTTTTCCTTCTATGTCGGCGTCTACTGATTTTGGTTTGAATAACTTGGTAGTGATGGTGTCTTACATCAGGGTTTACCAAACTCTGTCCTGGGGCCACCCCTGGGTGCACGCGTAGTTTTTTTTTCTTTTTTTTTTTTTTTTCTAGCACAACACAGCTGACTCCAATAACAAACTTCTCATCAAGATTTGATTATTTTAATCCACTGGTGTAGTGCTAGGGCAAAAAACAAAACTTGCCCCAGGATAAAGTTTGGGGGAACGCTGTCTTACATGAGCCCGTAGAAGATGTCACTGCTATTGCCGTGGTGACTTGTAAACCCCCCCCCCCCCTCTGATTCTCCTTTCCCAGTTTCACTTTGTGGGCGCTGCTTTTCGTCATCGCACGCCTCGTCACCCTCACCCTTTCCGTACTGACATTCGGCTTCGGACTTCCCCGTGCAGAGAACCAGGGATTCTCACTGGCGGAGGGAAACTTTAATGTGCTCACCGTTAGGCAAGTCATGTTCCTTAAGGTCACTTTTTAATTTGCCCCCTCTCCCCTTCTGATTGGGGCCTTGAGCAAGTTAGAACTTTTCCTCTATCTAAAAGAATAGAAAGCCTGCTCATGGCTGGTCCTCATGTTTCCTTCCCTGTCTCAGGATGACATGCCTGGCTGCCATTTGCCTCACCCAGGCCTGGATGATGTGGAAGTTCATCAACTTTCAGCTGAAGAAGTGGAGGGAACACAGCCAGAGCCAGGCTTCCAAGGTGAAGGCTATCAGCCCAAAGAGCAAGCCCCACAAGAAGGACCCAGCCCGGGGTGAGTCCCCCACCGCTGCCCACTCTAAACACCCACCTCCAGCCATTTGTAACTCTGTTTCTGACATGTTGTTCTTTTTTGTTTTGCTAGGAGGTTCTGCCAACGGTGTGCTGAAGTCTGATGACAAGACATCACCTCGGGCAAGAAAAGTCTTGTAGAGATGGAGGGAGAGAACTAAGTGAGGGGGCTGCTCTCAATGTGACACTTTTCACCACTTAAAAAGTGAACTTACTGTTCGCCAAAACAACCACTTAAGCGCACAAAGAAACCGTAACTTAACCATCTCTTGAGTTAGAACTGTTAAAAACTAGGTTCAATGTTTTGATGGCCTGATAAGTTTGTGTTCAGTCGTTCTTTCTCAGGGTGTACTGTAGGTCGGGCATGGTCGACTGGTTTAAACGCTTGAACTGGATAGATTGGGCTAAAAGTGTCCCTTTTGGAGGTCAAACAAGCACTGTTCAATTTGCATTGCAAGAGTGCATGTCAGGATTCATGTTCTCAACCGAACATGTAAAAGAAAGCGTGGGGAAACGTTGGGCATAAAGTTTGGCCTTTTACCTGGCCGTTGGTTTCAATTGAATAGGGACCTCACCATTAACTCCTAAAAGGTGTCTGTTTACTGCCTGTATTGTTACCTGCCTTTTTGCCATATGAAACCTGGGCTATTATGGGATTGAGGGCACTGTTAGTCATTAGTAGCCCCATCTTCTGACTCAACTGGCCTTCATCCAGGAATCTGTACTGCTGACGGGCGACACTGTCTTTATCCATGCAGAACTAGATCTCTTGAGCAAATGATGCATTCGTGTAAGAGTAGGATTTGTGCAGGAGTTCAGGTGAGGTTTGTGTGTTTCAGTTCAGGATTTCGATCCGTGATAACAACGGCAATCCTTTATGCGCTCAAGTTATTGTTAAGCTTCAAGGGTCATGGCTAGGTTTTGACGTGCTGTCATGTTTGAGTTTGCATATCTCAGAAGCATTGTGGCCTTTTTTCACATCCGCTGGTAGAGTTTTGAGTTATTTATTTCAGTCGTATCTTGTTTATTTTTATATCATGCTTTGGCAACTCTCTAACCAGCATAGACGAGGTACAAAGTGAAACGCTTTGTCTCAGTGCTCAACCCAAATGATACAATACTCCTTTAAGTGTCCTTAAAATGTCAGTGGCGCGAGCTGTGAAATTCTCCTTGGGTTTCCTTTTCTGTTTGTCTTTTTTATATCGGGGTATATGATGGCAGGCAGCTGCCTCCGGAAACACCCACCTATTATACTGTACTTCCCATTCTCAGATGGGAGAGGTGCGTGTTTGAGCCTTTGTGCGTTGTTACCTGTGGTTATGCTTCTGTTGCGTCCGTGAGGAAGTGAATGCTCCGCATGAGTCATGCTTTCGTCTTGGTGGGGGGAGAAAAAGGTGTTGCCCTTGTGGCATTATAGAATGCGACATAATATTATTATAGAATGTAGAAAGTAGTAAAAAAACAGAAGAAAAACCCTTGAATGAGTGAGTGTTCTAAATATATAGATTCTACAGAACCTACTGATTTGAGTATTCCCAACCCCACTTTTACCTCTGCACATAGAATAGTTGTTTCTCTAAACATTGAACATATTCTTTTTCGATAGTGGTCTTAAAAAATGTTTTTAGAAGCATATTTGTAATTGTTTTCGTAAATTCTTCCCTACATTTGCTTATAAGCACAATACAAATGGACATGGATTAAAATGTAATACAGATTCTTGATTGACTTATCCACCTTGCCGTTTTCAATTGCGGGCTTTTATTTTGACGGTTTCTTCATTACCATACATAATAGACGTCAGCATTTGTGCAGCTGGCAAAAATGCTGGTGGTCGTTTAACTGGCTTAGGAACAAATTGCGTGTGTGTTTGGTACATCTTTTGTCGTTTCTTAGCTAACACATGACCTGCAATTTACCCAGTGTACTGGCAGTGGTGGAGGTGGCAAAAGAGGATAGTTTGCGTCCGAGTGCAAGCGGTGCGGCGAGTGACTGAAGTGCGGCAGGGAGTGAGAGCTGTATCGGTCAGGCCATGGGTTTCCGAAAGAAGAACAAGAGCCCGGCGGTGCTGAGCCACGAGTTCGTGATCCAGAATCACGCTGACATGGTTTCGTGTGTGGCTATGGTCATTCTCCTCGGCCTGATGTTCGAGGTACAATGTTCAATCCTGGGATGTATGCTGTTAGTTAGCTTAGGTAGGGCAAATAACTAGGTAGCTAGCTAAAGAAAAAGCATCGTCTATGATGACGAGGGGGCTGGGCGCAAGCGTCTCCCTTCTCATGTGTCACTGATTGCACACGGAGGGGGGGGCACTGTTCAAGCTAGTGGCTGCCTGGTCAGCTAGCGTTTCACACAACCTAGTTCGCGATCTAATATTGCCAAATGGATTGCTAGCCAGTTAGCTTTGAAATCTATCCATATTACAGCAAAAGACGGGAATTGTTTACAGTAACCACCCAACCTCTGCCTAACACGTACATTTGTGTCAGGAAGAACCACCCTTGTTACAGACTGCAGTGTCAATACCATTTTGCTACATGAGAATTGCATGCACATCATTGCTTCCCATCTTATATCCTTTATTATAGGTGACAGCGAAGTTTGCCATCATGTTCATCACTGTCCAGTACAATGTGACTCAAAGTCTCTGTAAGTTTACACTTGTCTTTGTATCTATTTTTAAAACAAGATAATTGACCTCCATTACATTATTTAGTACTTGTGTCCAATACCTTGTATTTGAAGCCTTGGGCCATGTTTTTTTGTTCTTTGTGTGTTATCAGATGAGAGGGCTGAGCCAGTGAACCTGTACCAGTACGGTCCTAAAGACATGGCCACTGTGTTCTTCTACCTACTCATCGCTGTCATACTCCACGCCTTAATACAGGAATACATTCTTGATGTGAGTGGCTATGCACACAGACCCTGTGTGTGTGTGACCTGAGCGAGAAAGCGGGACCTCTGTATAGGTCCTTGCTCTACAGAACACATGCGTCACTGTGTATGCGAGAGTGTCTCCCCCCCCCCCCTCTTCTTTTCCATCTCTCTGTGTGAGTCATAAAATAAGGTCTGGCCTTCTTTCTCTCTCTTCAGTCTTCTCATTCTCACCCTCTTAGCCAGTCAAATAGCATCCCCACGTCCACTACACAACCCACAACAAATGATCACTGACACGTTTCCCAGCTTCTCATGTCCTATTCTCTCTGATTTCAGAAAATGAATAGGCGGTTGCATCTGTCAAAAACCAAACACAGCAAGTTCAATGAATCGGGACAGCTTGCTGCCTTCTACTTGGTCTCCTTCATCTGGGGCTGCAGCATCTTAACAGCGGTAAAAAGGCCAACGAAGCACTGCCAGGGAACATGATGTGACAAGACGAGCACTTCGTCCCGTTGTATTTGTTCTTTGGCTCACGCCTTCTCTTCTTTTCATCTGTTAGGAGGAATTTGCAACAAATCCTACTTTCCTATGGGAGGGCTATCCACACACCCACATGGTGTAAGTAAGGATTTGTACATTCATTTTACACCTTCAGCTCACTTGTTCATTATTTCAACAATATGTCAGTAGGACAGGGTAAGAACTCTCATCACTACTTGTTCTGTGTGTTCTTGTTTAGAGTTACCAAGCATTCTTGAACACAAGTTTTCTGGGAAGGCTCGGCTGTTTTTGAGTTGGCACATCGGCCAGGCCTTGCTTTCCCAGGGTGCATTGCAGCCCCAGTATTGCGTGTGGGAGTACACTTCTGCTGTAATGGGCTGCCTCATCAAATCCATGTTAGATGTCAGGTTCCCCTGAAATATTTATTAAGATTGTGATGTTTTACTCAAGCCAGGTGTCTCTCGTCCCATCCTTTCCAGATTTGTCATTGTGTTACGAGGCATCTTATTTCTATGCATTTTAATTTGGGGAAATGGAATAAGCAGGTATGCATAGATTGTGAACTGAATATTTTCTCCCAAATTACATTTTTATTATTGATGGACTTTAATGTACCACCAAATAACATGTTTGTAAAAAGCTTGTAACGGGATTGAAGTTATCATGGTTAAACCTTCCAATCATATCCACTCCCTCCCTACATTGATAGATCTGATCTCTCCCTCTGCCTGCCTGTAAATCTGTCCTCTGCAGGTTTCAGGTGAAGTTCTTCTACATTTGCCAAGTGGCCTACTGGCTCCACGCCCTTCCTGAGCTGTACTTCCAGAAAGTGCGAAAGGTAAGTGTACATGAACGCACCATGGGTTAGGTCCTAAGGATGACCCATCTGTTATTTTAAACATGGAAGGATATGTCTTGTTACACTGTAATTGTGTTACGTCTTGTGACTAATTCCCCAATGTTTCAATATGTATACGGTTCGTATTCTTTATTCTCATCTTACACTGATACAGCAGTCATTAATAAAGGCCCTGTCCTGCTTGTTTCTCAGGAGGACATTCCCCGCCAGCTCTATTACATTTGCCTTTACGTCTTCCACATCACCGGTGCCTACGTCTTAAAGTGAGTGTCTTTTTAGTGACGTGGTTAGATGAGAGGATCGATGGACTTTTAGAGTGGAGCTGCCGTTCGGAAGTTTTTCTGTTTGCACTTATAATTAGCCTATATTCCATGTCCTTGAGTGAGCCGTTCCAAATAATTGAATGAAGCAGCAGAACCTCTTTTCAATCCGAGAAAAGGGTTTGGTATGGCAGAGGGGTAAACGCATTCCATATCTGGGTGTTCCTGTCATTGCAATAAAGTGTGTGTGTGTGAGTAGCTGTGGATATTCCCTTATCGCCTCGTGACTGTGTGTGAGGTGGCCTGGTTTAGTGTGATGGGACTATGCAGACAACAAGGGAGGTATTCAAACTATGCCAGAGTGATACCGCAGTTAAAACAATCCCGTTATGTAATATATCCAGAAGAGAGTTTGTGTGCTGGGTGGGGGAGATGGGTGGGGTCAGTTGTAAGCATTTCCTTACTTTATCCTCAAAATACAGGCGGTCTTTTAAACTTACTACACACAGGTCATGTCTGACAAACTAATTTGTTCTGCGAAAGAGGCCTCGGAAAGATTTTAGTAGTAATATCAGACGGTAGAATCATCAGTAGTACCTCTTAACTGGTTTAGCTCACTTCCGAACCTTGGCCCAATATTATGTAATGGTCCTCTGTCGTCTCTCCTTCAAGACCGCTGGTCTGGAAGACGGGGTAAAGGCAGCACAGGGCATTCATTTGATTCTAGTGCACCACACATCTGTTCCTGGTCACCGGGCATGACCGACGGGAGTCTAGGGAAGGAAGGAGGTCGTTTAAGACCATTTGCAAATCGCTTCAATGTGACGTATCCTGTTTCCCTGTTGGGGCTGGCTGACTTGTCTCCCATGTCCTCAATCGGCCTCAGGGTTGACATTTTCGCTAGTGTAGCAGCACTCGCAGTGGTGCCGTTCTTACCAAATAAAACCACTGCGATATTTCTAATAGATCGGACACCTACTACTGAACAATATTGGAGTACCGCAGCTTATAATTGCATGCATCAGTTATAGGCTGTTATGGTAGATATGCATAAATCATTGCTACCATTGGGGTGTCTTTAAAAGACAGTGCTTCCTGCTGCAAATGTGAATAATATTGAGTATTTCAGTGCTGTTAATCCCTGGACCTAAAAAATGGCATCTGAAGTTCTGATATGTTTCACCTGGTGCTGTGCTGACTTCCTGTTTCCTGTGTGTTCACTAGCCTCTACCGGCTGGGCCTGGTGCTGCTTGTACCTCACGCCCTGGTGGAGCTCCTGTTCCACGCCTCGCGCCTGTTCTATTTCAGTGACGAGAACAAGCAGAAGGGGTATGGATTGTACACTGGCAGTAAAATCTGCATTCAAGGTTTTGGAATTTAGTTTGAATTATCACCATCCTTCAGCAACTCACTTGTGTGATCCAATGGGAGCTTTTCCTTCTATGTCGGCGTCTACTGATTTTGGTTTGAATAACTTGGTAGTGATGGTGTCTTACATCAGGGTTTACCAAACTCTGTCCTGGGGCCACCCCTGGGTGCACGCGTAGTTTTTTTTTTTTTTTTTTTTTTTTTTCTAGCACAACACAGCTGACTCCAATAACAAACTTCTCATCAAGATTTGATTATTTTAATCCACTGGTGTAGTGCTAGGGCAAAAAACAAAACTTGCCCCAGGATAAAGTTTGGGGGAACGCTGTCTTACATGAGCCCGTAGAAGATGTCACTGCTATTGCCGTGGTGACTTGTAAACCCCCCCCCCCCTCTGATTCTCCTTTCCCAGTTTCACTTTGTGGGCGCTGCTTTTCGTCATCGCACGCCTCGTCACCCTCACCCTTTCCGTACTGACATTCGGCTTCGGACTTCCCCGTGCAGAGAACCAGGGATTCTCACTGGCGGAGGGAAACTTTAATGTGCTCACCGTTAGGCAAGTCATGTTCCTTAAGGTCACTTTTTAATTTGCCCCCTCTCCCCTTCTGATTGGGGCCTTGAGCAAGTTAGAACTTTTCCTCTATCTAAAAGAATAGAAAGCCTGCTCATGGCTGGTCCTCATGTTTCCTTCCCTGTCTCAGGATGACATGCCTGGCTGCCATTTGCCTCACCCAGGCCTGGATGATGTGGAAGTTCATCAACTTTCAGCTGAAGAAGTGGAGGGAACACAGCCAGAGCCAGGCTTCCAAGGTGAAGGCTATCAGCCCAAAGAGCAAGCCCCACAAGAAGGACCCAGCCCGGGGTGAGTCCCCCACCGCTGCCCACTCTAAACACCCACCTCCAGCCATTTGTAACTCTGTTTCTGACATGTTGTTCTTTTTTGTTTTGCTAGGAGGTTCTGCCAACGGTGTGCTGAAGTCTGATGACAAGACATCACCTCGGGCAAGAAAAGTCTTGTAGAGATGGAGGGAGAGAACTAAGTGAGGGGGCTGCTCTCAATGTGACACTTTTCACCACTTAAAAAGTGAACTTACTGTTCGCCAAAACAACCACTTAAGCGCACAAAGAAACCGTAACTTAACCATCTCTTGAGTTAGAACTGTTAAAAACTAGGTTCAATGTTTTGATGGCCTGATAAGTTTGTGTTCAGTCGTTCTTTCTCAGGGTGTACTGTAGGTCGGGCATGGTCGACTGGTTTAAACGCTTGAACTGGATAGATTGGGCTAAAAGTGTCCCTTTTGGAGGTCAAACAAGCACTGTTCAATTTGCATTGCAAGAGTGCATGTCAGGATTCATGTTCTCAACCGAACATGTAAAAGAAAGCGTGGGGAAACGTTGGGCATAAAGTTTGGCCTTTTACCTGGCCGTTGGTTTCAATTGAATAGGGACCTCACCATTAACTCCTAAAAGGTGTCTGTTTACTGCCTGTATTGTTACCTGCCTTTTTGCCATATGAAACCTGGGCTATTATGGGATTGAGGGCACTGTTAGTCATTAGTAGCCCCATCTTCTGACTCAACTGGCCTTCATCCAGGAATCTGTACTGCTGACGGGCGACACTGTCTTTATCCATGCAGAACTAGATCTCTTGAGCAAATGATGCATTCGTGTAAGAGTAGGATTTGTGCAGGAGTTCAGGTGAGGTTTGTGTGTTTCAGTTCAGGATTTCGATCCGTGATAACAACGGCAATCCTTTATGCGCTCAAGTTATTGTTAAGCTTCAAGGGTCATGGCTAGGTTTTGACGTGCTGTCATGTTTGAGTTTGCATATCTCAGAAGCATTGTGGCCTTTTTTCACATCCGCTGGTAGAGTTTTGAGTTATTTATTTCAGTCGTATCTTGTTTATTTTTATATCATGCTTTGGCAACTCTCTAACCAGCATAGACGAGGTACAAAGTGAAACGCTTTGTCTCAGTGCTCAACCCAAATGATACAATACTCCTTTAAGTGTCCTTAAAATGTCAGTGGCGCGAGCTGTGAAATTCTCCTTGGGTTTCCTTTTCTGTTTGTCTTTTTTATATCGGGGTATATGATGGCAGGCAGCTGCCTCCGGAAACACCCACCTATTATACTGTACTTCCCATTCTCAGATGGGAGAGGTGCGTGTTTGAGCCTTTGTGCGTTGTTACCTGTGGTTATGCTTCTGTTGCGTCCGTGAGGAAGTGAATGCTCCGCATGAGTCATGCTTTCGTCTTGGTGGGGGGAGAAAAAGGTGTTGCCCTTGTGGCATTATAGAATGCGACATAACCAGTTTATAGACTCCCCTCGTTTCCTTTTGAAATCCTATACCTTGTTTCCATTTCACCCTTTTTGTTCATTTACAAAAGGCCTTTGTAACGAAGACGATGAGTGACAACTGAGTATATTTTATATAAAGTTAGTTGTTGGATGCTTACAACCTCTGGCCCTTAACCCTGTCCTGTATGAAAGAGATTCTGTGACTTCTGTTTGCCAAATTTGGGGTGACTGGGGGCTTCTTACTCCACCTTTCCAGTGATTTGGACATTTGCCTTTGGACACTTATGTCCTACTGTAGACCCAATGCTGTTGCCACCAATGGGCCAGGTTACCAGTCCTGCTATGGTGAACCAGTGTGCCTGATCTCAACTCTGCTTCGCCAACTTCTCTGACTAGTGTTATAGTTGGCTGAAGCATATACTGGTCTGGGACCAGTAGGTTGCATATACAGTGGGGAGAACAAGTATTTGATACACTGCCGATTTTGCAGGTTTTCCTACTTACAAAGCATGTAGAGGTCTGTCATTTTTATCATAGGTACACTTCAACTGTGAGAGACGGAATCTAAAACAAAAATCCAGAAAATCACATTGTATGATTTTTAAGTAATTAATTTGCATTTTATTGCATGACATAAGTATTTGATCACCTACCAACCAGTAAGAATTCCGGCTCTCACAGACCTGTTAGTTTTTCTTTAAGAAGCCCTCCTGTTCTCCACTCATTACCTGTATTAACTGCACCTGTTCACACACTCAATCAAACAGACTCCAACCTCTCCACAATGGCCAAGACCAGAGAGCTGTGTAAGGACATCAGGGATAAATTGTAGACCTGTACAAGGCTGGGATGGGCTACAGGACAATAGGCAAGCAGCTTGGTGAGAAGGCAACAACTGTTGGCACAATTATTAGAAAATGGAAGAAGTTCAAGATGACGGTCAATCACCCTCGGTCTGGGGCTCCATGCAAGATCTCACCTCGTGGGGCATCAATGATCATGAGGAATGTGAGGGATCAGCCCAGAACTACACGGCAGGACCTGGTCAATGACCTGAAGAGAGCTGGGACCACAGTCTCAAAGAAAACCATTAGTAACACACTACGCCGTCATGGATTAAAATCCTGCAGCGCACGCAAGGTCCCCCTGCTCAAGCCAGCACATGTCCAGGCCCGTCTGAAGTTTGCCAATGACCATCTGGATGATCCAGAGGAGGAATGGGAGAAGGTCATGTGGTCTGATGAGACAAAAATAGAGCTTTTTGCTCTAAACTCCACTCGCCGTGTTTGGAGGAATAGAAGGATGAGTACAACCCCAAGAACACCATCCCAACCGTGAAGCATGGAGGTGGAAACATCATTCTTTGGGGATGCTTTTCTGCAAAGGGGACAGGACGACTGCACCGTATTGAGGGGAGGATGGATGGGGCCATGTATCGCGAGATCTTGACCAACAACCTCCTTCCCTCAGTAAGAGCATTGAAGATGGGTCGTGGCTGGGTCTTCCAGCATGACAACGACCCGAAACACACAGCCAGGGCAACTAAGGAGTGGCTCCGTAAGAAGCATCTCAAGGTCCTGGAGTGGCCTAGCCAGTCTCCAGACCTGAACCCAATAGAAAATCTTTGGAGGGAGCCGAAAGTCCGTATTGCCCAGCGACAGCCCCGAAACCTGAAGGATCTGGAGAAGGTCTGTATGGAGGAGTGGGCCAAAATCCCTGCTGCAGTGTGTGCAAACCTGGTCAAGAACTACAGGAAACGTATGATCTCTGTAATTGCAAACTAAGGTTTCTGTACCAAATATTCAGTTCTGCTTTTCTGATGTATCAAATACTTATGTCATGCAATAAAATGCAAATTAATTACTTAAAAATCATACAATGTGATTTTTCTGGATTTTTGTTTTAGATTCCTTCTCTCACAGTTGAAGTGTACCTATGATAAAAATGACAGACCTCTACATGCTTTGTAAGTAGGAAAACCTGCAAAATCGTCAGTGTATCAAATACTTGTTCTCCCCACTGTATATATATTTTGGCAGAAAGTACATAAGTCGTAACTAGTTTAGTCCTCATAACGCTCTATCTTAAGTTGAGTGTGGAGGACTTGTGTTCTGTTATGTGGCAATGTCTCTGAGGAGGAAAGGTGGAGCATAGGACTTTTTACACCAGTCTGTACTTTACTGTATCTGATGTTTAAAATCTACATGAATCTAACGCTACACTTTACTAAAAATAGTCAGATTTTTTTTTTTAAAGCTATTTTTGTATATTCGAAGAACTTAAAAGTTCACCAATATTCAGCACACAGATATGAATATCTGAGTATTATTTTGCATCCATGTTGGCATGTTTTTATACATCAAAAGACAACGCTTTCTCCCCTTTCTAAGTCAGGGTTCACATTTCACCTTCACTATCGTAGTCTATTTCATAGACTAGGATGTGTATATATTGAGTAGAGTAAATAAGAACCATTCTGCCATAAGATGATGCTCAGAAAGCACTATATGGAAACTGTACTGTAATTTTATTGTATTCTACTGTAGTTTTATTGTATTCTACTGTAATTGCTATCTGCTGTCCAGTAGCAAAGCTACTGTTTGATCAGCAAGGATCCTGATATGTTTGTTTTTATTGTTCTAAGGTGTATTTAAATCAGTTGGTCGTCCTACTCTTACACTAGCCTGATCCCAGACCTGTGCTTTAGCCAGCTCCTCTGCTAGCATGACAACCATAGTCAGAGATGTTGACTAGGATATTTAGTATCTGATCAAGGACCAGGCTATTGCTGACCCTGTAAAACAACACATTTCACTTCACCTAGCTGATGTGTGGCACTAAAATATCTAACTATATACGACACTTTGGTGAAGTGATAATTACAATAAAGGAAAGATGAGCGTTTTGCCCTTCATCCATTCCTTTTATGAATTGATTTGATGTCATGATGCACTGTGTGAGGGGCCGAGTAACTGGAGTTTCTCTATCCAGGTTAGGACACATGCTAACCCTCTCTGAGTTGTCTTCTCACTGCTACAACCGCTATTGGAATATACAGTGTAGTGAAGCATGACACCGATGGATGCCGCTGTGTACTGTCTGCATGTTGGGTTGTAGCACAGTTCTGTAGCCTCGACTGCAATAACCATTTTGATCGCTGGTAAGGTGGCAATGGGCCAACACAATGCAAAGACCCATGCTAATAGTTTATTAGTGTATATCAGCCCTTTAGGTGGCAACAACCATTTGATGCATTTGCAATGGGATGTGTACTCCTTCATAGCATCCAGGTACACAGAAAAAAACATGGCTATGGTTCATGCACTGTCCTTGTTTTGTGTTATTTTGCTGCTTGCTTCAAGTTTTTTTTAAACGTATTGTCTCTGAAATTCTCTGGAATGTATTTATGCAAAATCTTGGTATTTCTCAAGTTTTTCTTTGTTTGTACTTACTTCATGTTTGAATAAAGCCTTTGATTATCCAGAGTGATGCTGTCGCCTTTAGTGGGATTTGTTACGTAAACTAAAGGTTGAAGTGTTTCTACATATGTCGGCGGGGGTGGCAGCAGCAGTCATTTTAAAATACTCATTACTGTATTTGAATGGGGAATGTCTTGTCAGTCGTACAGCAGGGGTTTATGAGACGCCTTTCAACTGATGTTTATTGTTGTCTGCCCTCCTGCTGTTTTTCTCATGTTCAACCTTAGATTGGTGTACCGTCACACTCGTGCTTAATTTTCACTACATGATACCAATTTTAAACTTCTGCAGAAAAGGCTCACGTTTCTATTTTGACTTAATCACAAAAGCATTTCCTTGATTTGCCATCGTCTACTTGGTGGGTCATCAAAACATCAGAGGGAAGCAAGTTTGTGTGTGGCTGTTGGTAGAGAGCATGGCGCTTGCAACACCAGGGTTGTAGGTTCGATTCTCAAGGGGAATTGGAACGGATTGTGTTTTAGATCTCTGAAGATCAAAGGGAAAGTCATTTCACAGACAAACAGGTTGACATTTTGTGAGGACAGAAAGAACAATGAATAAAATACTGCCCGCTTAAAATTTGGATTAGGTTTTGTAATGCTCCTTCTGATTGCAAACGATGTTCGGCAATGGTTCTCATGGTTCTCATTGTTCATGTGTCTTGTTAAATAACAGGTAGCTAGGCAAGTGGCTGTTTTGTAAATGGTGAGCAGAGAATACCAGAAAAATATGAGCCATTTGTTTTCAATATGTGAGGGTTACATGTTAAAGTTACATTGAAACTGTATTGTAGCCGTTACTGTATTCAAAGGTTCACTCTGGATTCAAAGCTACTTTGGCCTAAATATTTCTGTACCTTAAATAGTATTAAATGTGTGTATTGTGTTATTGTTAGATATTGTAATAATATGCCTTTACAATCTCCACGCATTACTTCCTTGATCAAACAAAAAGCTACGAAGGAGTTTGCAAAAGCAGAGACAGGCTATTAGCAAGGCTAATGGTTAGTCAATAACTAATAGTTAAGCGCATTTGAATCTGGAGCCTTCTAATTTTGTCATTTCAAATCAACATTCGAATATTTCATTTCAAATCAACGTTCTAATATGACATTTCATGTACTGTAGGTATAACTATACATTCCCCTACATATTTAATTGGACAGAAGTTAACTTTTGTACTCCGAGCATTTTGGATTTTGAGAATCTTTTATGAGGTCGACAGTACACTTTTTATTTGAGGGTATTTTCATACCGACAGAATCTGTCAAAAGTGTGTAAAGCTGTCAAGGCAACGGGTGGCTGCTTTGTTTAACACTTTTTTTGTTTGTTACATGATTCCATATGTTATTTCATAGCTTTTGATGTTTTCACTATTATTCTACAATGTAAAAATCAAGAAAAACTCTTGAATGAGTAGGTGTCCAAACTTTTAACTGTTACTATATGTTTTACCGTTTTGAAATTAAAGCACTTTATGTATCTAGTCCCCCCCATTTTGAAGGTGACATAAGTATTTGGACAAATTCACTTATCGTGTATTCAATTAAGTTTGTGTGCGATCCCATATTCCTAGTACGCAATGACTACATCAAGCTTGTGACTACAAACTCCATGTTGACTCCAATGCTTCCCCCAGTTGTGTCAAGTTGGCTGGATGTCCTGTGGGTGGTGGACCATTCTTGATACACATGGGGAAACTGTTGAGTGTAAAAAAAAATACAAATAAAAAACAGCAACTTTGCAGTTCTTGACACACTCAAACCGGTGCGCCTGGCACCTACTACCATACCCCTTTCAAAGTCACTTAAATCTTTTGTCTTGCCCATTCACCCTGTGAATGGCACACACACACAATCCAATGGATTTAACAGTTTATTGATATCAATAAGGGGTCATAGCTTTCACCTGGATTCACCTGGTTAGTCTATCCTATGGAAAGAGCAGGTGTTCTTAATGTTTTCTATACTCAGTGTATATTTGACTGAACAAAGTAAAGACAACACTAGCATTTGTAAGGTCTGTTATTGCTCTGATCTGGAATGTGCAGATGCAAATAAAGCTGTTGACTAAACTTTTGAATTGCGTGGATTTAAGACAGGGTACGTAGGAGTCGATGCAAGACACACGAGGAGAGACGCATTCAAAAGGAAGCACAAATAAGGATTAATACATTTGGTTTTATTTATTCAAATTAGCTAACTTGCTTAGGTCCTTTGCACTTAATCATTTTCATTGTGGGTCCATATGAAGTCTTCAGTGTGTGTGCATGTGTATAACTGCAAATAGGTTGGTGTTTGATGATGTACTTTTGAGACAAGTGCACAAGAAAAAGTGTGTTTTCTCAGATCCTCCCCTTTTCCTCTCCATCCTCCCTCATTTCCCCCTGGTATTGAGGCTTCCTGTCTTAACGTGAAAATAATGGTACAATCCTCCTGATTATGGAAAAAGCAGGACTGCAATAAGCATCTTCTACCATTGGCTATATGTCTGCTACACCCGTTGGCCCACAAGAGGGCAATGATGAGTCTCACCTGAGGGACCATGGGAGAGCTGCAGGCAGCTAGACCTGCATTAATAACTCACCGCTCAGAGAGAGAGAGACACAAACACACACACACACACACACAGTCAACCACATACACACAGTTACAGACGCTCTCACACACATTCAACCACAGAAATGCGGAAGCACACACACACACACACTCTCAGACATACAGTCAATATCGTTAGCGTTAAAAGCCACACTACACAGGCGTACGGGGGAGAAATGGATTAAGAAGAACGAGGGCGAGAGACACAGTAGAAACAAACCTCTCGGTGCTAAAGCATCTCGGTGTGGCTGCTATGTTTCAGAGTGATGGCGATTTTCTCAGTGATCAGACAGCATGATGGATCAGTGGGAACCAGACAATCAGACTGGAGCTCTGCAGGGTCGCCAGGATGACACCAGTTTTCGCACACACACTCTCCATCACACACACCACACCAGGCAGCAGCTATTCAGCTCTTAACAAGGCTCCCAAACCTCTGTGAGTGAGTGTGAGAGTGTGTGAGAGAGAGAGAGACCCAGCGGTAAGGTTTCACAGTGCCCAGAGTGAGGCTTTTATTAGCAAACGGGAAGATATAGGCCAGCGAAAAGTATTTACAAAAAAATCATCAACTGGATCAAAAAGAGCTCTTTCAAACAAAAACCCAGCAGCATGCCAACCTGTTGCCTGTCCCACAAACAATGAGAGGACAGAGTTCTCCACGGAGAACATCTATGTACAGTACATATGCTTCAACCATCACTGCGCTATGAAACACATGCAAATTAGAACATCTGGTCTACTGAAAAGAAGCTGACAATTACATCACACGTGTCCATGAATATAATGACAAAATGTATACGGCCTATAGAGCCCTGACTCTGTTGGGTTAGTGTGTGTGTGGGTTGATTTGTGTAAGAGAGAGAGGAGAGGAAAGAGATGTGGATAGGATACCCTGTCTGTATGTGGCCAGTCTGAGATCAACTCCAGTCTCTTATTGTGCCTGCTGACATGATGCGTGTGTTCATCAATGGGCGTATTGAGTGAATATAGTCATTCACTTGAGGACAGCCTAAGTATCTACTTAATGACTAGCTAATGTCAGAAATGCTTGTGTTCTACAGCACATCACAGTTCAAAGGAGAGGTGAGCATCCTAAATTGTTGCAATGAAACGACTGCTGCGGAATCTACCACTGCCAATTTTGTTAACCTCTGTCTACAGGCCCTGCGACCTGGCCGGTGTTTAAACCAGGAGTCTTATAGGTTGAAGGCAGTTCTGCGTAGAGGTTTGTATTGCCGTTCTCCGTGCATTGAGTTTACAAGGATAACACATGGCAATGGCAGGGCTCTACGCTGCATGTGTGCGCCTCAGTTGAAAAATGTATCTACACACAAAGGAATGAAAAATATTTGAGATATTAAAGCTAGAATTCTTCAATTTTTTTAGGTGCACTGGTGCTCCTAAATAAAAATGTGAGGTCGCACAGCAAAATATTTAGGCGCATATGCAAGTAAAATGGTCGCACTGTAGTCCTGTACTGTACCACTGTATAATACAGCTTCTGCTTTTGTTGAAATGTTTTGCTCCTACAAATAAAATAGTGTTTGAAATCATTCAGCTTTATTATCAATGATGTTACGCTTTATCTCCTAGAGTGAACGCTTAACAGAGTGATATGTTTTCCATTACAGAATTCACTATATTTATTTGCCGTTTGTGCAGAACCAGCACTTCACGCCAAGGGACCTTTGGGACCAGATCTTCCCGCCTCCGGACCCCCAGAACCAACCCTTCCAGCCATGGGACCCCCGCAACCAACCCTTTCCGCAAGGGGCCAGTCCTTCCCGCAACAGGACCGGCCCTCCCCCCACAGGACCCTGGGACCAGCCCTTCACGCCACGGGACCAGCCCTTCACGCCACGGGACCGACCCTTTCCGCCACGGGACCCCTGGGACCAGCCCTTCCTGCCAGGGGACCAGCCCTTCACGCCACGGGACCCCCGGGACCAGCTCATTCGAGATTGGCACCTCTAGGCAAACCAAAGATCAAATGTCCTATGCAGTTTATGGCTAAACAAAAATGATCTGAATAGGCATCAATATAGAAAGCCACCAGACCCTGCCCCATTTTTACAGGTAAGCCTACACACGTCTTTGAATAATTGTAAGAATTATTGTAATTACAAACATGTACAGTATGCATTGTCCATTGGTAATAGTAACAACCCTTACAATACACTGAATTTGCTATTTGCCCTTCAGATGCAAAAACTTGTCTTGGAGGAGATCTGTTTGGAGTTCGTCCTCTCAGAGGGGGATATTGCCTACCTGACCCTCTCCTTGATATGCAGGGGATTAAGGGTTGTTGTGAGCAGTGGAGAATTTCGAAAGCGGACCCACTTTGCCTGGCTGGACTGTAAGTAGCCAATGCAATTAGTCTGAAATGTAATTTGATATAGACAGTGCATTCGGAAAGTACCGAGTAAAGGGTCTGAATACTTATGTAAATATGATATTTCAGTGTTTTACTTGTAATTCACTTGCAAACATTTCAAAAAAACTGTTTTTGCTTTGTGATTTTGGGGTATTGTGTGTAGATTGATGAGAAAATTCAAGAATTTGAGAAGAGAAGATTCAAGTCATGGGGTCCGAATACTTTCCGAATGCACTGTAGGCACCAATCAACACGTCTCTTGCTATAGTGCTCAGTATTATTCAATGTTTTTAGACAATATCAATAATGACCGTAAAAGAATGTAGAACAGAAACGACATCTGTTTATAGGAAGCCCATGTGGCTCAGGCAGCAGAGCAACAGTGGCATGAACATGTTACGGCACAGTTGATTGATTCAAGAATGGAATTTTCCATCATCTCCCTGTTTCATGTATCATGTCATCTTAGGCAGTATTCTAATTATAAGCATGTTCAATTTAGTAATGTTGTGTTCTCCCTGATTCTCCCTCTGTTTCTTGATACAGGCGTTAGTGAACGTTCGAGAGCATGCTACAGACGTTTGAAGTGTTGATGTGTATTAACTGCAATGAGTACTTCAAAGACAGCGTGGGGTACACAGGGAATTAGAAAGTTCTCCGGTGGGTATTTCACATACTCACCCTTTCCTGGATGGTGCTCAGACTGCCAGTTTTAGGTACTGGGGAAAGAGAGAGCATGGGGATGTAGGTCTGTTATGTCTGTGACAGAGGGGTGGAAGAGAAGAGGGGGGGGGGGGCTGCGTGGGTACTGAGGAAAGAGAGAGAAACTCCATGAGGGATTATATGAAAACCACACCAAAGAACAAACACAACACTGCACAATAAATACCTACTAAACCGTTTGTTCAATTGATTACACAATGCATACTAATTACAATTGAACATGATAGACTCAGTGTACATTTGTTTTTGTGTGTTTGTTAGACTACATGCAGGTGTACACATCAGACGAGTCCCAAGACGCTTGTGGGGGTAGTAGAGCAAAACGAAGCACACCATCGTGTCCATGAGAGTCTCATGTTTCCATAGAGGGGTATAATAATAGTTTAATAGTTTGTAGGCCAAACCGTTTGGATGCTACAGACAACTCTGTGAGAAGACTGATTGTCGGGAGGTCTCATGGCCTGACAAACACCGCTCTAGCTCTGTCACCGCAGATGCGGAAGTGGGACATAGGCGAATGCAGTGGATATCTCTAGCCTAAATTTACAGATTTTTATTTGTATTTTTTTAATGCTAATTGATTTCCAGTACATCAACCTTAGGGGGTTTAAAAAGTACAACATTTGCAAATAAAAAAAGGAAATAGTAAAACAAAATATCAATAACAAGGCTATACTGTATGTATACACTGAACAAGAATATAAAACGCAACATGCAATAATTTCAAAGATTTTACTGAGTTACAGTTCATATAAGGAAATCAGTCAATTTAAATAAATACATTTGGCCCTAATCTATGGAATTCACATGACTGGGCAGGGGCACAGCCATGGGTGGGCCTGGGAGGGCATAGGCCCACCAACTTGGGAGCCAGGCCCTCGTACTGGGGAGCCAGGCCCAGCCAATCAGAATGAGGTTTTCCCCACAAAAGGGTTTTATTACAGACAGCTTTATTAATCTTCAGTTTCATCAGCTGGCTGGTCTCAGACGATCCTGCAGATGACGGAGCTGTGTTATTGTCTTACTTTTTATTTGTACTTTTTATTTTAGCCTACTTGGTAAGTATTTTCTTCTTCTTGAACTGCACTGTTGGTTAAGGGCTTGTAAGCAAGCATTTCACGGTAAAGTCTACACTTGTTGTATTTGGCGCATGTGGCAAATAAAGTTTGATTTGATTTGATTTGGATGTGGAGGTCCTGGGCTGACATGGTTCGACATGGTCTGCGGTTGTGAGGCCCGGTTGGACGTACTACCAAATTCTCTAAAACGACGTTAGAGGCGGCTTATGGTAGAGAAATTAACATGAAATTCTCTGGCAACAGCACTCGTGGACATTCCTGCAGTCAGCATGCCAATTGCCCGCTCCCACAACACCTGTGGCATTGTGTTGTGTGACAAAACTGCACATTTTAGAGTGGCCTTTTATTGTCCACAAACAAGGTGCACCTCTGTAATGATCGTGCTGTTTAATCAGCTTCTTGACATGCCACACCTGTCAGGTGGGTGGATTATCTTGGCAAAGCAGAAATGCTCACTAACAGGGATGTAAAGAAATGTGTGCACAAAATTGGAGTGGAATAAGCTTTTTTGGGGGTACAGAACACTTCTGGGATCTTTTATTTTAGCTTGTGAAACATCGGACCAACACTTTACATGTTACGTTTATATTTTTGTTCAGTATACAAGGAGTACCTGTACCGAGTCTGTGTACTGGCAGTTGACTTGATGAGGTATAATGTACATGTAGGTAAAGGTAAATTGCAAATACTCCGGGTAGCCATTTGATTAACTGTTCAGCAGTCTTATGAGATGGCTATCTTGCGAATGTATTTTGGATGATGTGTAATTTGTGTAGGTAGGAAGCATATGTACTGGCCCACACAATATTGCAGCAAATTAGTATAGAGTTAGGATGCAGGCCTGATGAACCAAAGGACTCATCTTTTTGATGATACCAATGGACTTCATCACTTTACTGCAGACAAAGCACTTTCAGACTCCTATGTATGCTGCTTTACCATCTTAGGATTTATGTGTTGAGTATAACCTGTACACAGGGTTGGGTAAGTCACTTTCTAAATGTAATCCGTTAGTTACAAGTTACCTGTCCAAAATTGTAATCATTAACGTACCGTGCTTTCCACTTAAGGGGCATTAGAAGAAGACAAAAATGTATGTTACCAATTGAACGACATCTACTGCAGGATAAATCAATGTTAAAGTTTACATAGCTGGCAATATATGGATGTTACATTTTACTTTATGGGTTGGTTATGTAGGCTTCTTCTAACCCATCGCTTTCTACAACATATAATAATATGAGTACATTATATCTTTACATTAAAAACCAAAGTCTATCAGAATTTCAGTCATTCCAATAAATGATATACCCCTTGATCTTGAACAATAGGAATTGGAAATATGGAAGTATAGATTAGCCAAATTGTTTTACCTGAGCATGACCCCAAAACTAAGGATTTATTAGCCATCCCTACTCTGTTTAGGATTTTGTTGTCATGGAGGACTGATTGAGCTCATTGATTCGAGTTGAAAAATAAATGCTGCGCTCATGGAATGGCATGCTTTGAGCACTACTGAAAAGTGCTATTTACAGTTGAAGTAGGAAGTTTACATCACTTAGGTTGGAGTCATTAAAACTCATTTTTCAACCACTCCACAAATTTCTTGTTTACAAACTATAGTTTTGGCAAGTCGGTTAGGACATCTACTTTGTGCATGACACAAGTCATTTCTCCAACAATTGTTTACAGACAGATTATTTCATTTATAATTAATTGTATCACAATTCCAGTGGGTCAGGAGTTTACATACACTAAGTTGACTGTGCCTTTAAACAGCTTGGAAAATTCCAGAAAATGATGTAATGGCTTTAGAAGCTTCTGATAGGCTAATTGACATAATTTGAGTCAATTGGAGGTGTATCTGTGGATGTATTTCAAGGCCTACCTTCAAACTCAGTGCCTCTTTGCTTGACATCATGGGAAAATACAAACAAATCAGCCAAGACCTCAGAAAGAAAATTGTAGACCTCCACAAGTCTGGTTCATCCTTGGGAGCAATTTCCAAACGCCTGAAGGTACCACGTTCATCTGTACAAACAATAGTACGCAAGTATAAACACCATGGGACCACGCAGCCGTCATACCGCTCAGGAAGGAGACGCGTTCTGTCTCCTAGAGATGAACGTACTTTGGTGTAAAAAGTGCAAATCAATCCCAGAACAACAGCAAAGGACCCTGTGAAAATGCTGGAGGAAACAGGTACAAAAGTATCTATATCCACAGTAAAACGAGTCCTATATCGACATAACCTGAAAGGCCGCTCAGCAAGGAAGAAGCCACTGCTCCAAAACCGCCATAAAAAGCCAGACTACGGTTTGCAACTGCACATGGGGACAAAGATCGTACTTTTTGGAGAAATGTCCTCTGGTCTGATGAAACAAAAATAGAACTGTTTGGCCATAATGACCATCGTTATGTTTGGAGGAAAAAGGGGGATGCTTGCAAGCCGAAGAACACCATCCCAACCATGAAGCACGGGGGTGGCAGCATCATGTTGTGGGGGTGCTTTGCTGCAGGAGGGACTGGTACACTTCACAAAATAGATGGCATCATGAGGTAGGAAAATTATGTGGATATATTGAAGTAACATCTCAAGAAATCGGTCAGGAAGTTAAAGCTTGGTTGCAAATGGGTCTTCCAAAAGGACAATGACCTCAAGCAAACTTCCAAAGTTGTGGCAAAATGGCTTAAGGACAACAAAGTCAAGGTATTGGAGTGGCCATCACAAAGCCCTGACCTCAATCCTATAGAAAAATGTGTGGGTAGAACTGAAAAAGCGTGTGCGAGCAAGAAAGCCTAGGAATGGGCCAAAATTCATCCAACTTATTGTGAGAAGCTTGTGGAAGGCTACCCGAAACATTTGATACAAGTTAAACAATTTAAAGGCGATGCTACCAAATACTAATTGAGTGTATGTAAACTTCTGACCCACTGGGAATGTGATGAAAGAAATAAAAGCTGAAATAAATCATTCTCTCTACTATTATTCTGACATTTCACATTCTTAAAATAAAGTGGTGATCCTAACTGACCTAAGACAGGGAATTTTTACTATGATTAAATGTCAGGAATTGTGAAAAACTGAGATCAAATGTATTCGGCTAAGGTGTGTGTAAACTTCCGACTTCAACTGTACATGTGAAAAATTAATGCCTTATGCTGCATTTGCTCTAGGCTTATTGTTATTATTTTTGGTGACACTTTGATATCTTGATAATATGCAGCTGTTTAAAGGGCAAATCCACAGATGAAACAATAACAAAATGGCCACCATGCCTCTGTTTTAGTAAAAAGCTGAGGGATGGGCCTGGAGAAATGTAACCACTCTCAGTTTAATAGACAGAGCTATGGATATAAGGACTGACCAACCATGATATAAAAATTATTGTTTTAATTATGTTATGAGGCTATAAGGTGTTTGTTTACATTTACATTGTTTACAAACATTGGAGAAAAACAAGCTTATATTTTGGGTTCTCATGGAGTATGACAGTTGAACTAAGCTCATGAAGGATTTATAAGTTATATTCTTCAAGAATCAATGGATATATACAGGGGGTTTTCTTTATTTTTACTATTTTCTACATTGTAGAATAATAGTGAAAACATCAAAACTCTGAAATAACACATCATGTAGTAACCAAAAAAGTGTTAAACAAATCAAATTCTTCAAATAGCGACCCTTTGCCTTGATGACAGCTTTGCACACTCTTGGCATTCTCTCAACCAGCTTCATGAGGTAGTCACCTGGAATGCATTTCAATTAACAGGTGTGCCTTAAGTTCATTTGTGGTATATTCTCGCAATAAAGAAAGTTAGACAAAAGAAAAATCCACCCCTATCAAACGGATTAAACTGTCGTTGATCTTTAGAAAATGACTCCTGTATCTGTCGTTCCCATTAAAAAAATTTGCGACATTGCTTTTGTCGAATAAACCTGGGTCAATGGAAACCTGCCTATAGAAACACCATGTGCTCGAACGTGCCCCATTTGCCCTTCAATTTTCTGAACAGGAAATTAACAGAAGCCACTTCAATAAACGAGGAATAAAATATAATCATACATTTCTGACGATCTACCTTAACATTTCAATTGCTAAACATGATCACATTACAGAGGTAACTTCTGATTGTCACATACATGACAAGAAAGTGTAACATTGTACCTGAAAATGCACAAAAATAGGTTTTGTCGCCAACAATATATAATATGCCGACGCTCTTCTTTTACAGGTGATCAACAACAATCAAGAGGACATCTTTAACCCACATTATTATCCATAAATAAATGTGCTTCTCATCAACTGGGTCTCGGCACTGCATCGCAGTGCTATAGGCGCCACTACAGACCCTGGTTCGATCCCGGGCTGTATCACATAGGGCGGCGCACAATTAGCCCAGCGTCGTGATCGGGGTAGGCCGTCATTGTAAATAAGAATTTGTTCTTAACTGACTTGCCTAGTTAAATAAAGGTTTAAAAAAAAAAATCCGTAAATCGTCAGTGTCTGGTTATCAATAATTTATTTTAGATGAGAACATGGGACGATCATCAGCGTGTCTGTCTGCCTGCGTACTCGTCAAATCATTTTCGGCCTTATCTTTACAGCCCCGAAAAGACGGTCCCAACCAATTAGAAGAAATCGGTAAAAATCACTCACGTTCTTTTCGTCTAATTCCTCCCCCTTCATCCAATGAGCATACATCTCTTTCTGAATCGTGCGAATTATGTGTAATTTCCATATAAATGAGCTTTATTAAAAAGGGAGGCTTTCTTATTTAACGAGGCTCATTTGGAATTCTGTATTTAATAAGACATGTAATCCTAGACTCGACCACTAATAGCCAACGATTAGCAGGGCTGTAGTATCAATGGTGTGTGCGTGCGCGGGCGGAAGTAGTGATGTGGAGGCCCCAGGGATTTAAAGTACAGTTTTAATGTCCAGGGAAACATTAAATGCTTTTTTTTCCAATTCCAAACCCCAAAATGTAGTAATCAAAATCAATGTAGCACAAAAAAATTACATAAGGTTTAAAAAAATACACAAGAAATAAAAATACGAAATAAGAACACAAGAAAGTAAAATGCTATATACAGGGTAATCATGTAATTTATACTGAACAAAAAAATAAACGGAACAAGTGTTGGTTTCATGAGCTGTAATAAAAGAGCCTAAAAAATGTCCATACGCACAAAAAGCTTATTTCTCTCAAATGTTGTGCACAAATTTGTTTACATCCCTGTTAGTGAACATTTCTCCTTTGCCAAGATAATCCATCCACCTGACAGGTGTGGCATATCAAGAAGCTGATTAAACACCATGATCATTACACAGGTGCAGGGGCACCGCCAGGGATTTTGGGCCCCACCACCATAGGCCACACCAACCCTGCGCAATTGCTGTAACCACACACCTCCAGAACCCAATCGACCCATTCAAGGCTCCAATATTTACTGTACAATACTTACTGAGAGTGAGCTGTGAAAATATAACACTGTGCAGACATCCATGCAACATTCTGCATATAGTGGAATTCACTATTTGATGCAAGACTGATGACTATAAGAAATTTGCTAAAGGCCATCTTTTACAGTCTACATGTAAATTTAAGGGTAAAATTCTTGAATGGAAAATTCTCATAACATTAATGAATAACTTAAAATAAATATAACTTAAATGTACATTAACCTCTTAAATTAAAATAAATTAATATTATCATCTATAGAATGATATAACAAACAAAATAATTAAATCAGCAGCAGATTTTTGAACTAAGTATACATACCAACTATAAAATAAGCAGCTGTGAAAGTGGAAATGGAAAGTGGAAAACAAAATGGAAATGGAAATGAAAAGGCCTGATGGTGGCGCTAGAGGAAAGGTCAAGAGGTCACCAAATCAATAGGTTTCTTCCACTTGGGGGTCTTGATTGTGCACAACACATTTTATGGCAATCCAGCCATTACTTTGAGATATATCTTGTTCTCAGTCTTGTTCTCAGCCTGTGGGCATCATGTGTGTAGTGATCCAATATCCATAGCCATGCCATTTAACAGTTATCACTGGCCCTTGCTCAGCCTTCTTGCTAGCAAAGTCACCGATCAAGTCTTGGTGATGTGGACACCAAGGAACTTGAAACTCACGATCCGCTCCATTACAGCCCGCCTTTTCCTGTTGTTCACAATCAGCTGCTTAGTCTTGCTCACATTGAGGGAGAGGTTGTTGTCCTGGCACCACACTGCCAGTTCTATGACCTCCTCCCTATAGACCGTCTCATCGTTGTCGGTGATCAGGCTGTTATGTCGTCAGCAAACTTAATGATGGTGTTGGAGTCGTGTTTGGCCACGCAGTCGTAGGTGAACAGGGAATACAGGAGGGGACTAAGTACACACCCCTGAGGGGCCCCAGTGTTAAGGATCAGCGTGGCAGACGTGTTGTTGCCTACTCTTACCACCTGGGGGCGGCCCGTCAGGAAGTCCAGGATCCAGTTGCAGAGGGAGGTGTTTAGTCCCAGAGTCCTTAGCTCTGGGTCCCAGTCCCAGAGTCCTTAGCTTAGTGATGAGCTTCGTGGGCACTATGGTGTTGAACTCTGAGTTGTAGTCAGTAAACAGCATTCTCATATAGGTGTTCCTTTTGTTCAGGTGAGAAAGGGCAGTGTGGAGTGCGATTGAGATTGCGTCATCTGTGGATCTGTTGGGGCGGTATGCGAATTGGAGTGGGTCTAGGGTGTCCGGGAGGATGCTGTTGATGTGTGCCATGACCAGCCTTTCAAAGCACTTCATGGCTACCGACGTGAGTGCCACAGAGCGGTAATCATTTAGGCAGGTTACCTTCCCTTTCTTGGGCACAGAGACTATGGTGGTCTGCTTGAAATATGTAGGTATTACAGACTCGGTCAGGGAGAGGTTGAACATGTCAGTGAAGACACTTGACAGTTGGTCCATACATGCTTTGAGTACACGTCCTGGTAATCCGTCTGGCCCAGGAAGCTTTGAGAATGTTGACCTGTTTAAAGGTTTTGTTCACATCGGCTACCGAGAGTGTTATCACACAGTCATCCAGAACAGCTGGTGCTCTCGTGCATGCTTCAGTGTTGCTTGCCTCGAAGCGAGCATAAAAGGCTTTTAGCTCATCTGGTAGGCTTGCGTCACTGGGCAGCTCTCCTCTGGGTTTCCCTTTGTAGTCCTTAATAGTTGTCAAGCCCTGCCACATCCGACGAGCTTCAGAGCCAGTGTAGTAGGATTCAATCTTAATCCTGTATTGATGCTTTTCTTGTTTGATGGTTCGTCTGAGGGCATAGCGGGATTTCTTATAAGAGTCCGGATTAGTCTCCCGCTCCTAGAAAGCGGCAGCTTTAGCCTTTAGCTCGATGCGGATGTTGCCTGTAATCCAAGGCTTCTGGTTGGGATATGTATGTACAGTCACTGTGGGGATGACGTCATCGATGCATTTATTGATGAAGCCGATGACTGAGGTGGTGTATTCCGAAAATGCCATTGGATGAATCCCGGAACATATTCCAGTCTGTGCTAGCAAAACAGTCCTGTAGTGTTTCATCCGCGTTATCTGACCACTTCTGTATTGAGCGAGTCACTGGTACTTCCTGCTTTAGTTTTTGCTTGTAAGCAGCAATCAGGAGGATAGAATTATGGTTAGATTTGCCAAATGGAGGGCAGGGGAGAGCTTTCTCTGTGTGTGGAGTAAAGGTGGTCTAGGATTTTTTCCCCCCTGGTCTCTGTTCTGCCGGTGCATGGAAAATCCTCTAACCTATATTGTCCGTATCTTTGTTCACCCACGTCTCGGTGAAACATAAGATGTTACAGTTTTTAATGTTCCGTTGGTAGGATAATCTTAATTGTAGGTCATCAATTTTATTTTCCAATGATTGCACATTAGCAAGAAGAATGGAAGGCAATGGGAGTTTACTCGCTCGCCTCCGGATTCTCAGAAGGGTGCCCAATCTGCGGCCTCTTTTCTTCACGCAAAGGCGTGGATCTGGGCCAGTTCCAGTGAAAGCAGGATATCCTTTTCGTTGGACTCGTTAAAGGAAAAGGTTTCTTCCAGTCCGCGGTGAGTAATCGCTTTTCTGATGTCCAGAAGTTATTTTTGCTCATAAGAGACGGTAGCAGCAACATTATGTACACAATAAATTACACAAAACGCCAAAAAAATAACAAAATAGCACAATTGGTTGGGAGAATGTAAAACGTCAGCCATGTTCTTCGGCGCCATGAATACCAGGTGTAAGATCTCTGGAATACTTCATGATCAGTGATTGGCACACAGAAGGGACTTTATCCTCACTCATCTGCCCAACTTTCAGAACAGCAGAAAATTATTCTACAATTTTTGCAGTGGTGTGGAACCTAGTGTCCAAGTCACTTATAATGTTGTCCATAGCAGTAAAAAAACACTGTGTTCCAAAACACCGTTGCTGCACTGTCCTGAGCTGTCTCCTCTTGAGAGGTCTCATCATGGAATCTCTTCCTTTTCCTCTGGCTGCTGTGTTCCTTGCTAAATTGAGGTGCAACATTCATTTGCTTAGCAATCAGTGTTGCCTCAGACAGGAGAGACTCCCATCCATCTCTAAGAGCCGGCATCTCTTCCTTTAATGCTCTGATATTGACTGCCTCTGTGTCAAGTGAGATTTTTCCTGACTGGAGAATCACATTCCTGTCCTCAATGCATTGCAGTACCTGCAATTATGCCAACTGACATGCCATTCAACACAATGCTGTTCGCCTCCTTCTTCAGTAGGGCTGGTTCAGGGGTATGGGGATGGGGAGAGAGGGCTGCTGAGCCTGAAGCTGCATCTGTTGGGCCTGGCACCAGGCAGGGGCAGGGACAACTGACTTAGTATGAATAGCTTGCTAAAAGCTTGCCTGCGTTGATTAAATGTTGGCTAAAAGAGGAGCGAAATGTAAACTCTCATAATTTTCTGTGAAGATATGAAGTAACTAATGTTAGGGGAGCAAAAGTAGCCTATTTCACTATGGACTAAGCTAACAGGTTAATTTGCACCACCCACTGACTACCCACACCTGAATTTGTGAAAAATTGGGTGACATACTGTCGCTCTTTCTTTTCTCTCGCCTGTCTTTCTTTTTTTTTTTGGAAGCCAGATTTTTCTTAAGGAAGCTGAGACATCATGCTCTCCCGGCACTCCTCACTCGCAATTCACTGCTAGAAAGTCACGATCGCACCTGGTTTGGGGACAGGTTTGGTTTGGGACCCATTTTATTTAAATATTGGAGGGGGGGGGGGGGGGGTTGGGCAATACAGAGTCTCTCTGGATGTTTAGTTTTTGCCAAAAAATGTAAAGTAAAAGAAACCGTTAGTTTTATTAGTACATTGTAAATAAAATATTATATTAATGATGATAGGTTAATAATTAAATATTGAAACAATTTTACCTAATGTTCTAATAATTTTAGGGCCCCTGTCAGTCACAGGCCCTTAGTATCATCCTAACTCCCCCCCCCCCCCCCCCCCCCATACAGCGCCCCTGCACAGGTGCATCTTGTGAGGGGGAAAAAAGGCCACTCTAAAATGTTTTGTCACACAACACAACACAACAGATGCCTAACGTTTTGAGGGAACATGCAAAAGGCATGCAGACTGCAGGAATGTCCACCAGAGCTGTTGCCAGAGAATCTACCATAACTCATCTCCAATGTTGTTTAAGAGAGTTTGGCAGTATGTCCAATCGGCCTCACAACCGCAGACCACGTGTAACCCTGCCAGCCCATGATCACCACATCCAGCTTCTTGACCTGCAGGATTGTCTAGGCCAGCCACCCGTACAGCTGATGAAACTGTGGATTTGCACAACCGAAGAATTTCTGCACAAACTGTCAGAAACTGTTTTAGGGAAGCTCATCTAGGTGCTCGTCGCCCTCACCAGGGTCTTGACCTGACTGCAGTTCGGCTTTGTAACCGATTTCAGTGGGAAAATGCTCACCTTCGATAGCCACGGGTACGCTGGAGAAGTGTGCATTTCACAGATGAATCCCTGTTTCAACTGTTCCTGGGCAGATGGCAGACAGCGTGTCTATGGCGTCGTGTGGCCGAGCGGTTTGCTTATGTCAAGGTTGTGAACAGAGTACCCCATGGTGGTGGTGGGGTTATGTTATGGCAATGCATAAGCTACGAACGACGAACATTTTATCGATGGCAATTTGAAAGCACAGAGATACTGTGATGAGATCCTGAGGCCCATTGTCGTGCCATTAATCCGCCACCATCACGTTTCAGCATGATAATGCACAGCTCCATGTCGCAAGGATCTGTACACAATTCCTGGAAGGTGAAAATGTCCCAGTTCTTCCATGGCCTGCATACTCACCAGACATGTCAAACACTGAGCATGTTTGGGATGCTCTGGATCGACGTGTACGACAGCGTGTTACAGTTCCTTCCCGATATCCAGCAACTTCGCACAGCCAATGAATAGACGTGGGACAACATTCCACAGGCCACAATCAAAGCCGGATCAATTCTATGCTAAGAAGATGTGTCGCACTGCATGAGGAAAATGGTGGTCACACCAGATACTGTCTGGTTTTCTTGAAGAAATGTATTAAAATAATTCATATCTATCTCGAAATTCATAACTTACGAACTTGATGGTGAACTTGATAAGAATGGTAACATGCATATATTAATGTGATTATTGTGAATAGTCAGGTCAATGTAATAGTTCAAAAAATAAACATTTATGTGTTTTACAAAAATAACTATTTCCCTAAATGGCCACATCTGAAATGGGATTTAATTTTTTATTTAATTTTTAATTTTACCCCCTTTCTCTCCCCAATTTCGTGGTATCCAATTGTTAGTAGTTGCTATCTTGTCTCATCGCTACAACTCCCGTACGGGCTCGGGAGAGACAAAGGTCGAAAGCCATGCGTCCTCCGAAACACAACCCAACCAAGCCGCACTGCTTCTTAACACAACGCGCATCCAACCCGGAAGCCAGCCGCACCAATGTGTCGGAGGAAACACCGTACACCTGGCGACCTTGGTTAGCGTGCACTGCGCCTGGGCCCGCCACAGGAGTCGCTGGTGCGCGATGAGACAAGGATATCCCTACCGGCCAAACCCTCCCTAACCCGGACGACGCTAGGCCAATTGTGCGTCGCCCCACGGACCTCCTGGTCGCGGCCGGCTGCGACAGAGCCTGGGCGCGAACCCAGAGTGTCTGGTGGCACAGCTAGCGCTGTAATGCAGTGCCCTAGACCACTGCGCCACCCGGGAGGCCTCTGAAAT
Organism: Salvelinus alpinus; assembly: GCF_045679555.1. Lineage (NCBI taxonomy): Eukaryota > Metazoa > Chordata > Actinopteri > Salmoniformes > Salmonidae > Salvelinus > Salvelinus alpinus. The sequence continues at coordinate 9,162,513 of NC_092113.1, read as the reverse complement.
GGAACTTTGATCAATTCTGAAAGTTGCCAATCAAAATAAATGTTCTACCACAGTGACCATGTTATTTTTGCGAAGACTATTTGATTCTGATTTCAGACATATAAAGTTCGTATGTGGTAACTGTTTATAAGATGCATACTTTCAGTTTTTCCGAACTCACTTCACTCGCAGTGTTGCAAAATAAATGTACACATACATGTTATTAAATCATCGCACCCACATTGCTCGCGTGCGTCAACGAGCGTCTGCGTTGCCAAGTGTTAAAATAGAAGTCAGTTCTATTTGTGATGCTGAACACGGTGCAAGTCCTGCCTCTCCCATCTCCTCATTGGTTTATAGAAGCAGATACCCACGTGCAATCTCCTCATTGGTTATACCCACGTGGGTGATTGAAAGCTGAACTGAGGTCGGTCGGTCGTGGTAATACACCTATGAAAGTTACATGCCAATCACCATATAAAGTACAAAGAAGAAAAAGCCTGGAAGGAGGAGAGATGACTAGAAACGATTTGGTTGACTGTTTTCTGTGTGGATTAATTGTTGAAGTAGAGGACCTTGTGCATTTCAGGTAAAATAACAACTCAACGTTTATATCCCAGGACAAATTAGCTAGCAACAGCAAGCTAGATAAATAGGACAAATTAGCTAGCAACTGCAAGCTAGCTAGCTAAATTGTCATAAATGTTTAATGCTGATATTTCAACCTGCGTGTCGTGATCGCGTTTGGTGTAGGGGGGGACACAATCAATTTGCGCACGATGGCGCACGCGCGCGTCCGGTTTGGGTATGGTGTAAGAGGGAAAATTGCGTTACCCCGTTACATGGCACATGCCCAGATCAAATACCACACTTTTATGCTGATTAAGCTGTTTAATCAGCATTTCAGTTGGACCGTGTGTGCAATTGACCAATAAAGGGATCTTAATCTGTGTGTCTCAGTGATACGGTCATAGAAAAAAAGGTGCTCCCCATAGGAGAACCCTTTGGAGAATCCTTTCAACAGAGGTTTCTACATGGAGCCCAAAAGGGTATACCTGGAACCAAAAAAAGATTCTTCAAAGGGTTCTCCTATGGGGACACCCAAAGAACCATTTTAGGTTCTAGATAGTGCATTTTATTCTAACATGCTGACCACGTTGCTCGCGTTACATGCGCGGGCGTTGCAAAATAAATGTACACATACATGTTACTCAATCGTTGCATCCAAACTGCTTGCGAGCGTCAACGAGCGTCGTCGTCGTAGGCGCAAAAAGTAGAACTTGGTTCTATTTGTGATGCTTCATGCGCTGCATGTCCCGCCTCTCCCATCTCCCATCTCCCATTTTTAGGACCATATACCCACGTGGGTGATTGAAAGATGAACTGACATCCACACTCCAGTGCAGTTGGTAGTGATAATGCACCTTAAAGTTGGTTGCCAACCCGCCATATAAAGTCCAAAGAAGAAGAAGAAGCCTGAAGGAGGAGAGATTACTAGAAACTAACTCAGTTTACCAATTTATCTGTGGATGAATTGTCAGAGTAGAGGACCTTGTGCATTTCAGGTAAAATAAAAACCCAATGTTTGTATCCCAGGACAAATTAGCTAGCAACAGCAAGCTTACTAGCTAAATTGCCGTAAATGTTACATGCGTTTCGACCTGTCCCCAAATTAATATAGTTGGTTCAGAGTTCGTTTTGATATTTCAACCTGTGTGTCCTGATCGCATCTGATGTGGGTAGACAAAATCAACATGTGCACGCGAATGTACGCGCCTGGTCTAGTCAGCATGTAAGAGTGGATCACTATGGAAACAGCCGAAGAACCCTTTTGGAACTATTTTTCTAAGAGTGTATACCGGCTGTATTTCTGTATTTTGAAAGTTCTATATCTTGAAAACTTGATTGCTGTCATGCAAAAGATTTTGGGACTATATCAACAATGGACTAATGAAACAAATACCAAGAGATCGTTTTGGGGTGGAATTTTCCTTTAAGGCTCCAGTGTGCCGTGAGGAGGGGGATGTGGCGAATCAGTGTCAGTGTCCAGCCAGCAAGCCAATGGGAGAGAGAGAATGAGGGAATGAACTATAATGAAGGAGGAGAGGAGAACAGAAAGGTGGGTGGAAGGTAGGCAGGGATAGAATAACTGTGAGGAGGGAGAAAGAGAGTGGTTTTTTATCATGTAACCAACCACACAGTAAAGGAGAAGAAAGGAGGGGGTGGAAAGAAGGGGAAGGACTGAATGAGTTTAGTTGAGGGACGAGAGGAAGAGAGGGAAGAGAGAAGGGAGGGGTGGGAGCATGGCAGTGCTCTGAATCTAGGACACCGCCACTCCAAAACTGCATGAGCAACTCTCCTCAATCTAGAGCCTACATTACATTATGACTATGTGTGTGTGTGTGCGTGTGTGCGAGCGTGCCTTCGTGCACGTGTGTGTGTCAGTGGCGTAGGCAGAAATCCATTGATGACAGGGCCGGCAAAAATGTAGGTTGGCCAAAATGTGGGCGCTTAAATCATCATTCTTAGTCGAGATCACTTTATGAGTCAAAATGCAAGCCAAGTGCAATTCTCCGCTGGGCGCGGGGGATCAAGTGTGCCTACAATGTATTGTGTGACATCAATTAAATGATCAATAGACTGATTATAGGGCCTAACAATAGTGCATGGGAGTAGACGCACAGGCTAAAGTTATATTTCCAATTATAAACTTGGTGGTTGAAGTCCTGAATGCTGATTGGCTGACAGCCGTGGTATATCAGACCATATACCATGGGTATGACAAAACATATATTTTTACATATATTTTTAAGGCACCTCGGGGGTTTGTGGTATATCGCCAATATACCACGTCTAAGGGCTGTATCCAGGCACTCCGCTATAGATATAGTTTCTCTGCATTTGCCTATTTCCATATATAAGAAGAGATCAGTTATTCCCCAAGTAGGCCTACCCCTTATTGTAATTACTGTACAGTCCCTTATATTTCTAAACTCGAGTCTCACGCTAAGCTATATGATGAAACATAATAGATCAGTTGTTGTAGCCTGTTACTTGCGAGGCACGTCAGAGAATACATTGAAATAACTTGTTTGTTTTATTTCACTGGACTGATAATCATGTCTCAGCGGAGGGAGGGAGAGTGTGCGAGTTGAAGTGAGAAGCATGTTTCATGATTTCTGAAAGTGTTGAATAAAACATTGTTGTAGTGCTGATCATTGTCTCTTAATGTACTGAAACTGTCTTCAAGGCCCTCGATTAGGTCAATGCAATCAGTGATTGATATAGAGGGGGACTGGAGGCCCTTCATGGCAAAATCACTGTCTTTTGAAAAACATTTTTTACAGTGAGCTTTGTTTGGCAATTTTACTTGTTTTTGCTAGCCAAGTTGGCTAGTGAGTCTTAACTACCTTGCTAATGGTGAGTAGCCTACACAGTGTAGCTTAGCCTACACAGCGATAGCACATAGTATCAGTGCTAAGTGACACTTGCCAAGACCTGCCCATTATTTTGAAATTGATAAGCTGATAGTTTTTTGTTTTTTTTAATCGTTTTTTCCAGGTAAATAATCGAGCATAATTCAATTCGTCGGCGCATGGACTCTACAGGGTATTGAAAGCGTTCCATAGGGAGGCTGGCCCATATTGACTCCAATGCTTCCCACAGTTGTGTCAAGTTGGCTGGATGTCCTTTTGGTGGCGGACCATTCTTGAAACACACGGGATACTGTTGAGTGTGAAAAACCCAGCAGCGTTGCAGTACTTAACACACTCAAACCGGTGCGCCTGGCAGCTACTACCATACCCTGTTCAAAGGCACTTAAATCTTTTGTCTTGCCCGTTCACCCTCTGAATGGCACACATACACAACCCATGTCTCAATCGTCTCGAGGCTTAAAAATCCTTCTTTAACCTGTCTCCTCCCCTTCATCCACACTGATTGAAGTGGATTTAACAGGTGACATGAAAAAGGGATCATAGCTTACACCTGGATTCACCTGGTCAGTCTGTGTCACGGAAAGAGCCATGTTTTGTACACTGTGTATATCCCTTTCATTTGTCCACCCTCCTCCCTACTGCTTGCTATGAATTCTATCTGAAGGTGTATGAATGCTTAGGCCAGTGGTTGACTTGGACTGAAATAGGTGCCCGGTACTCATTTTTGGCACTCGTACCATTTATATTTGGGTGCAGGAACTCCTTAATACATTTGAGCTACTATTCTATGGGAGGTGCAGGAACTCAAGCGGAAGAAAATGTGAGTTGCTGGTACTCAGTTCCGGTGAGCTTCTGCCCAAGTCAATGTCCTGTTTGGAACGCTGACAAGTAGAGCAAAAAAAAACAAAAAAAAACAGACACTGTTAATTACTTAGCACCTTGGGAAGTCTGTTTGTGTGTGTGTGTGTGTGTGTGCATGTGCGTGCGTGCATGTGTCTATGTACGTGCCGGCAAGTGTGTGTGATCATGTCCATGCAGCTGGGATCAATAACAAACTGTGCATCTGGCACAGTGAATATTTACCACAAACACAACACACAGAACAGTGGCATGGCCAGCTGCGTTGGCAGCTGACGGCACTAGTAAGGTCAGGTGTTGGTTTGGACCAGTCTCACTCCTGATACGCTGCTACGTGTACTGTTTTGTTTGGCTGTGCCCTTTTTATATGTTCAGTTGATTTGAACTCCTAAAATCCACGTAATAATCTCCTGTGACAAACGTATGATTCAAATCCATTAACGAGGATGAACCTTGAATCCAACTTGTTCACATACTGTACATTTAGTTAAGTATGTTTTCAGAGAGAACAACCGCACGAGAGTCCCTAGAGGCAGTTTCGGAGGATGGACCTATTGCAACATTCATCTTATCATGTTTACTGTTTATATTAACTAATATTAATTAATTAAAAAAATTGTAACCTGAACTTGTATGCCGATGATACTGTTGTGTATGCTATTGCCACGGTTGACCAGGCTCTATCTGGTCTACAGTCTGCCTTCATTGTATTACAGGAAAACTTAATTGACCTGAAATTAGTATTGAATACAGGTAAAACGAATTATATGTTGTTCTCTAGAGCACATCAAAATATCTTTGAAGATTTATCCGTATGTACTTAGGATGGTGTCCATTTGACCGTGTCCCTGCTTACACATGTCTGGGCATCTGGATAGATGAAAAGCTGCCTTTTAAAAAGCATGTTGATGAGCTAGTTAAGAAGCTGAGAATAAAAATGGGCTTCTTCTATAGAAATAGGTCCTGCCTCTCGCTAAATAGTAGAAAGCAGATGATTCAGTCGACGCTTCTACCGGTCCTAGACTATGGTGACATCTTCTATGCGAACGCAGCTGCCACTTCATTAAAGCCGTTAGACAATGTTTTCCACAGCGCACTGCCCTTTATTAAAGGCAACAATTTTAGTACTCATCACTGCATTCTCTACCAGAAAGTTGGTTGGCCCTCTTTGATGTCACGTAGATTGATAGATGGCTATGTTTTCATTTCAACCCTCTTACAAAAAAGTCTCACTGCACGTAACATCATAACTACACTTTAGACATACGGGTTAGCCAGCCCTGAGACCGGGTGTGGTAAGTCTAGAAATTCCCTTTGGTCTCTACTGAGTTAGGTAAATCAGCTTATTTGTGAAACAATCTTTAAAATGTTCTTAAATGTGATGTTCTGGTGCCTCTAGGTCAACTTAGAAAGCTGATGGAGGACCTTATTACTGATGAATGGGTTTGTTCTTTAAGACCTTGTTTTGCTTTCTGCTTGCATTTTGCATTTCTATTTTGATGTGTGTAATTTATGTAATTCAGGGCTCATCTGTAAAAGAGTCCTTGGTCTCAGTATGACTCCCTGATAAAATAAAGGTTACATGAAATAAAATAAAAAAAATCTGATTGATCTGCTATAATCATCAAGTCCTATTGATTCGGCTTTGTTGTGCTGATGGGAACTCTACAGGCTGCAATAAGAGGTGGCTGCAACAGGAGGTGGCTGCGGTAAAAGGTGGCTGCGGTAAAAGGTGGCTGCAATGAGAGGTGGCTGCAATGAGAGGTGGCTGCAGTAAGATGTGGCTGCAGTAAGAGGTGGCTGCAGTAAGAGGTGCCTGCAGTGGGGGTGGCTGCAGAAGTGGGATGCTAGCTGAGACTATGAAGAGATGGGTGACAGAGAGATGGTCAGCCTTCCTTGTATTGTCTCTCCTTCCACATAGCTGCGGGAAGTACAGGTGCTGCTGGTGCTGCAGCATCCCCTGGTGGTGAGATGGTAAAACTGCAATAATTTGTGTTGTTTAAATAACAAAATCTTACAATTTTTTCTGTTGCATTATTGATATAAAAGATCATGGGATTGGGGTGGAGGTGAGAGAAAAACATGGGATATTTATATATGGGCCCCATTCTGCATGGAGAGCTCTTTCCCTTTATAAGCGGTGCACTCATAGTATGCTCTTATCTATTCTGTTGTGGGAGTTTGGAGTTGGACACACTTTGCTGTACGATAAACAGTTTAGTTTGAGTTAATCAGGTCTCTCTCTCTCCCCCTCTGTCCCTCTCCCCTCTCTCTCTCTCCCTCTTCTCTTCTCTCCCCTTGTGGTGGATATCAAGTGATATGGAGCAGTGCTCGCAATAGTTTACAATTCTGAACTTGGCAAAAAGGTAATGGCAAAAATATCAAATAAGGAAGATTACATTCTCTCCCCCTCAGCTCGCAGGCGTGCTCCTGCCCATGTCAAACACATTGGTGTACTAGCCCACTTTATTTAGAAAGGTGATTCCCCCCCCCCCCCCTTGCACTCAGCACTCGCTACTCAAAACATCTCCCCATCCTTCCATCCATCTTTTTGTCTGTGTTGTTAGTCTCTCTCTCTTCGCCTGTACTCCTTTCCACTCTCCTATCTATCCCACCCCCCTTGTATCTCTTTTCATCTCTCCTTTTGTGTCTTCCCTCATCTCCCCTCTCTCTTCCCTCATCTAGCTCCTTCCCTCAAAAAATACACCTGAGTGCCTGCAAGCTTCTCTATTCACCTCATGCTTGCTCTCTTTTTCTCTCTCCGCCTCTACACTTTTAGAAAAATGGCTTCTGCTGTCCCCGTAGGATAACTCTTTTTGGTTCCAGTTAGAACCCTTTTGGATTCCATGTAGAACCCTCTGTGGAAAGGGTTCTACGTTGAACCCGAAAGGTTTCTACCTGGAACCAAAAGGATTAAACCTGCAACCAAAAAGGGTTCTACAAAGGGTTCTCCTATGGGGACAGCCGAAGAACCCTTTTATGTTCTAGATAGCACCTTTTTATCTAAGAGTGTACCTGTCCCTCTGTCATATGTGGCAAAAGGGGGATATTGTGATTAAGGTACGATATATCAATCTTATGCTATTAACCCCTCTCTCTCTCTCCACCCGCACTCACTACCAACCCGAGCTCCAGCTCCACGCTCCGGCACAGCCATAACGACACCAAACGCTACTACAACATTACGGCCAGCTAGCTACCACACCAAGATAACCTTGTCCAAACGTTGTGTGTGGTGAAGTGTGGAGGCGAACGTAATAGAAGAAGATGAGACCAAAGATTGCTGAAGTGGCCTACTATTAGCTGGTGGTAGAATTACAGGTGTGTGCGTTTTGAATGCGTGTCGACTGGCGGAGGGAGTTAGCACTGGGGCGACTGTTTGGTTTTTGATTTAGTTATTGTTTGAACTGTCTTTATGGCACCCTTACTATATTTATTTGGTTTAGTCCGAGGGCATTTTGCTTTGCTAGTGTTCCTGACGATTTGACAGACAGAGTTATTCAGTGATTCAGACGTCATACTGTCATCAGTCTTCTCTGTCTCGTAGTTCTTATGCGGATGTTGTGGGTGGCCTTGACGCGACTCCCCTAGAACTCTGAACTCTCGCCACGGTTCAATTCTCAAGTGCACTACTGCTAATCTGCACTACGGGCCCATACTAGGAGCGTCAACAATCTAAGGACTTATCTTTATTGTATATTGTACCTTCATTGTTTTATTGTTCATTTTATATTTCATTTGTTTATCACTTTTACTATTTGATACCTTTTTTTAAAAAGAGACTTTTCCCCCCAAAAAGATCATAACATTATTCTGGTCTCAGCCTCTTCCCTGTGTAAACAGTCTGAGTTTCCACCAGATTTAAGAACCTGTATTGTATGGTTAGGTAGAGCTCCCCTTGCTCTGGTTTAAACCTGGGGTGGTGTAGAATCGGCTACTACATGTATTTTCACTAGCGCCTGACACCTCTCTCTACCAATCTCCTACTACTCTCTACCCCCTCCCCCCTTTTTCCCTACACTACACCTGTGTGCAAGTGGACGTTTCCAAACCCATCCATCTCCTCTGTACTTTCACTCTCTCTTTCTGCCTCCCCCTCTCTCTCCCACTGAGCCCCTGTGCGTTATACCTGTGTGTGCCGCTGGCTGCTCTGCTGCTCCTGAATTCTCTCTACCTGTTTGGAATGTTAAACAGCCTCTCCTCCCTCCCTCCCTCCCTCCCTCCCTCCCTCCCTCCCTCCCTCCCTCCCTTCCTCTCCCTTTCCCTCTCACTGTCACTGCAGTACTGAAAACTTCCAGGATTCTGTCTCAGTAACATCCGGAACCTCTCTATCCAATTACTGCTCTTTGACTTATTCTGCTCTACATGTGTTTGATACAGACCCAGGCTCTTTGCCTGTTCAGTTTCATGAGCGTATGTGATTATGAAGGAGGGGGGTATAGGACCGTTTTCCACCACAGTTTGTGTGTGTGCGTGTGTGCGTGCGATCATTCCTACCCTGCTATACAGTTTGGAAGCCTGGACCCCATCGAAAAATTCCACCAACGCCACCTCAGGATAACACTTAACATCAGCTGGGAAGACAGACAAACCATCATCAGTGTCCTGTATAGAAGTCACCACTAGGACTTCTATACAGGGGTGCATCATCTCCGACGGGCAGGTCACCTCGTGAGGAGGAGCAAATCAAGGCTCCCTAAACAAGTTTTCTAATCCCAAGCTCAGGGATAGATCCCGTGCCCCTGGAGGTCAGAAAAAGCGTTACCGTGACGACCTCAAAGCACACCTCAAGAAATGCAATATAGATCAAAATAACTGGGAGACCCTTGCCCTTGGGAGATCCTCATGTAGGACCGAAATCACTAATGGAACTCTTCGAGGCCGAAAGAAGACAGTACTTATCTGGAAATAGAGCATTCATTAAAACACAGACACCTTTGCCAGTAACAACAAGCCCTGTTCACAAGATGAACCATCGCTGTACCAACTGCGACAAGATCTGCAGGCCACGGGTTGGCCTATTTAGCCATTTCCGGACCCATGGCCAGCCAGACCCACACCGCAACCCGGACCTGTGATATCTCATATTTGACTACGAGGGATCCTAAAGGAAGGAGGTGTGTGTATGTGTGCGTGTTTATTTGGTTTTACCGTCCTTGTGGGGACCAGAATTCCTCACAAAGATAGTAGAACAGGGAGAAAACAGGGAAATGTGCAGACTTTTCACCGGTCCCCACAAGGAAAAAGGCTATTTTAAGCTTAGGGGTTAGGTTTAGGGTCAGGGTTACGATTAGGGTTAGGGGTTAGGTTTAGGGTTAGGGGTTTGGGGTTAGGGACATCTTTTTCAACCTCTCTAAGACACATTCTTCTTCATGACAGATTACTCATTTTTCACCTCTCTCTTCTTTTCACCCTCCTCCTCCTCTCCCCCTCTCTGTGCCCTCTCACTTTAATGGGGGAGTATGGACAAAAGCACTGATAGTGGTTTGGCTCTCTGCATTGTGTGGTGATGGGGGAGGGGGGAAAGACAGACTCAAGCCCGCCCCTAGTTCTGTAGAGAAAATGGAGAAGAGAGCACACACACACAGTTACACACATAAACAGACAATAAACCTCATCAAAGCAAATCCAATAAAAAATACTTTTAGGCTTGAAGAGTTGTCACGAAATAACATTACATGAGCCTTGATTCATTCACATCTATAGATGAAACCAATAGAAAGGGTCAATCTAAAGAAAAACAAACTTTAGAATCAGGATGTTCCTGAAGCACTTTTTTTGCGGTACAACATAATCATCAACGCCGAGAAGTTATCAAGTACCAGTCTGTTTGTGCTGACACTGCTTCCTGAAATAAATATCATAATTGAAGGCCTTTCTCCAGCGGTATAAATAGTGTGTCTTGTTTGTCGAAGCTGTTTGGGACATGTTCAGAGAATGTGCTGCTTGCCAGCCTACTGCTACTGCTTGAGCTGCAGTTTTCACTTTCCACTTTTCATCACTAAAAACTTTATATAACTTCTGCAGTGTTACACGTCCACCCCTTTTTCTCTTCCTCTCTTTTTATCTCTCTTTCTCTAAAAATGTTTGAAAGGACACATAATCCAAGCACAGTTGTAACTCAGGTCTGTCCATCTTTCTTTTCCTCTGGTCGTATTCATTGACTTGGTGGATTATGCCCAGGCCAGGCTAATTGCAAAGTCCTGTTCTCCTCCTGCTCATTCCTCCCCCTTCGCTCTTTGTCACCTCTCTGTCTCTCTCTTTCCTTTAGCACTCTCTCTCTGGGTAATTCTCTGACTGGTTCTACTTAATGTTTTCTATCACTCTCTCCCTCCTCATCTTCACTCACTCTGCACATTCACATCACTCACCATTTCTCCCTCTCTTTCTCTTGCCCTCTCTCTCATTGACCTCCTTGCCATGTTTTCTGTATTTCCACAATTTTTCTCCCTCTCCTCTCACACTCACTCAATCAACAAAACAAGTCCTACAGGAAAATTACAGTTGGCCCAGAACAGAGCAGCACGGCTGGCCCTTAAATCAACACGGCGGGCCAATATTAATAACATGCATGTCAATCTCTCCTGGCTCAAAGTAGAGGAGAGATTGACTGCATCACTAGTTCACCTTTGTGGGAGGTATTCACGTGTTGAAAGCACCAAACTGTCTGTTCAAATAGCTAACACACAGCTCAGACACGCATACATACCACACAAGACATGCCACCAGGGTTCTCTTCACAGTCCCCAAGTACAAAACAGACTCTAGGAAACGTGCAGTACTACACAGAGCCATGTCTACATGGAACCCTCTTCCACATCAAGTAACTCAAGCGAGCAGTGAAATCAGATTTTTAAAAAACAGATCTAACAACCTCTCATGGCACAACACGGACTGTGAAGAGAAACACACACGCACGCACAGACTCTAACACACCCACTCTACACACACACACACATTGTAATGTTGTGCTATTGTGGATTTTATATTGTACATTTGTAATAATAGATTAATAATATAATAATGTCTTGTATGATGCGTTGTTTTATGTATGATGTAGGCTGTTTCATTTAATTTATTATGATGTAATTGTTTTAACGCTGTTTGGATGCAGTAGCTAATGGGGATCCTAGTAAATACAATATACTAAATACTGACTATATCAATACATCTGTTGTCCCTCTTTACCTGTCTTCCAGCCTTTCTGCCACTCCATCTCTGTTTTTACACTCTCTCCTCCTTCTCTCTACCTGATTCTCACTTTCTTCCTATCGCTCTCCCTCCCTCAGTCTCTACCCCTCCCTGGCACAGCTGAAACCATACTCTCTGCTCTGCCTGTGTGTGTGCCTACTCCCCTGCCTGCCTGGTATCACCATGGTGACGGGTTGGTGCTATCTTACCCTGTCTCTTCTTGGCAGGGGTACAGGTTCTGGGCCGACTGTGCAGATTGTGCCCCAGTCCCCATGCAGGCTCTGACGCCACCGGTCCACACTGACCCTGCCAGCTCCCCCATATTGAGTCCACATATGGGCCTCATCTATAAGACATACAGGCCTGGAGGTCCCACTGTTCTACAGATACAAAATAAAACCACGCAGCCCTTTCCAGGTCCCAAAAAATATTATTACAGCTAGGAAATCAGAGTTAGCTCTCACTAAGGCGTCAAGACTACCAGACTAAATCAAAACATCATGCCATTTATAGCAACTCAATCAAACTCAAAATCACGGTTAAAGTGGTCTGATTGAATATGGCACCTCCCAAAGTATTACCACGCATAATAAATAGAGAGATACGTGATCGTGTACAAACGCAAGCAAGGTTTGAAATGATCATGTTTTAGTGAAATATTATATGTGTTTGAGTTTCTTGCGGTCAATTTGCAGTCTACAAATTATTAGCAATTATGTCCCCGGCCCCCTCACCATCCGCTCATGAATATATCGGCCACCGGCTGAATTTTGTTGATGATCCCTGTTGTAAATGTTATAAGTTTACTTAGACATTATGTCAAAGCCACACCTCTTCTGCAAACCGCCATGACCATGTTAGAGCAGATGATAGCAGAACAGCCTATTAGGTATTACAGGCATTTGCACACAACAAGTCACTGTTTGCTTTTCAAGTGCTCCTCAGGTTAACTAAAAATAAACACCATGGCATTTTTCTGCTCTAATATCGTCGCTGTCAGCCGTCTACACCAGAGCTCGAGATCTCCTCTGGGGTGTACGTAGTTGTAGTCCGTATCCGGGAGGTCTGCCCTAGCTAAAATACCAGTGTTCGACGGGAATAAAACTACTCTACCCAGAAACCCCATCGCTCAGCCACAAGCTGGCTTCTTGGGCTTCGGGAGTGTTTCCCATTTAAACAAACACAGCGTTGAAGATGGCGGAGAGTTAATAGCGAAACGAAGAAGATATCGGTGCGCTCACAGAGATACATCGATTTGGTGAGTTTACTACGTTTTCCCCTTTACACGTTCCTTCTATACCAAGCTCGGTTTTACGCACGAATGGCATTGTTCGTCGTTTGGTTGGACGGACTTTGTTGTCCACTAATGTGTAGTAAGACTCTATACACTCTTCATAACACAATACAGGTTGGTGCACTGCACACACGGGAGCTGTGCATATTCCCGTTTATTTTGACAGCAAAGAAAAAGTATAACTCCAGGTCCAAGCCAAGGTCATGGATTTTGGTGTAGATATAGCGCGCTGTACCCTATGGTGTCTGACATAGTGGCTTTGAATCTATTAATGGTCATAGCCGAGGAATTGAAAATAAAGTGTCCTTTAGTTTGGAACTTGAAGGGACACATTTTCTAACTTACGAAGAGGACAAGGTTGGAAGAAAAGTGTTGTTTATGTTCTGGCACACTTGGCGCAGACGACACAACATAAATTATAGTATTTTCTGATTCGTAAACTAGCCTAGGACATGTTGCTTTCATTCAGTAAGTTCGTGTCGCCCGGCGGCGCAGGGGTAAAGTCTAACCAAGTCAAATGTAAATGCTCTCTATCGCTCTCTCGCTCTCTCTCTAGCTCTCTCTCTCTCTAGCTCTCTCTCTAGTTCTCTCTCACTCACACACCTCTAGTGAATGTGTACTTCACCGAAGGAAATGTAACTTTACAGCGAAGCCTTGCTGTGTATTTCTCCATTATTACATTGTTATTGCTGCTCGAGTTTGGTACATGGTGTCAGTTTATGTCGGTACGTCGCAGCCTGTGATACCCATCCTACTATTGATACACTGTAGCCAGCTGCAAATGTTGCTTGTCTATGTTCAAGTTAGATACAGGGCCACCCAATCAGATTGAGCAACAACAACAACAAAAAACGAGTTTATTTGAATTTGTTCTGCTCTTTACTTGTCAGTGTTCCAAACAGGGGATGATCTGTCTTTTTACCTGAACATGCAAACATCATCAGATAGAATTCCTAGCAAGCGGTGCACCGGGTTAGTCAGATTTGATTAAACGGAACTGGAATGAATTCTCTTACAGGATGGGGTTGCCAAAAATATTGAACTGAAAGCAACACCCCCAGTAAGCCCCGAATATGACTGCATTGAGGCATATGTCACTGTGCTTCTATGGCTATATGCACCGTGCCACGGCCTGTTTCATTTGTTCATTTAGCCAACAAGACAGCTCTTAACCCAGTTCCGTTGTCACAGCCAACACACAGAGTTATGGCCTATTTTAGCTTTAAAACAGCAACATTTTCTTTCAGCCTCATGGCAAAATGTGTAGAATAACACGAGTTTCCATATAAAACGGCAAATTATCCCCCCCTCCGGACTGGTTCGTCGCACAATGTTTGAAGAATCAACAGAATGATTGAATAAATGTAAAAAAAAATGTAGCTAGTCTGTGTGTGTTGTCAAATGTTGACGAAGGGAGGATATTCTAGTGAATTTACTGTAGCCTATTGTTGCTCCACCATTTAGTCCATTAAGCCCATCGCTGATAGAGAAGGGGAGACAGGGAAGGGTTGTGATAGTCCATAACTCTGCACATGGATAGTTTGTGCACTGTGCAGAAATGTTATTGTGGTTTACATGAGAAGGGTCCGAACACCAGTAAGGGACAGCCGTGGGGTGTGCGAGTCAGACGGTGCTCTCCCGTGATACAGTAGACAATGTGCAGATAGTGTCGATGTTTCCTTTACCCAAGCTCAACGTGGTTCATTTAATTTCCCGTCTCACATGTATGTCAGTGTCATTTTAGATTTTGCTGCAACTTGCTGCGTGCGTGTGCGTGTGCGTGTGTGTGTGTGTGTGTGTGTGTGTGTGTGTGTGTGTGTGTGTGTGTGTGTGTGTGTGTGTGCGCGTGTGAAATAGTTCATCATCTACTCTAAAGGTCCTGTCTTTTATGACCCTCCCCCACTCGCTATTTATATAACCGTCCTGTTGCATAGTTCTCTTACTTGAATTCTTTTAGAAACCTCTACGATCTTATATATTGTTCTTCTGCTTATTAATGTAGTGTCACCGTGTGTCAAAGAGAGAGGGAGTCTATGAGGTGTGTTGCAGGGCCAAGGCAATAAGGTTGAGTTAATTATAAAAGCCTCAGTTTAAATTTAGCTCTGTGTCTCCGGCTTTGTTCCCGGATGACCTGGCTGTGTGACTGTGTTGCCTGGGTAGAGGGCCGAGTAGAGGGTGTGGCGGACGGGCAGACAACGTCTTGTTCCCCAGCGCCCCGCTGGCAGATTTTTAGAGTGATGTCTCTCTGTGGCCAAACCTTCAATTAACAGACACACGCTCACACCCTCGCAGTCACACACTCACACACTTGCCCCACCTCTCCCCTCCACGCTGGCTTACAGAAGGCTCCTAAATCGAGGTGGTGCAGGGAGACTGGACATAGACAGGCTGCTGGGCCTATAGGCCCCCGGATGGGGGTTGGGGATAGTAGTTGGATGGGGGGGGGGGGGGGGGTGACAGTGATGCATGGTGTTTGCTAAATAGAAGAAGGGGGGTCAGAGGGCAGGGGTGATGTTAGTGACTGGGTCTGGCTGGTGGGGTGAGGGGTGGAAGGAGGAGGGTAGGCAATGGGTGCTAAGCAGGGGAGGCAGTGGGGACCTCCCACACTAGTCTGGGATGATGGGGAGGAGACAAGGGGGGGATGAGTGTGTGTGTGTGTTGGTTCGGGGCTGGGTTGGGTGTTTGTATTTGGAGTGCCTCAGGGAAGAGGCTCAGGTTGAGCTACCTGTCACGGATCCCTCCGGAACTTTCATTACGCACACCTGTCCCCTATTTCCAGTGATTAGTAATTGTATAAGTGTGCCCTTGGTTTACCATTGTCCTGTCGATTACTGTTCCAATGTCCGTTGGTTCGTGTGAAGACCTGTGCTGTGTGTTTTGGCTTTCGTGCCATTGTGGATTGCGCAGATGATTACGGGTCTCGTCCCGTGCGTTAATGATTGTGCGCTTGTGTTATTTATTCGAGGTACTCCTCGCTCTTTTGTTTGGGTTTCAACCCTGTGTTTTGTTACTTGTTTGTTTGGTCTTCGTCCCCGTGCCTTTACACGGCACGCCGTCATTTGGGTATAATTTTAAAAAACTATTACGCATTCCTGCGCCTGTCTCCCGACCCTTTATGCCAGCGTGACACTACCTGCTGGAATTTTTTACCTCATTATTTGTCTTTTTGTCCGTTTCCCCCCGCTCTTTTTGCTGCAAGTTTGTTCATCACATCTCTTTCTCTTCAGTTTGTATGTGTCGGCCTCTCTCTTGCTCGCTCTATGGTGTGTGTGACAGTGCCCTTGTCTCCCCCAGCTGCAGTGTGATGAGCTGATCTGTTGTGTTGTCTCTCTCTCTAAACCAGAGAGAGGTGGCTGTCCTGATGCCTGAGGTTTGGGGTATTTTCAGGCAGTGTACCCTTCTCCATAAGGACAGGTTTTTGGGTTGTCCTGTCTCTTGGACCTCTAATTAAGCAATAATGCTCGAGGAGGTGTGGTATATGGCCAATATACCACGGCTAAGGGCTGTTGTCAGGCACTACGCCATATATAACAAACCTCTGAGGTGCCTGCTTGCTATTATAAACCGGTTACCAACGTAATTAAGGCAGTACAAATAAATGTTTTGTCATACTCGTGGTATACGGTCTGATATAACATGGCTGTCAGCCAATCAGCATTCAGTTAAACTGGGTGGTTCGAGCCCTGAATGCTGATTGGCTGACAGCCGTGGTATATTGGCCATATACCACACCCCCTCATGCCTTATTGCTTAATTAGAGGTCCAAGAGAAAGGACAACCCAAAAACCTGTCCTTATGGAGAAGGGTACACTGCCTGAAAATACCCCAAACCTCAGGCATCAGGACGGCCACCTCTCTCTGGCTGCACAATGCACACACAGACACACACACACAGAGACTGACGGACTGACAACAGTTGCAGCTAATTCTATCTAGTTGTGGTGTATAAAGTTGAGGTCTATGGCCAGGGCAGACCTTATTTTCCTGTCTCTCTACTAGCACAGAAGAGAAAAGACTACTTGTTGCTTCACTGCCAAGTCATTCACTTCCTAAGTGAGCAGCATTAAACTGACAAACCCTGAACTAGCCACTCATTTCTGTACGATAGACATTTTAGCAGCTGGCTCTTGCGATCAGGTCTGAGTTAGAAGATTGCTTGGTACGGGCTGGACCACTACGGGGTGTTTCAGAGAAGATTGCATGCAGAATCTGAGCACAGCCGCAATGAAAGTCTCTGTGCCCAGTTGAATATTTGCCCATTTGAATGGTTGCGGTATGTGTGTGCTTAGGGCTTACAGAAGCAGTAGGTGTCAGGTTGCTGACGGAGTTGTGTGTGTGTGCGCGTGCGTACATGCGTGCGTGTGCACGTGTGGTTTTGAAAGTAGGTTCCCTGGTAAACCGGTTTTGAAAGCTCACGGAAGGCAGACCAGCATGCACTTAAGTGTCGCCTGTTAGTTCTGTGTTCAGGAGGCGGACCTAAAACTACCTTTAACAACTCATCGTTTCTGGTTTCCAAAAATGCCTGTTTTGTCGATCGTTGCTGTTTAAAATGTGGTGCCTTAAGAAGCCCCTGTAGTGAAGAGATGGATGGATGGATGGATGGATGGATGGATGGATGGAGAGAGAGAGAGAGAGAGAGAGAGAGAGAGAGAGAGAGAGAGAGAGAGAGAGAGAGAGAGAGAGAGAGAGAGAGAGAGAGAGAGAGAGAGAGAGAGAGAGAGAGAGAGAGAGAGAGAGAGAGAGAGAGAGAGAGAGAGAGAGAGAGAGAGAGAGAGAGAGAGAGGAGTAGAGGGGACAGTTGGAAAGGCTGTTGTATGTGATTCTCTTCTCCTTATTTCCAGCCAGTACACCTCATGTCCTCAGGTTTCTGATCTTTACTGAGCTGTCTGTCTCCCCTGTGAGAGGAATGCCAAGTGTCTCTCTCTCTCTCTTTCTTTTCCCACCCCCTCTCTTGTACCTATTCCATCTCTTGCTTTCCCTCTTTTGCTCTGCCTCTCTCTCCCTCTCTATCCCAGACTCCATCTCTCCCCTCTCTCTCTCTTTCATTACTCATAATTAATTTCATTCTAAGTCTTAATCCCCTTTAAGGCTGAGTCGCAGAACTCCGGCTAAATAAGTTAAGTCTGCTCTTAAATGACTGGGAGGTGAGAAGGTGGTTTGAATGTGCATGATGTTTGTGTTTTTGCAAGTGTGTATTGTGCATCCGTGTGTGTTTTGGGAGGGGTGCGTGTGTGCCTGTGTGTGTTTGCACATGCAGGGATGTGTGTGTGTGTATTTCACTGTGCGTGTGTGTGTTTTGTAAGCATATGTTTGCGTGTGGATGTATGCGACTGTGTGTGTGGATGGGATGGCATTGTCTCATGTGGGTGTGTACCTGCCTGCCTGGTGCGGGTGTGTGTGACGCTAGCAAGCGAGCTCTGCTGGAATGGTTTCCAGATGGAGCTGGTTGGAACCAACTCTGTGACATCCTCCCCCATGTCCTGCTCCCTTCAGCTCGACTCTCCTGTTAGCTCCGCGTTGCCTGTCCACAGACCAACAGCGCAACACTTTCACAACACTAAATAATGACACATATTTTAATGGCCAAGGGCTGTAGGAACGCTTTGATTGACAGTAAATGATTCAGTTACTCAATAATATTCATTAATATATGCATGACCTAATTACTTTCCCCCTACGTTTCCCTCATTTCGGTTCCTCGCCATGAATATTTTAATCGAGGTAAAGAAGTGGCATGTATTACCATTTAATGACTATGTATTTGATTATCTGTCTTTTTTAAAAATGCAACCAATTCATAGACACGGGAACCAATGCATTACCTCCTACTCTAACTGACTGGTGGACAATCAGTCAATGATTTGGACAGAGTTGCTCTTTTCTTTTGTCTGAGAGTACAGGTCTACATACGTGTGAGGGAGGGAGGGCGGGATAAATAGGAGAAAGAAGAGGGGGGAGGAGGAGAGTGTCATTTTTATTAACGTGGTGACTCCCGCTAAAATTCAGGGAGTGCTGTTGCATCCAGCTGTTACTGGTTGGGCGAAGCTTCGTTGCCACGGCAACTCAGCCCTGCGCTCAAGGTCGTTCATCCAGTTCTGAACCGAGCAGCTACACACACACACACACACACACACAATGCTATGCACACGGATGGAGAGAGCGAGAGAGGAGGGGAGGAGAATGGGAGAGACAGACGGAGAAAGAAAAGAGAACCGCTTCAATGTGACCAATCACAAGCACTTCACTGGGGTTAGGATCGGTGAACAAACCTCCATCCCACCTTCCTTCCCTTCACTTCCCCCCTCTTTCCTCTCTAAAGGAAAAAAAACAAAAGAGAACCCCTGGCCTTGGGGGTTGTAGGTTCTTCTGCCAGTTGATCAAATATTTAGCTGGTCAGAAGTAGGGAGGGAGGAATGGACAGAGGGGGATAGTTGGAAGAGAGAAAAGAGGGGGAGATGCAGAGGAGTGGTGAACGGGGTTTGTGTTGTGTTCTCTACATGTTGCATTGCTCTGAGACTACTACCTGATGTTGGTACCTGGGGTCTTCGTCCCCTGGACATGTCTACAGCGGACTCTTTTATTCATAAGGAGATAGGGTTGTATTTGAGGAAAAGCCTCTCTCTCTCAAGCCCAGGGCTTTGTTAGCCTTCCTGAGGGTAGATGTGTATAGGGCTGGACGATATGGCCAAAATATCATATCACAATATTTTTCTCACCGTTAAAGGTATGACCGTATTTGATGGCGTTTTATGTTCTTGAATCATCAGAGTTCTAAATATGATCAGTGTTTGACTTGGACTGAAGTAGGGGCCGGTACTGTTTATATTTAGATGCAGGAGCGCCACAATACTTTTGAGATAATATTTTAAAAGAGTGTGAAGTTTGACCCAGTGGTTGGATTTTTACAGCGAGGAGGCAACAGCAGATATGGACTTTTCTTGCACAGAGTGAGGCTTTTTATCCGCAGCCTGACAAAATACACTGGCCAAAACCGTACAGATATTTACGAAAGAAAATAACAAACTGGTCATTGATCAAAGATAATCTGAATCCAAATTTGTAGAGCTCTATCAGAGGAAAGACCCAGGCTGCAAATATGACTGTAACCCGGCAGCATTCCCACCTGTCCTGTCCAACAAACAAGGAAATGACAGGTGCTTAAATACAAATACCCATGATGCAACAGCCAATGAGAATCAGTTTTGTGTCAGGGTACTCAATTAACATTCAATTGCATGAATTTCAAAATACACATCCTCAGATGATAAACCCACATGAATAACCTTAAGTACACATATCAATAGAGGTTCGAACATTGAACAGGTACGTCCCTCCAGGATAAGCTACTACCGCATTACCCGTCAATGGAAAAACCATGCTCTAATGGGCCTCATTTGCCTGTCAATTCTCTGAACAGGAAATTAACAGAACCCTCTTCAATCACAGAGGAAAACAAGGTTAATCCTTTACATTTCTACAGCTTTACCCATTCTCTTGATCAACATGTTCACGTCATAGTTGGAACTGTTATACGTGTTAGGAAGAGTAACGTTTTACCTTGGAGATGCACAACAATAGGTTTCTGCACCAAACCATATGCCATCGCTCCAAACTCAAACTGTACTATACGTTTTTTCATCTTTTACAGGTGATCAACTACCCACATCGGGACCACACGTCAATACAAATAATGAATGTGCTTCTCATTATAAATCGTTTGTGATCTCTAGGTCATTTATGGTAATATAGGCAAAGCTTTAGATAGGAAAATTGTTGCAAAGAGGAACATGCGCTCAAGCAGTAGAACATTTTGAGGTAATTATCTGTGGTGTAAAAATACTTTAAAGTACTACTTAAGTCGTTTTTTGGGGTGTGTTTACTTTATTATTTATATTTGGACTACTTTTACTTTTACTCCACTACATTCCTAAAGAAAATAATGTACTTTTTACTTCATACATTTTCCCTGACACCCAAAAGTACTCCTTACATTTCGAATGCTTAGCAGGACAGGAAAATTGTCCAATTCACACACTTATCAAGAGAACATCCCCGGTCATCTCTGCTGCCTCCGATCTGGCGGACTCCCTAAACATAAATGCTTAGTTTTTAAATTATGTCTGAGTGTTAGAGTGTGCCCCTGGCTATCTGTAAAATAAATAAAAGTCAAATGGAAATCGTGCTGTCTGGTTTGCTCAATATAAGGCATGTGAAATGATTTATACTTTGATACCTAAGTATATTTTTGCAATTGCATTTACATTTGATACTTAAGTATATTTAAAACCTAATGCTTTTAGACTTACTCAAGTAATATTTTACTGGGTCACTTTCATTTTCTATTAAGGTATACTGCCGTTCAAAAGTTTGGGGTCCTTGTTTTTGTAAGAAAAGCATTTTTTTTTGGTCCATTAAAATAACATCAAATTGATCAGAAATACAGTGTAGACATTGTTAATGTTGTAAATGCAAAACACCAGTCTCAACGTCAACATTGAAGAGGCGACTCCGGGATGGGGCGACTTCTTTGCAACTGTCGTGTCTTTGGCATCATTAAACTGAAGACTTATTTTTATCAAATAAATTCTCTGTAATTATTATTACGTGATTAAACTAACTTAATCATGTAAATGTAATTAACTAGGAAGTCGGGGCACCAAGGAAAATATTCAGATTACAAAGTTATAATTTTCCTAACATAACTTTCAGATATTTTAATATCTGATCAATTAGTCTTCTAATGAATGAATTATTTTTTACCTCACGTTAGTCTCATTCCAAACGTCGTAAATGGTTGGTTATCTGCACCAACCCACTCTTCACTATGAATCATCCATACATCAATTGTCTTAAATCATTTATTTACTAACTAAATAATCACAGAAATGCACACACAGAGTAGATATGGTCACAAGGAAATGACAGGGGATGTGCCCTAGTGGGCTAAACCGGTATAACGGCTTGGTAGAGAAAGGGACTGAGAAGGGTGCGAAAGACACTACATGGTTGATAATTATAAGAATTGAAATGCTAATCCTTTGCACATGAACGCTCACTCATTCGGGAATAATTGCAATCAATATATATATTTACGCTCAGTGTGTCGTCGTGATCTCTGTTGGAAAGTTTGTTTCTGTTGGAGAGTTTGTCCGCCCTCTCTCTCTCTGCTGTGGTTAGAATGGATAGTTCAGAGTAACATTCAGCAATGTTGTTATAGAATAGATGTTTCGGCGGTTGTCGGTCCTCACATTCACGGGTACATAATTTCTAGCTGCAGACTAGTAATTAGTATCGAAGAGTAGCTCTTATTCTGTCGGATCGATAGTCTCAGAGTTTAACCACGTGGTATGGTTAAGAATTCAGGGTTATATTCGGAAGAGCAGAAAAAGGCTGTCCCATGACGCCAGATCAATGTCTGTGCTCATGGGGCGGGCCCATGACATGACTTTAAAGGGAATTGGATTCCCTTTCATTGAACAGTTTAACTTCTTTGGGGTAGGGGGCAGTATTTTCACGTCCAGATGAATAGCGTGCCCTGAGTAAACTGCCTGCTACTCAGGCCCAGATGCTAGGAGATGCATATTATTAGTAGATTTGGATAGAAAACACTCTGAAATTTCTAAAACTGTTTGAATGATGTCTGTGAGTATAACAGAACACACATGGCAGGCAAAAACCTGAGAAACAATCCAACTAGGAAGTGGGAAATTTGTCGTTTTTCAACTCTTTGCTTATCCAAGATACAGTGGAAATGGGGTCATATTGCACTTCCTAAGGCTTCCACTAGATGTCAACAGTCTTTAGAACCTTGTTTGAGGCTTCTACTGTGAAGGAGGGGGGAATGGGAGCTGAATGAGTCAGAGGTCTGCCAGAGTGGCATGAGCTGACCACGCGCGTTCACGTGAGAGTTAGCTTGCATTCCATTGCATGTCTGAAGACAAAGGAATTCTCCGGTTGGAACATTATTGAAGATTTATGTTAAAAACATCCTAAAGATTGATTCTATACATCGTTTGACATGTTTCTACGGACTGTAACGGAACTTGTTTACTTTTCGTCTGGACCTAGTGATCCCGCCTCATTAATTTGGATTACTGGGCTAAACGCGCAAACAAAAAGGAGGTATTTGGACATAAATGATGGACTTCATCGAACAAAACAAACATTTATTGTGGAACTGGGATTCCTGGGAGTGCATTCTGATGAAGATCATCAGAGGTAAGTGAATATTTATAATGCTATTTCTGGCTTCTGTTGACTCCACAACATGGCGGATATCTGTATGGCTTGATTTTGTGTCTGAGCGCTGTACTCAGATTATTGCATGGTGTGCTTTTTCCGTAAAGATTTTTTGAAATCTGACACAGCGGTTGCATTAAGGACAAGTGGATCTAAAATTCCATGCATAACAGTTGTATCTTTTAGCAATGTTTATTATGAGTATTTCTGTAAATTGATGTGGGCTCTCTGCAAAATCACCGGATGTTTTGGAACTACTGAACGTAACGCGCCAATGTAAACTGAGGTTTTTGGATATAAATATGAACTTTATCGAACAAAACATACATGTATTGTGTAACATGAAGTCCTATGAGTGTCATCTGATGAAGATCATCAAAGGTTAGTGATTCATTTTATCTCTATTTCTGCATTTTGTGACTCCTCTCTTTGGCTGGAAAAATGGCTGTGTTTTTCTGTGACTAGGTACTGACCTAACGTAATCGCATGGTATGCTTTTGTCGTAAAGCCTGTGGTGGGATTAACAACAAGTTTATCTTTAAAATGGTGTATAATACATGTATGTTTTGAGGAATTTTTATTATGAGATTTCTGTTGTTTGAATTTGGCGCCCTGCACTTTCACTGGACGTTGGACAGGTGGGACGTTAGCGTCCCACGTACTCTAGAGAGGTTAAAATCACATTACATAATTTCACAAATAGTTTAATCTTTACTCATTAATTTTATACAACAATTAGATGCAAGCCTCATAACTGAGACTCTTATGTAAACATAGTTATGGTAATGTGGCTGTATTGTCTCTCATGAGTTTCACAAACATTAACCGAAATGGACCGGTCGTAGCTGGATTCTTCCCCGACCGTGTACACCTTCTCCAAAACATGTACATTGTTCAGTTCTCAAGTTCTATGCTGGAGAAGATGTTCTCCTGTGAAAACTCACTCTCTCTTATACTCTGGCCATGAGGAGAGAACTCCTCAAGGAATTTATGACCTGCCAAACAGAGCCTGTTGGTAGGGGGTGAGAGAGAGAGGGGGGTGGTACTCGCTATCCCCAAAGAGGGCAATGTCATGACACAACTTTGCCTAGAAGGCCAGCATTCTAGAGTCGCCTCTTCACTGTTGACGTTGAGACTGGTGTTTAGCGGGTACTATTTAATGAAGCTGCCAGTTGAGGACTTGAGGTGCCTGTTTCTCAAACTAGGGCCTCCCACTCCTCTTTCTATTCAGGTTAGAGCCAGTTTGCACTGTTCTGTGAAGGGAGTAGTACACAGCGTTGTACGAGCTCTTCAGTTTCTTGGCAATTTCTCACATGGAATAGCCTTCATTTCTCAGAACAAGAATAGACTGACGCGTTTCAGAAGAAAGTTCTTTGTTTCTGGCCATTTTGAGCCTGTAATCGAACCAACAATTGCTGATGCTCCAGACACTCAATTAGTCTAAAGAAGGCCAGTTTTATTGCTTCTTTAATCAGGACAACAATTTTCTGCTCTGCTAACATAATTGCAAAAGGGTTTTCTAATGATCAATTAGCCTTTTAAAATGAGGAACTTGGATTAGCTAACACAACGTGCCATCGGAACACAGGAGTGATGGTTGCTGATAATTGGACTCTGTACGCCTATGTAGATATTCCATGAAAAAATCAGCTGTTTCCAGCTACAACAGTCATTTACAAAAAATTGCTTTTCTTTCAAAAACAAGGACATTTCTAAGTGACCCCAAACTTTTGAACGATAGTGTATATTTACTTTTACTCAAGTATGACAATTAGGTACTTTTTCTACCACTGGTAATTATGTGAGAAATGGCGGTGGAAACGCCTTTGTGAGCAAATATTGATATACTGTAAGTTCTGATGAACTTCACAGGCTGGTGAAAGTGCATGGTGATCTTGACGCTCCTTTCCAATAAATATTGAGGGTCGTAGTCTGGTGACATGATGATCGATGCCATTTGACAAATAAAAATATTCTTCCTCTTATCCATAGTAATCTCATCATGTAGACCAGCCTACCCGCACTGTATCTGTGAGATGTTGACTAGAGTGCATGTGCCAAGACCAGAGTAGACACATTTGCTATTTAATGCAACAGTTTTTGTGACAAAACAAAATCAGTAGAGTTGAAAATGCAATGGAAACACATAACTTTAGATTGTATCAGTACATGAAAACTTAAGCGAAAAAGTACATTTTGTTGCACTGTCATCACTCACTGATTTTCATCTGCAACAAACACACCACTGGTGGGAAGATTAGCATATTTTCTTAATGCGTATTCTAGAAAATTCACATGAAAGTTTGTTGCCAATTGGATAGAAACCTAGCTACTGACCATCTATTTTCAGGAAATTGGCATTTATTGCCCTCGAGCTAGCTCTGCAGAGTGGTCACTAGCTGGCACAGCCACAAAGTTATAAAATCTGATTTTAAACCTAACCTTAACCACACTGCTAACCCTAATGCCTAACCAATTTTTTGTTTGCATTCATTTTTTACGATATAGCCAATTTTGACTTTGCAGCTGGCCCATCTAGCGGAAATCAATCTCAGTTCTTCGTCCAGGGCAAGATTCATGACGATAAACTTAAACGCATTTTTATTACTTTTGCCACAAGGGGCATTGTGTTGATTTCTAAGGTGCTTTTGGCACCTGTGCTGCCTCACAGGCAAGATTCATGGCAAAGAAGTACATGTACGCACCTGAAGCTCTTGCTAGCAAATGAGCAGTTCTCAACTTTTGTCAGTCTCTTACTAATGGTAAGACCGGACGATTGACAATATATTTTTTTCGAGTTTCCTCATTTAGTTATTACATTTAACTTCTCTAGGATAGGGGGCAGCATTTTCACGTTTGGATGAAAAGCATACCCAAATACCCAGGCTGTTTACCACTCTCTCCCAAAATACATCATCCAGGAGGATCCCCTTGATGGGACTGTCCATTTCGGCAGACTTTGATATAGCCATTTCTTGGAGAGACTCCTTCCCCTCCAGGAGACTGTCAAACATGATGGCAACACCACTCCAACAGGTGTTGCTGGGCAGCTTCAATGTGGTGCTCTTATTCTTCTCACCTTGCTTGGTGAGGTAGATTGCTGCTATAACTTGATGACCCTTCACATACCTAACCATTTCCTTGGCTCTCTTGTAGAGTGTATCCATTGTTTTCAGTGCCATGATGTCCTTGAGGAGCAGATTCAATGCATGAGCAGCACAGCCAATGGGTGTGATGTTAGGGTAGGACTCCTCCACTTTAGACCAAGCAGCCTTCATGTTCGCAACATTGTCTGTCACCAGTGCAAATACCTTCTGTGGTCCAAGGTCATTAATGACTGCCTTCAGCTCATCTGCAATGTAGAGACCGGTGTGTCTGTTGTCCCTTGTGTCTGTGTTCTTGTAGAATACTGGTTGAGGGGTGGAGATGATGCAGTTAATTATTCCTTGCCCACGAACATTCAACCACCCAGAGATGATTGCAATACAGTCTGCTTTCTCTATGATTTGCTTAACCTTCACTTGAACTCTGTTGAACTCTGCATCTAGCAAATGAGTAGATAAAGCATGTCTGGTTGGAGGGGTGTATGCTGGGCGAAGAACTTTCAGAAATCTCTTCCAATACACATTGTCTGTGAGCATCAGAGATGAACCAGTTGCATACACAGCTCGAGCAAGACATTCACCAGAATTTCTCTGACTACGTTCCCCCATTGAGTTAAAATAACCTTCTGATTCCAGGAGGACCATGAGCTGTTGCTATCGATAAGGTGTCTGATTCATCATTTTCACCTCGGAATAGAAGTAGAGGGACTTTTGTCAGAGGTTGCTTGTTGTGAGCGCTGAGGGAACTTTATGCACTTGGCCTGATGATTCTGCATCTTTGTTGCATTCTTCACATATGATTTGGCACAGTATTTGCAAATGTACACAGTTTTTCCTTCTATATTCGCTGCAGTGAAATGTCTCCACACATCAGATAGTGCCCGTGGCATTTTCCTATAAAGACCAAAAAAAACAAATACAATTCCATGTACAGATAAATAGTTAAGCACTTAGAATAAACAACTCCTTTGTGAGATAAATGAAAAATGTATGGAAACAGGTGAATTAACACTCCTCCGTTAGAAGGCTCAGAAATTGTTAACACCTTAGAAATGATTTAAACACACTTTGCTGTAGGCTACTATTTACTAGTTTACAAAAATATCATGTATGTCATAAAATATATTCACCCCACCCTGTATTGTAATAAAAACTTACCAGAAAGCATGTAGTCTTTGGCTCAGACAGTGTAGTAGTGTGGGATAAATAGCATCTCAGTAGTGTGCAAGATCTTGAGAATCAGCTGTACATGTGATGGAAGATTGCACTGTGCATGCAAAAGGTTGAAAATCCATTGAATTGGGGATAGTTTAACCAAAATATGCCACAGGACCTAGAATTGCCTTGTGTATCCCACAAAAAAAGGTTCACCGTTATTAGCAAACTTTTTCGATGAATTTAAACATAATTCCCCAAAATCCCGGGCTTAAGTTCCCATGGAAAATTTACGGGGAAATTCTGGAAATTTTACCAGAAGGTTTCCGACCATTTGCAACTATAGTAGTAAGCAAAAAAGTGTTAACAAATCAAAATATATTTATATTCTTTAAAGTAGTCACCCTTTGCCTTGATGACAGCTTTGCACACTCTCTCAACCAGCTTCACTTGGAATGCTTTTCCAACAGTCTTGAAGGAGTTCCCACATAATATACTGAGCACTTGTTGGCTGCTTTTCCTTCACTCTGCGGTCCAACTCATCCCAAACCATCTCAATTGGGTTGAGGTTGGGTGATTGTGGAGGCCAGGTCAACTGATGCAGCACTCCATCACTTTCCTTCTTGGTCAAATAGCTGTTACACATCCTGGATGTGTGTTGGGTCATTGTCCTGTTGAAAATCAAATGATATTCCCATTAAGCACAAACCAGATGGGATGGCGTATCACTCCAGAATGCTGTGGTAGCCATGCTGGTTAAGTGTGCCTTGAATTCTAAATAAATCACTGACTGTGTCACCAGCAAAGCACCCCCACACCATCACACCTCCTCCTCCATGCTTCACGGTGAGAAATACACATGCAGAGATAATCCGTTCACCTACTCTGCATCTCACAAAGGCATGGCGGTTGGAACCAAAAATCTCAAATTTGGACTCTTCAGACCAAAGCACAGATTTCCACCGGTCTAATGTCCATTACTTGTGTTTCTTGACCCAAGCAAGTCTCTTCTTCTTATTGGTGTCCTTTTAGTAGTGGTTTCATTTCAGCAATTCGACCATGAAGGCCTGATTCATGCAGTCTCCTCTGAACAGTTGATGTTGAGATATGTCTGTTACTTGAACTCTGTGAATCATTTATTTGGGCTGCAATTTCTGAGGCTGGTAACTCTAATGAACGTATCCTCTGCAGCAGAGGTAACTCTGGGTCTTCCTTTCCTGTGGCTGTCCTCATGGGAGCCAGTTTTATCATAGTGCTTGATGGTTTTTGCGATTGACCTTGAAGAAACTTTCAAAGTTCTTAACATTTACCGGATTGACTGATCTTAATTTCTTAAATTTGTCTTAAATTAATGTTGGATTGTCATTTGTCTTTGCTTATTTGAGCTGTTTTGCCATAATATGGACTTGATATTTTACCAGAGCTAGGTTCTGTTTTTATAACTTTCTTTCCATTGTTAAAGAGTGAGTCTTGTTTGAAGAGTTCCATCCCCTACACACATACACACACACACATACATATCCACACACACATTATGTTCTTCTATACTCGTGGGTACTTAAATTTAATTTCCATTCAAAATCCTATTTTCCCAAACACCTAAACCTAGCCATTACCGTAACCTGTAAACCAAACCCTAAGTCTAACTCCTAAACCTAACCATTAACCCCTTACCCTAACCCTAATTATAACCCTGACCTAACCCCTATGCTTAAATAGTCTTCGTCCTCATGGGGACGTGGGAAATATCCCCACAATGGATCATTTTCCTTGTTTTACTATCCTTGTGGGGACATTTGGAAATTGTTGGTCCCCACAAGGATAGAAGAACCAACACACACACACACACACACACACACACACACACACACACACACACACACACACACACACACACACACACACACACACACACACACACACACACACACACACACACACACACACACACACACACACACACACACACACACACACACATTTGTAAGGGTTGGAGCACAGCTAGCGAGTGACTTGCCTGAAACCCAGCTGTTATGTGACCACCTCCTCTTCCCAAGATGCACCCATCCCCGGGTGCATCTTGTGTCACCAGCATCCATCATCATCAGGGAAGGTAGACGAGAATCTGCAGGATCCTACACCACTCCTTGTCCCCACCCCCACCTCTCGTTACCTTGGCTTCAACCCTCCGACTGGCTCTCTCGTTCCCTCCCCTTTTGGAGGTACTTTTGTTGTCGTAGTGATGTCACAGAGACACTGTTTACCTGGCCCCAACCCTGACAACAGTGTGGCGATGTACAGGTAACTTCCAAAATAAAGGAAACACCAACAAATTGTCTTAATAGGGCATTGGGCCTCCACGAGCCAGAACAGCTTCAATGCACCGTGGCATAGATTTTACAAGTGTCAGGAACTCTATTGTAGGGATGCGACTCCAGTCTTCCATTAGAAATTCTATCGTTTGGTGGAAAACACTGTCTCAGACGCCTCTCCATAATATCCTTGTATTCAATTGGTTTGAGATCTGGTGACTGAGACGGCCGTGGCATGTGGTTTACATCGTTTTCATGCTCATCAAACCGTTCAGTGACCACTTATGTCTTGTGGATGGGGGTGTTGTCATCCAATAGGGGCATAGCCGTAGTAGCCAAAATAATGGCCACCCCAGCGTTTTTATGCATGACCCTAAGCGTGATGCGATGTCAATTTCTGTCACGGCTCCCACCGAAGGTGGCTCCCCTGCCTGTTCGGGCAGCGCTCGGCGCTCGTCGTCGCCGGTCTACTAGCTGCCACCGATCCCCTTTTCCTTTTCTGTTTGTTATGTCTTATTGGTTGCACCTGTTTCGTGTTTGAGTTTTGATTCGGGACTATTTAAGCCTGTTAGGTCCGCCTGCTTTTGTACGGGCTTGTTTTCTGTTAGTCGAGGTTTGTTGCGTGTTGTGTTCCCTGTCTGTTTGTGCCCAGTTTTGGGTTGGACACTTTTTGATTATCGCCTGTTGTTTTGGCCGTTTATTTTGGATACCGCAATAAAGTTCGGTTTCCCCCATTGTCCTCTGCTCTCTGCGCTTGACTCCGCACCCACCACTCCTGGCTGTGTGACAATTTCTTAATTAACTCAAGAACCACAACTGTGTGGGAGCACCTGATTTCAATGTACTTTGTATCCCTCATTTACTCAAGTGTTTCCATTATTTGGGCAGTTACTTGTGTATCGTCTTCTACAAGTTTACAATGCTGCAGGAGACTGGCAATTAAACACTCCTTATTATGCAGCCTGGTCCTTTCATTTCTTCCTCTCCTCAGTTTCTTCTAGCAAATAGAGCCATCTAGTATATTGAGCACTCTGCCGATGTTCATAGCGAGGGAAGATCCTTATGCCTCTGTTCAGTGCATAGCCCCACTCCCTGCGAACTGTGAAGAATAGTTTTTCTGATCTATGCCAGCTTCTCTGCCAAACTGGTGGATTCCAAACTCTGCTGTGGACAGGATAGCGATATCCACGGCTGCTCCTTCTCCAAATGGCTAGGCTGAGCATAGACAACAGTACATATAGAACTCAAAAGGATCTCTTTTGCGCTGAGCCTGTTGGCTAGATTAATCGCGGAGGGAAACACTGTAGTGGTTTTGTGGGTGTTGTTAATCGACCTAACCTCAATCTGCTTCATGAACTACTCTACTGTACAGCTGGGAGTTGATAAATACAGTAGACATCGACTTCTGTAGCCTCAGATTTTGCTCTCCTCTCTTGCTAGATTAAAACTAGTAGGCCTACTTCCCCTGAGTCGCTCCGAGTTATATTAAATAAGCAGTGACAACAGAATGCACTCTTTAGTGAGGGAAAGGGGACAGAATTGAAATATTGATTTCATGCCATTCAAGACAACTGCGCTCATTCTTACTTTTTTTATTTTGGGCTTTTCTGGTTTCAGTTTTATTTTGAATGGTTAAGTGCATTCCATTAAGGCCAGATGTACTGAGGGAGTGACTGAGGGGGTGGCGGGTCGTGTCTGTCTTGAACTATCTAAGAGTCTGTGTGTGTCCATGTTGGTGTGTGTATATCTGTGTAGCCTGCCTAAATGGACCTCACCTTGCTCTCCTGCATACTCAGGACCAACCACCGGACCACCTAACGCTATGCTAACCAAGTAAACAAACCCAGCCAGCTAACGCTATGCTAACCAAGTAAACAAACCCAGCCAGCTAACGCTATGCTAACCAAGTAAACAAACCCAGCCAGCTAACGCTATGCTAACCAAGTAAACAAACCGGTCAGCTAACGCTATGCTAACCAAGTAAACCAACTTCCTCTAACTGTCACAGCCCTGGCTGGAGGGCTGGCTGGAGTACTGGGTGAGGGCTGGGTGGCCCAGGCGGAGAATGCTACTGGTCATTTCCATGTAAGAAGACCCATGAGTACGTACGTGAAGTTCATAGGAGCATATCAAATGAAAGCTAAGATTCAATATATAAAAATAACAAAAAACAGACGTATACATTTTTCAACACTTTTCCTTCCTAAAAAATTAGGAATAAGCAAAGGCTTTGATATCTGGTCAAACAGATGGAAAAGGGGTCTTAGAAAACATCTACCAGAAAAAGTCTTAACCCTGATCACGGGTGTGATCATTCTACAGTTCTACAGTCCCTGCAGCATAACCTCAAACCGGTGTGATTTAGAACGCTTGTTTAGAACGTCCAGTTATGATTGATGCAACAGTCTGCGTTTTGAGCTGGCCAAACTGTTATTTCACAGAAACATATTGCACATACAATCCTTACAACGTTATGTCCTGAATGTGACCAGTTTATTTTGGGATGCAATGTTCAGAGGAAAGATTTAAGTAACACAAGTGGTCATATTTAGCTAACAAACCGTAATATGAATTAGCTAATAGCAATTACTATTTACAATTCATCACATCATGGGTGAGCTCACCATTGATCAAAATAATTGAGTAAAACAGATTCCAACAATTGGAAGTTATCCGACGATGCGTAGTTTTGTTCTTGCCGCATTTCTTTTTCTTTTCGCGTCAGTTAAAGATAAGAGGAGGCAAGAAGTTATATTTCATTCCATTTACGAGTTGACAATTTATTCATTGTCTTTTGTTTGGAGCGCTCCTGTCAGTGTTGAGTAAGGATACTCACCTGATTACGCATAGAAGTAGGCCTAGGCTACCTGGCTTGCGTGCAAATGTAGGCCTATAAATGTTCACATTTGGGGATCTGATAGTATTTCTCATTGTCTTAACTCACCATCCCTGTGGAACTTCTCAAAGTAATTCTTTCTTCGCCTCAAACAGCAAAGTAAACAAAGTCTGTTTTTACATCAATTGAGAATGACAACAGTTCCTCAGCGTAGCCTATTTGAACAATCTTTCCAGCTCTCAACCTTTCGATAACCGCTCAGCATGAAAGGGGGGAAAAATGTAATGCTCTGATCGTAGGAAACGTCCTAGAATAGGTCTACCCAATTTACTTCTTATTCCTTGCGCAAATAGCCTACAGCTGTCTTCTCACTGGTGGGAGCAAGTTTGCTAGCACGAGCTTTGGACCGGACCAAGTTAATAGTTGATAGAATGTTCCTTGCAGACAGGCCATGCGTAGCCAATGTGATTTATAGGATATTTATTTTATTTTAGATTTGTGTCATTTTCATTATGATTTAATTTTGATTCACCACATGACATTGATTTTGCGAGATTAAGACTTTATTATAAATGAGCTGTTCCATGAAAAATGTGCATATGAAAATCATAACTGGCACGCAGATCAGTAGAAATGGTACGACAACTTGGCACTCCAAATGGAAAAGGTTGCCAAACCCTAGTGTAGCCTATTACCGGCAACTTCAGGTGCGTAACGGCAGAAATCTGCGAAGGCCAGCAGCAGCGGGAACAGGTATTGGAGATTTCTTTAGTAATTTGTGTGTCTTCATTTTTTAATCGCAGTGCTTAAAGCATCAAACAAGCTCAGTAGCCTACATATAGTTGATTTTATTCAAACATAGGGTGTGTCTATATATGGAAAAATACACATTTTAAAATTTCAACCAAGTGGTTGGTCGAAAGCACAGACGACTCTCGGTCTACCAATATTTTTTTTTTTGTCGGGGACAGCCCTAATGATTTGTCACCCGCACTGAATAGACGTGAATAAAAAATGTAATAGATTATGCTCCATATATACAGTATTCTACAGTAGAAACGACAACACGATATCCAGAAAATAAGGCACTTACTTTGATAGGAACGCACACATGTCCAAAGTTAATATTTGTAAGGAAAACAACAATGAAGGCAATGACAGCGCCAGCCAGGTGCCAGGTGGAAAAAGTTTTTGCAAGACTGCGCAAATGCCTGCATACTTGATCTGGGGAAACACTGGGGAAGTGCTTGGAATCTCGTCGAAAAGAGAAGTTTGTCCGGCTCAGTAAAGCCTCAAACCTAAATCGCCTGCAACAGTGAAATGGCTTACTTCTATGGGAATTATTGAGGAGGCGGAACATACCTCAATTCAAACTGTTTTGAAACTTGTTTGAAACTAAAACTTGTTCAAAAATAATTTGAAATTGACAAGTTGAAACACAGCCTATAGATAATTAGCAGGTAGTGTGTATTGGTTTGAGGGCACCGCGGGTTAACTGTCCTGTTGCGTAACAATCACATTTTGGAACAGTGAGTGCATTGTGACATCACGCACATAACAAAACTCATGCTGGGGCGACCGTTCGAGATATTTGGAACTCAAGCTTGAGAAAGGATTTAGAAATACATCAAAACACAACAATGTTGACGTAAACACCCCAGCCAACTAACATCAACACTTTTATATTTAGTTTTGGAGACATTTGTCTGCCTTCTGTAAGCGTAAGAAACATTGCCATGTTGTGCATTTGAAATTCGGTTGCCAAAAATCCACGTCTTTAAGATATATTTTCACATTTCTCGCTCTCACGAGGAGGGAGTATGTCATGTCATAGCTGGCACCCCATTCTCTCTGCAGACGTTGTTGAATTTTAATTCAGAGCAGATATTTAAGATTTTTGGGAAAACATGGACACAAAAAAACAGAGGGAGATTTTACCGAGATCTGTTACAATTTTTTTTCAGTGTAAATAGTTAAAAGGATTCCTTGTGTATAGAGATGTATGGTTTGTTCAAATTTGAAATCAATGTTTTTTTTTGTTTGGTATACATTTTAAGTGAAGAATCGTAGTCTCAGCGCAATTCCATTATCGTGGAATAGCCCTACTGCTACTAGCCACACACATGTATGTTAGCAGGAAAATAAACCATTTGTCACTCACACTTCTGTGACAGATCTCCAGAAAGTCCTTGTGGAGAGTATGTGCTTAGCCCAGCATGATCTCACTCCCTCTCTCTCACACTGGGTTAAACATGTGAGAGACAGAGAGAGAGACAGAAGCGAGACAGGGAGACAGAAGCGAGACAGAGAGGGCAGAGAGGGCAGGGAGAGAGAGGGCAGACAGAGAGAAACACAGAGGGCAGAGAGAGAGCGAGAGACACACAGAGGGCAGAGAGAGGGAGAGAGAGACACAGAGGGCAGAGAGAGGGAGAGAGACACACAGAGGGCAGAGAGAGAGAGAGACACACAGAGGGCAGAGAGACCATAGTTACTGATCAAAACCTTGACAAAGTACAGGCTCAGTGAGCACAGCCTTGCCATTGAGAAGGGTAGACACAGGAAAACCTGGCGCCGTGTAGAGGAAAGGCTGTGCAACCACTGCACAACAGCAGAACCTGAGACGGAGCTGCATTTCCTGACAAAATGTCAAAAATATAAAACAATTAGAGTGTCATTTCCCCAAATTTGAAACCCTTATTCAAGGTTTCAAAGACCTCTCTGATGAGAGTAGGCTACCCATCCTGTTGGAGGAGGACGCAGAGAGCTGTGGGTTGGCAGCGCACTACATTGCTGCCTGCCATAAGATGAGGGGCAGTGTCTGACAGACCAATCAACCTGCACATGTCCTCTACTGTATACTCATTGTTATTGTTCAATGTGTTGGTTATTTTGACCCTTGGTTATTGTTGTTACTGTTGTCCCGTTGACAATTTTGATTCTTATTATTTTCATATTGTAAATATCCAAAGTAAGCTTTGGCAATATGTACATTGTTACGTCATGCCAATAAAGCAAATTGAATTGAATTGAGAATTGAGACACACACAGAGGGCAGAGAGAGACACACACACACACACACACACACACACACACACACACACACACACACACACACACACACACACACACACACACACACACACACACACACACACACACACACAGAGGGCAGAGAGAGAGACACACACACACACACATACACAGAGGGCAGAGAGAGAGAGACACACACACACACACAGAGAGGGCAGAGAGAGAGAGAGACACACACACAGAGGGCAGAGACACACACACACACACACACACACACACACACACACACACACACACACACACACACACACACACACACACACACACACACACACACACACACACACACACACACACACACACACACACACACACACACACAGAGGGAGGAGAGAGAGAGAGACACAGAGACACACACACAGAGGGCAGAGAGAGAGAGACACACACACACCCACACCCACACACACACACACAGAGGGAAGAGAGAGTGAGGGAAACACACACAGAGGGCAGAGAGAGTGAGGGAGAAGGAAGAGAGAAATACACAGAGGAGGTGAGGGAAGGGGGCAAGAGGTCCACAAAAAATAACATATCTCATCTATAATTCACCTGAAGTTTGATCAGCTAATGGATGGCTCTGCTTGGCCACAGAGATCTGTTGCTCAATGTACTGTCCTATATGGACTTCTAGTGCTCTGACTGTAGAAATAGGCTGCATAGAACTATCATTCTATTCTATACGTTTTTCTACTCTATGGACAGATTTTGACAGGTAGCTCGGGGAGGTTGACGGAGAGGTTGACGGGGAGGGAAAGGAAGGAAAGTAGAGAAGGAGCTGTTGGTTTTAGGTAATGGGCTTGGAGTCTGAAGTTCGAAGGGACAGGAAGAATGGGTGATCCATTTCACATTCAATTATTGCTTTTCAAACAGGCCTTTTGCAAAACATCCCTTTATTTTGGCAGTTCGAGGTGGGGCTGCTCAAGCAGGTCTTAAATTAAGATTTCATATTTTGAATATGTGTGTGGTTTTGTTTGTCTGTGTGTGTGTTTGCACCCTTCGCGGTTTGGCAATATTACATGTTCATATTAGTTAAAGATCAAATAACTGAATCAATAGCACACCTTTTATTTGGTTGTCGTTCTGGGTATGTTTGTGGGGTTAAGTATGTCATCGTTTTCTATGTGCGTGTGTGTGTGTGTTTCTCATTACTTTCTGTCTGGACTGGCAACACACACACATACAAACACACCATCCTGCACAGATGCGCACACTGCATCTGCTGCATTGGGCAGGAAGGTTGACCTCACAGGATAGTGGGCAACTGGCAGTGGTCAAGGGACTTTGGGTAAGTGTGGGTTTGTAGGGTGAGTAGTAATGGCAACACACTCACTCACTCACACACACACACACACACACACACACGTACCTTTACACACTTACATTTGAATCTGCTCGGACTGACAACCCCCCCCACCTTCACCCCACCCCCCTCCTTCCTTCTCTCCTAAACTCGACGCGGGAACAGAAACAACCCACAGACACTCTGCCTGACACCAGAGCAGGGCAAAGGCTATCCTGTAATGAGGAGAAAAGTGAGAGAAAAGAAAGAGGCTACTGAGAGTGAAAAGGGGGGGGGGGGGGTGAGGAGAGCCACCATTTTAAAGCCTCTTTCTTAAAGGTGTTGTAAGGCGATCTGTGTCTGTCACTGCATTAGGGATGACCCTATTTAGTCGACCGGTCGATTGTTTGGTCGATCGACTGTTGGGCAACCAAGATTTTCTTTTGTTGTCAAGCAGTCGCAAATGTATATAAACATTTTTATGGCACACGGGACATCCTGTCTGATTGACGCCTGTCTCAGTGGACTAATCCATTGCGGGGATGGCACAACAGTATCACCAATAGTGCATTTACCATTAATTCACATCATTTCTAATCTACAATGTTTGTTTGCTCGTGGTAATTTCTGTTAATGCGTGAAATATATGATTATTCCAGTCTTTCACCGTTGTCATTGTCGGAGTGGACGCGTTTGTTGCGGACCGCACAGCCTAGGTTACACTTGTGAGGAAACACTTTTGGTTTATCTCATTCCATTGATTCATTGTCAGGAGCGCTACAAACAAAAGACAATGTCGAGTAAGGACGCGCGCATGATTATGCATAGAAGTAGGCCCAGCCTACCTGGCCTGCGAGCAAATGTAGAACTTTTAAGTGTGCCCGTTTGCGGGCACACTTACCTCAAGCAGCAAGTCACCTCAAGCAGCAAGTAAACAAAGTCTGTTTTTACATCCATTGTAACGACCTGGGTGTCGGGGGGGGTGCGAAGTCAAACGCAGGAAACAGCAGAGCTTCAATAAGTTGAGTCTTTAATCCCCAACTGTTCAACACAATGTCCAACACGGACGAACTGGGTGAACATACACGGTTCGGTCCAACGACACGAGCCACAATCCCAGTCCACAAATACAATCTCCACTCCCGAAATCCAAAAGGTTACAAAGTAATAATCCCGCACAAAGACGCCTACGGGCTGGCTGACAAATAAAGCCATACTAATTACCCACTTAACTGAACACAGGTGTAACAAATAAACACATAAGGAGGGGGAGGAAAAAGAGTCAGTGGCAGCTAGTAGGCCGGTGACGACGACCGCCGAGCGCCACCCGAACGGGAAGGAGAGCCTGCCTCGGTTGAAGTCGTGACATCCATTGAGAAAGGCTACGTAAAGGAACTGCGAATCGTTCCAGTTCTCTTTCGATAACCGCTCGGTGTGAAAGGGTTCAAATGTGATGATCTGATCCGGTGGAAACGTCTTAAAATAGGGAGATACTACCTGAATACTTTTTGTCCCTTGCGCAAATAGCCTACAGCTACAATGCATTTGGAAAGTATTCAGATCCTTAGATTTTTTCCCACACATTTTGTTGCGTTACAGCCTTATTCTAAAATGGATTAAATAATCCCCCCCCTCATCAATCTACACACAATACCCCATAATGGCAAAGCAAAAATAGGGGTTCAGAAAAACAAAAAAAAACAAATAAAAAACAGAAATATCACATTTACGTAAGTATTCAGACCCTTTACTCAATACTTTGTTGTTGCGCCTTTGGCAGTGATTACAATCTTGAGTCTTCTTGGTTAGGACGCTACAAGCTTGACACACCTGTATTTGGGGAGTTTCTCCCATTATTTTCTGCAGATCCTCTCAAGCTCTGTCAGGTTGTATGGGGAGCGTTGCTGCACAGCTATTTGCAGGTCTTTCCAGAGATGTTCGATCGGGTTCAAGTCTGGGCTCTGGCTGTGCCACTCAAGGACATTGAGACTTTCCCCGAAGCCACTTCTGCATTGTCTTGGCTGTGTGCTTAGGGTCGTTGTCCTGTTGGATGGTGAACCTTCACCCCGGTCTGAGGTACGGAGCAGCTTTTCATAAAGGATCTCTGTACTTTGCTCCGTTCATCTTTCCCTCGATCCTGACTAGTCTCCCAGTCCCTGCATGATGCTACCGCCACCATGCTTCACCATAGGGATGGTGCCAGGTTTCCTCCAGGCATGACACTTGGCGTTCAGGGCAAATAGTTCAATCTTGGTTTCATCCAGGCATGACACTTGGCGTTCAGGGCAAATAGTTCAATCTTGGTTTCATCAGACCAGAGAATCTTGTTTCTCATGGTCTGAGAATCCTTCATGTGCCTTTTTGCTGAGGAGTGGTTTCCGTCTGGCTACTCTACCATAAAGGCCTGATTGGTGGAGGGCTGCACCATAATTTGCAAATAAATTCATAAAAAATCCTACAATGTGATTTTCTGGATTTTTTTCCCCCATTTTGTCTGTCATAGTTGAAGTGTACCTATGATGAAAATTACAGGCCTCTCTCATCTTTTTAAGTGGGAGAACTTGCACAATTGGTGGCTGACTAAATACTTTTTTGCCCCACTGTATGTCTGTCCGAAATTGCCGCTGGAAACTGAGGGCCCAGAATATTTTATACAATGTTGCAAGTTTGCTAGCACAAGCTTCAGACCGTAAATATAAGGTATAGTTGTACAATGTTTCAAATTCCTTGCAGACAAGCCATGTGTAGCCAATGTAATTTATAGGATATTTATTTTTATTTGTTGGCTTTATGTAGACTATAGTTGGCAATGGTTATAGAAGTTACTTTCAGAATAAAATTATTTTGAGAAACGAAAATTGTTTCACGAAAAGTAGCACGCAGATCAGTTGAAATGGTAAGGTAAATTGGCACTCTAAATGGAAATGTGGACAAAGTCAAGGGGTCTGAATACTTTTCGAATATACTGTGTAGCGTATGTCACAACAGGTTTAAATATATGGGTCACAACAGTATTATGACGATATTATGACAGTTTGTCGGCTGTTATGACATGTTTATGACTGTGTCATAACATGTTATGACCCTGGTTGTCAAGTGAAAAGTGAAAAACTGATGCATTTTTATTTTCGTCAAGAACAACTATATTCCGAAGGAGTGCCTTTGACTTGACGGCCTGCACGTGCGCAGTTTGGCGCTCGATGACTGTTAGACCCAATGATGTGTTACTACGCATGAGCTTAACTAGCCAACGTCGCCATGACATCGCCTACAAGTGTGAACTGGGATTTCTGTTGGAGAAGCAGTTTTAGCCTATTTTCATACTGTACTGTCTTTGATAAAATGTTTCCATGGTTCGTACGGTCATGATAGAGAACAGACTAATAACTAGGTAGGCAATTCAAAACGTTCCACCCACACTTGCAAATAAGGCCATACAAAGTGGATGTACTTTTTTTAACGAGTCATATGATTCTTTTAAACAATTCTTTTTGACAAAATGAACGATTCACTTTGACATTGTGTTAGTTGGGATTTAGTTCAATCACGGTGAATCGAGTCATACGAATGAGGCTTCCAATGTATGGGACATTGCTACTCAATACATGCTCGTCAGCCTGCATAGTAAACACTTCTAAGGTAGCTAAAATAAATGACTAATCTCGAAAAGGTACATTTCCTGAAGAAAATGTGTGGGCTTGCTTAAGTTTAATAAATATATTTGTAGCCTAACATAAGCAATTGATCTTTGACATGTTGAATAAGCAAATTATTTCAAAAGGCATAAAACATTTTTGGTTGTAATTTTACAATGTTTTACATCAAGGGTGGTCAACCATCCTCCAGGTGAGCTAATGGGTGTGCAGGCTTTTATTCCAGTCCGCCTCTAACAACCCACATTTTAGAAATTAGCTGCTCAACCGGACCTTGATAAACTGGCTCTGATATGTTTGAGCAGGGCTTGATCAAAAGCCTGCTCAGCCCTCCCCGGGGGGGAGGGTGCGGGAGGGAGAGCGAAAATATTTTCTGACTGTAGATTTTGTACTGCTTTGGTAAAATTCTCCGCTCTGTCTGGCCTAGGGCTGGGCTGTATACCGTATTTTACCATATACCGGTATTTATGCACGGACCGGTTTGGGTTTTCACTTTACCTTCTGTAACGGTATTTGAATGTTTGGTTAAATGTGATACGCTGTGTAACATCCATTTTTATAGTTGACTTTGCTGTCACCTCTCTGCTCTCTCTCTCTCTCCATGCCGCTTTCCACACAGACCTATCCCTGTCACTCAAGGAGCACATTTATTGTTCCTCGACCACGAGACACTTATATTCAGTCTGCATGTTCAATGCAGCACATGCAACAATGTTGATAACAACGATGCTCTTTTCACGTTGCTTCTTAATATCAATCTACTAGCATTATATAATTACACTATTAGTTTGTGTTTCTTACGTCTGCAAACAGCTAGCTTGTCATTTCTTAGCAAGTGGGGTCTAAATCTTGTTAGCCGCTAATGCTAATCGCTAGTTAGCTGGCTAGCTAGCTAATACATGTACTGAGTCAGAGCCAACTTAATTACCTACACAGTCTGATAACACCCGCGATGGTGTAGACCTAAACCAGCATGTTGTTTGTCTATCATCTAAATCAAAGCGGGATATGCAAAGCGTGAATATGTTAGCTACGTGAAGTAGCTAAGTGAAAACATTCAATGTAGCCAAAGATGATATGGTCCAACAGGAAACACTTATCAACACTTTGATTCCTACCCTGTCACAATAACTCCACTCTGGCATTTTAATTTGTTGTCATGTCAAACACTGTATTCAAAGTAGCCACTATTATATTGTAACTAAAGAATTAGAACAACTATTCGAAGTCAAATCGCAATTGCAACATTCGATTAGAAATAGATTGTTTGCCCCGACGTGGCAGTGTGGAAATGATCTCAAATGAGTGCTTGAAATGCGAAAATTGATGCAAATAATTGTTTTATTCAATTGAACAGATTAAAACAATCAGAATGGAGAAAGACCCGTTGAAATTACTTAGAATGTATGTGTTGCCACCCTAGGGCCACGCACTACTCATAAAGCAAATGTAGAACCTTTATTATTAAAAAACATAAAATACCATCATAGTCTGGCCTACATTCCTCTTTTGCATTCTGTGTCACATATTTATTGAAATAGGCTATAGGAATAGGCAAATTACTCAATGTCACTTGTGTGCTGCCCTGCTGTGTACTGCGAGAATCCGTTCTTTACTGCGGTTAAAGCATTGTCTGTCACATCACGATGTCATCACCATCGACAATGGCTGTCAATCATCGTCGATAGACTATGCTATCGTAATATCGCTCAACCCTACTTAATACTAAGCATGGTCATTAAGCACACAGTCACACAACTCCTGTACTCCCACTTTCATGGTGCTTGTAGGCATACTGCTTTAGCCCCAGCCATTCCTGACTCTTCCCTGTCTGTCTGTATGCTCTGCTCCCTCTATTTGCCAAGCTGCCCCTCCCCTTCCTTTACTGAGGCTATAATCTAACTGCAGCCAGCCTCTCCCCTCCTCTCTCACTCCCCCTCTCCCTCTCTCTCTCTCTCTGTCTCACTCTCACACACACACACACACACACACACACACACACACACACACACACACACACACACACACACACACACACACACACACACACACACACACACACACACACACACACACACACACACACACACACACACACAGAGAGACACACACTGTTCAGCAGTCTCTGCTCTGCGTAGAGATATGGGTGTGCCTCTGCCGTTGTTGTTATGTATGTATTTTTCTATCAACAACCACAAGTGGAACATGAAGACTGGGGCTGTGTCAATACCAAGGCATGTGTTCTGGCAGAAGAGAGGAGGAGAGAGGGAGGGAGGAGGGGTTGTTGATCTTGTGCTTCTGATCCTTCCCCCTCTCTTTCTCTCTCGTCTGTCAATTCGAAGGGCTTTATTGGCATGGGAAACATACGTTTACATTGTCAAAGAAAGTGAAATAGATAATAACAAAAGGGACATAAACAATCAAAAAATGAACAGTAAGCATTACACTCTTAAAAGTTTCAAAAGAAGAGAGACATTTCAAATGTTATATTATGGCTATGTACAGTGTTGTAACAATGTGCAGATGGTTGAAGTACAAAATGGAAAATAAATACAAATTACGTGCTTCACTGGTTGCCCTTTTCTTGTGGCAACAGGTCACAAATCGTGCTGCTGTGGTGGCATTAGTGTTGTTATGATACCAGACTTTTGACTTCGATACCAGGTTTAGTATCACAATGCTCGATACCGTCACGATACGCGATACCAAAATGATACCACGGCAAAAACAGAAGGCGCATTAGCCTTCAGAATGGCATTTGATCCAGATAGATCTTTTGAGTTCAATATCATTACATTTTATTTATATTTTTGAATATATACACTACCGTTCAAAAGTTTGGGGCCACTTAGAAATGTCCTTGTTTTTGAAAGAAAAGCACATTTTTTTGTCCATTAAAATAACATGATATTGATCAGAAATACAGTGTAGACATTGTTAATGTTGTAAATGACTAATGTAGCTGGAAACAGCAGATTAAAAAAAATATATATGAATATCTTCATAGGCATACAGAGGCCCATTATCAGCAACTGTCACTCCTGTGTTCCGATGGCACGTTGTGTTAGCTAATCCCAGTTTATCATTTTAAAAGGCTAATTGATCATTAAAAAACCCTTTTGCAATTATGTTAGCACAGCTGAAAACTGTTTGTCCTGATTAAAGAAGCAATACAACTGGCCTTCTTTAGACTAGTTGAGTATCTGGAGCATCAGCATTTGTGGGTTCGATTACAGGCTCAAAATGGCCAGAAACAAATTACTTTCTTCTGAAACTCGTTAGTCTATTCTTGTTCTGAGAAATGAAGGCTATTCCATGCGAGAAATTGCCAAGAAACTGAAGATCTCGTACAACGCTGTGTACTACTCCCTTCACAGAACAGCGCAAACTGGCTCTAACCAGAATAGAAAGAGGAGTGGGAGGCCCCGGTGCACAACTGAGCAAGAGGACAAGTACATTAGAGTGTCTAGTTTGAGAAACAGACACCTCACAAGTCCTCAACTGGCAGCTTCATTAAATAGTACCTGCAAAACACCAGTCTCAACGTCAACAGTAAAGAGGCGACTCTGGGATGCTGGCCTTCTAGGTAGAGTTGCAAAAAAAGCACAGACACTGGACAGCATCCCGGAGACGCCTCTTCACTGTTGACGATGAGAGGGGGGGAAGGGTCATTAGAAACTCTGATGCAGTTGTCATGTCAACACACTTATCCGTGCTGCTGTAAACTGCATCACAAGAGACATGCCAAGTGAGAGATGTATTCAAAAAAAATTACATCATTGATGCTTGAGTTGCTTTGTGCTTGAGATGATTTTACTGAACACTGCTCATTGCATCCACGTTTCTTGACATAGGTGTTTCAAACTGTCAGTCAAGGCAAGCTCATGAATTTAAGCTCCC
This sequence comes from Salvelinus alpinus, assembly GCF_045679555.1. Lineage (NCBI taxonomy): Eukaryota > Metazoa > Chordata > Actinopteri > Salmoniformes > Salmonidae > Salvelinus > Salvelinus alpinus. Next base: position 9,118,186 of record NC_092113.1, on the reverse strand, counting down.
CGCCCACTCAGCCAGTCTTTTCAAACTACCTGGTATTTAGCTATGAGAGAGAACGTTAATTTTCTAAAATGTTGAACATTTCTATCCCCCAAAAAAAATATTATGAGTGGTATTTTAGTCACTCAAAAGGCTATTTTACATGAGAATCATGACAGTTCGGGACCTTTGTAATCAGCAAATATTTTTGCGTTATGGTTTGCAAATAAGCTACTAGTGTAGTGAATTGATGTTGGCTTCAGCTGTAAGCTAGCAAGTTAAGTTAAAGCTGGATGCTACCGGTATCTTCTTGAATTGCAGTGTTCTAGCCTGTACTGGACATTGTTTTGGGCACAGTAATTATCTAGCAGTTTCAACATTTCCACATGCCGTGTTGCGTTATTCAAATTTGTTAACTTAGATTTTGATTTGATTAGGATCCCCATTAGCCGACGCCAATGGCGACAGCTAGTCTTACTGGTGTCCGACGCATAACAAAAACAATACGTTACAGACTTTACAATTGACAGACATTTAAAACATTAACGTGTGTGTGTGGGTGTGCATCTATCAGTTACACATACAAGTGCCTTCACAAAGTATTCACACCCCTTGACTTTTGTTGTTATAGCCTGAATTTAAAATTGATTAAATTGAGATTTTTGGTCACTAGGCTGCACACTATACCCCATAATGTCGAAGTGGAATTATGTTTTTTGATTAAAAAAAATCTAATTCCATTATTTTATTTTTTTACTGAAATGACTTCAGTCAAAAAATATTTAATTTAATAGTGTCGTGAGGAGGGCATGACAACCTATTCCCTCTCAGGAGACTGAAAAGATTTGTCATGAGTCCTCAGATCCTCAAAAAGTTCTACAGCTGCACCATCGAGAACATCCTGACTGGTTGCATCACAGCCTGGTATGGCAACTGCTCGGCCTCCAACCGCAAGGCACTACAGAGGGTAGTGCGTACGGCCCAGTACATCACCGGGGCCAAGCTTCCTGCCACCCAGGACCTCTATACCAGGCAGTGTCAGAAGAAGTCCCTAAAAATTGTCAAAGACTCCAGCCAACCTAGTCATAGACTGTTCTTTCTGCTACCGCACGGCAAACGGTTCCGGAGCGCCAAGTCTAGTTCCAAGAGGCTTCTAAACAGCTTCTACCCCCAAGCCATAAGACTACTGAACACCTAATGAAATGGCTACCCAGACTATTTACATTGCTACTCTCTGTTATTATCTATGCATAAGTCACTTAAATAACTCTACCCACATGTATATATTACCTTGACTAACCGGTGCCCCCGCACACTGACTCTGTACCGATAACCCCTATATATAGCCTCACTATTGTTATTAGCCCCTCGCACCTCTCTGATTCAGAGGGGTTGGGTTAAATGTGGAAAAAACATTTCAATGGAATACATTCAGTTGGACAACTGACTAGGTATCCCCCTTTCCTGAATACTTACGTAAATGAAATATTTCTAAAAACATGTTTTCACTTTGTCATTATGGGATAATGTGTGTAGATGGGTGAGGGGGGGAACAAATATTTAATTAGTTTTGAATTTGGGCTGTAGCACCACGAAGTGGAATAAGTCAAGGGGTATGAATTCTTTCTGAAGGCATGGTACATGTCAGTGCATACACACAAAAAAGTAGGTCACATGAGGGAGAGGCGTTGTGCCGTGAGGTGTTGCTTTATAAACAATTTTTAAACCAGGTTTGCTGTTCACGTGAACTACAGTGCATTCAGAAAGTATTCAGACCCCTTTCATTTTCCCACATGTTGTTACCTTACAGCCTTATTCTAAAATGGATTAAATAACTTTTTTCCCTCCTCAATCTACACACAATACCCTTAAATGACAAAGTGAAAACAGATTTTTAGAGATATTTACAATCGATTAAAAGTAAAAAACAGAAATACTTTATTTACATAAGTATTCAGACTCTTTGCTATGAGACTTGAAATTGAGCTCCGGTCCATCCAGTTTCCATTGATCATCCTTGAGATGTTTCTCCAACTTGATTGGATTCCAAATATGGTAAATTCAGTTGATTGGACATGATTTGGAAAGGCACACACTTGTCTATATAAGGTCCCACAGTTGACAGTGCATGTCAGAGCAAAATCCAAGCCATGAGGTCGAAGAAATTACTACTCTTGGAGTAGAGCTCCAAGACAGGATTGTGTCGAGGCACAGATCTGGGGAAGGATACCAAAAAATGTCTGCAGCATTGAAGGTCCCCAAGAACATAGCGGCCTCCATCATTCTAAAATGGAAAAAGTTTGGAACCACCAGGACTTTTCCTAGAGGTGGCCACCTGGCCAAACTGAGCAATCGGGGGAGAATGGCCTTGGTCAGGGAGGTGACCAATAACCCGATGGTCACTGACAGAGCTCCAGAGTTCTTCTGTGGAGATGGGAGAACCTTCCAGAAGGACAACCATCTCTGCAGCACTCCACCAATCAGGCCTTTATGGTAGAGTGGCCAGACGGAGGCCACTCCTCAATAACACATAACAGCTGGCTTGGAGTTTGCCAAAAGGTACCTAAAGGACTTTCAGACCATGAGAAGCAAGATTCTCTGGTCTGATGAAACCAAGATTAAACTCTTTAGCCTGAATGCCAAGCGTCACGTCTGGAGGAAACCTGGCACCATCCCTACGGTGAAGCATGGTGGTGGCAGCATCATGCTGTGAGGATGTTTTTCAGCGGGAGGGATTGGGAGACTAGTCAGGATCGAGGGAAAGATGAACAGAATAAAGTACAGAGAGATCCTTGATGAAAACCTTCTCCAGAGCGCTCAGGACCTCAGACTGGGGCGAAGGTTCACCTTCCAACAGGACAATGACCATAAGAACACAGCCGAGACAATGCAGGAATGGCTTTGGGACATGTCTCTGAATGTCCTTGAGTGGCCCGGACTTGAACCCATTCAAACGTCTCTGGAGAGACCTGAAAATAGCTGTGCAGCAACTCTCCCCATCCAACTTGACAGAGCTTGAGAGTATCTGCAGAAAATAATGGGAGAAACTCCCTAAATACAGATGTAGTGTCATACCCAAGAAGACTCGAGGCTAATCGATGCCAAAGGTGCTTCAACAAAGCAAAGGTCTGAATATTTATGTAAATGTGATATTTCTAAAAACCAGTTTTTGCTTTGTCATTTTGGGTTATTGTGTGTAGGGGGGAAAACGATTTAATCCATTTTAGAATAAGGCTGTAACGTAGCAAAATGTGGGAAACGTTCCATGCAGTCACGGCTCTGTATAATACTGTAAGTTTCCTTGAATTTGTATTCTGGACCTGGGGACTGTGAAAAGACCCCTGGTGGCATGTCTGGTGGGATAAGTGTGTGTGTCAGTGCTGTGTAAGTTGACTGTGCAAACAATTTGGAATTTCCAACACATTGTTTCTTCTAAAAACAAGAAGCAATGCTGTCAGTCTCTCCTCAACTCCTAGCCAAGAGAGACTGGCATGCATAGTATTAATTTTAGTCCTCTGATTACAATGAAAAGCTACATGTGCCGCTCTGTTTTGGGCCAGGAGCCCTTCTTTGCAGCACTCGACAATAAGACTGGACAATAATCAAGATAAGATTAAACTAGAGCCTGCAGGACTTGCTTTGTGGAGTGTGGTGTCAATGAACGCAGAGCATCTCTTTATCACGGACAGACCTCTCCCCCATCTTTACAACCATTGAATCGACATGTTTTGGCCATGACGGTTTACAATCTACGGTAAAACCAAGTCATTTAGTCTCCTCAACTTGCTCAACAGCCACACCATTCATTACTAGATTCAGCTGATGTCTAGAACTTACGGAATGATTTGTACCAAATACAATGCACCTTAGTTTTAGAGATGTTCTGGACCAGTTTATTACTGGCCACCTATTCTAAAACTGACTGCAACTCTTTGTTTAGGGTTGCAGTGACTTCACTAGCTGTGGTTGCTGACGTGTATAGGGTTGAATCATCAGCATACATGGACAAACAGGCTTTGTTTAATGCCAGTGGCAGGTCAATGGTAAAAAAAAATAAAAAACGTATTTGCAACATAAGTGGTGATACAGCCAAGGCTCCCAGTGTGTTCAGTGTTTGCTCATGGCAGGCTAGAGCTAGCAATGAGTAAATGGAGCAGGCACGGTGCTCTAGTGCTATGGGGACATCGGCTGCACTGATAGACAGACTTGTTGCCCTGTCAATCAGTAGACTACGTGAGACACATTTGACAGAAGTACCAAAAGTAAACAATTCTAGTACCAAACCGTATTTCATGTTCTAGTATGTATCGAAAAAGTACAGAGGTTTTGGTGTACCATGCGACACTAGATGGCACTCTGGTATTTCACCTAACAGATATGGGAAAAATTGGATTTGGTTTTGAATTCTTTATGGGTCTGTGTAATCTGAGGGAAATACACTACATGACCAAAAGTATGTGTACACCTGCTCGTCGAACATCTCATTAGAAAATCAGGGCCTCCCCCATACTGTTGCCACAAGTTGGAAGCGCATAATCGTGTACAATGTCATTATATACTGTAGCATTAAGATTTCCCTTCACTGGAACTAAGGGGACTAGCCCGAACCATGAAAAACAGCCCCAGACCATTATTCCTCCTCCACCAAACTTTACAGTTGGCACTATCCATTGGGGCAGGTAGTGTTCTCCTGGCATCCGCCAAACCCAAATTTGTCCGTCGGACTGCCAGATGGTGAAGCGTGATTCATCACTCCAGAGAACGTGTTCCACTGCTCCAGAGTCCAATGGCGGCAACCTTTACACCACTCCAGCCAACGCTTGGCATTGCTCATGGTGAGCTTAGGCTTGTGTGCAGCTGCTCGGACATTTCATGACGCTCCCGACGAACAGTTGACCGGGGCAGCTCTAGCAGTGTAGAAATTTGATGAACTGACTTGTTGGAAAGGTGTCATCCTATGATGGTGCCACGTTGAAAGTCACTGAGCTCTTCAGTAAGGCCATTCTACTGCCAATGTTTGTCTATGGAGATTGCATGGCCTAGGGCTCGATTTTATACACCTGTCAGCAACGGGTGTGGCTGAAATAACCGAATCCACTAATTTGAAGGGGTGTCCATATATTTTGTATATATAGTGTATGTGTCTAATATGGTCATATATTTGGCAGGAGCTTAGTGCAGCTCATTTTCCACCTCATTTTGTTTGTAGTGTGCACAGCATATCTTCTCCCAATGGGAAGGCTACAGTATATAGCAGACCCTCTTGCCTTTTGAGTCAAAAGCTTTTTTGAAATCAACAAAGCATGAGGAGACTTTGCTTTTATTTTGATTTGTTTGTTTGTCAATTAGGGTTTGCAGAATGAATATGTGGTCTGTCATGGTAATTTGGTAAAAAGCCAATTTAACATTTGTTCAGGACATTGTTTTTACTGAGGAAATGTAGGTCTGCTGTTAATAATTTTTCCACTTTTGTGGATTGGGGTGATCAGTCCTTGGTTACAAATATTGGGGAAGATGTCAGAGCTGAGGATGATGTTTAAATATAGCCAATTTTGATTTGTGTTCTGTATATTTGATCATTTAATTTAGGATACCATCAACACCACAGGCCTTTTTAGGTTGGAAGGTTTGTAGTTTGTCCTGTAGTTCATTCAATGTAATTGGAGAATCCAGTGGGTTCTGGTAGTCGTTAAAGGCTAATTCTAAGATTTTTAATTGATAATGTATGTGTTCTTGCTGTTTGTTCTTTCTTATAGAGCCAATGGATGTGAAGCTTTGGATGTGAAGCTTGAACATGCTAATATAGTTACCATTGACTTGCATTGGATTTGTGCCACAAATGCTAAAAAGTTAGCATTTGAAACAATGGCCAGTTAATTAAACAAAGCAAATACAGTATCCATAAACTGCTTAGAGGGTAAGGAAACCAATATGGGTGAATTTGGAGGGGGGATTCTTAAAAAAATAAATAATAATAATTGTGGGAACAGCACCTAGTGGTCAGAACCTGGTCATGTCAGGATGTATGATAGGACATAAACTTAACAACTTCAATGACTCATTTCTCTGAACAGGGGGAAAAACATCATCAAATTAACTGAGAATAGGAATAGGATGAAGAAATAATACTCTGAGTCGCAGCTCCATACCCCTTGTAAGAAATAGATAACTGATACGGTATATTCAATGTTAGGGTGGGATTGGGGGGGGGGGATTGGCATGGGGGGGTTGTGGATGGCTTTTGCCGATTTCTTTGGATTCCTGATGTCGTACTCATTGTTAGAAATATATACTATATTTCTATATACTAAATATACTATATTTATTGAATGTTCTATGAATCCTGTAAATTAAAATGACCAATTTGGGTGCAATCAATTAGCTTCATTTCCCAGATAATGCTGCAGGAATCGTATCTGTTTCGGAACCATCTGAGATGGTGGGTGTAATGGCTGGCTGAAATGGCATGGAACGACCCTGGGTTTCGGGCAGGTGTATTAGTGGGGGTTGGGCTTGTTGCTCTGCTCATGGTCTGGACATATGTGTGGGTGTCATGTTGAGGTCCTTGCTGCAAGGGTGGGTGGTATGGGGGGGCCCTTCCGATAGGATTCACACCCCTTAACTTTTTCAAAACTGTTGTTGTGTTACAAGGTGGGATTAAAATACTCTAATCCCAAAGTGGAGGAAAAATTCTAACATTTGTAAAAAATGTAAATAAAAAATAAACATTGATTTTCAACCCCCCTATTCAACCCCCTGAGTTAATGAACGTTATAGTCAGTTTTGGCAGTGATTACAGCTGTGAGTCTTTCTCGGTAAGTCTCTAAGAGCTTTGCACACCTGGATTGTACAATATTTGCACATTCTTTAAAAAAGTCTTGAAGCTCCGTTAAGTTGGTTGTTGACCATTGCTAGACAGTCCTACCATAGGCCTAACATAGTGTATATTTGGCCTTGTGTTTTAGGTTATTGTCCTGCTGAAAGGTGAATTTGTTTCCCAGTGTCTGATGGAAAGAAGACTGAACCAGGTTTTCCTCTAGGATTTTGCCTGTGCTTAACTCTTTTCCATAAAAAAACTCCCTAGTCCTTGCCGATGAAAAGCATACCAATGTTGCCACCACCATGCTTGAAAATATGAAGACTGGTACTCAGTGTTTTGTTGTGTTGGATTTGCCCCAAGCATAATGCTTTGTATTCAGGACAAAAGCTTGTGCTTTGCCACATTTTTTGCAGTATTACTTTAGTGCCTTGTTGCAAACAGAATGCATGTTTTGGAATATTTTTTATTCTGTACAGGCTTCCTTCTTTTCACTCTGTCATTTAGGTTAGTATTGTAGAGTAACTACAATTTTGTTGATCCATCTTCAGTTTTCTCCTATCACAGCCATTAAACTCTGCAACTGTTTTAAAGTCACCTTTGGCCTCATGGTGAAATCCCTGAGCGGTTTCCTTTTAGGCTTGCCATACAAAAGGGTTGAATACTTTTTGACTCAAGATATTTCAGCTTTTCATTTTTCATTTATTAGTAAAAAAATTCTACAATAATAATTCCACTTTGCTATTATGGGGTATTGTGTGTAGGCCAGTGTCACAAAATCTACATTTGAAATTCAGGCTGTAACACAACAAAATGTGTAAAAAGTCAAGGTGTGTGTGAATACTTTTGGGTGTGGCCATGGTTTGTTTGGGGGGGGGGTCTAGGCTGGTTGGGATTGTGGCTGGTGATGCTGTGGTCTGGGTTAGGTCCCCCTGGCGTGGGTCCTCTAGGTGCAGGGGGAGGGGTTCTCGCAGGTCCGGAAGGGGGTCTTGTTGCTCCTGTAGGGTCCTGGTGATGGTGGGGACTGCTGCCTTGTGGAGGTGGACCTGGTCATAGACATTGGGTTTTGAGGCACAGTCTCGTGAAATTCTTGCATTTACCCTCTGTGTCGCAGGGTGAATGTCTTTTCGCGATAGCAGGGTGGAGATGACCACTTGTGTGTTAGGGAAAGTGGAAGAAGCTTTTTCAATCACTCTCTTGAGTGTTGTTTGTGCCTGTGTTTATTATTATGTGGCTGGGGGACCCTAGTGGGTCTTACATACACACAATGACACACTGTCACACACACACACACACACACACACACACACACAGCGTTCAGCAGTCTCTGCTCTGCGTAGAGATATGGGTGTGCCTTTGCAGTTGTTGTGTTGTGTGTGTTTTTTATCAACAACCACAAGTGGAACATGAAGACAGGGGCTGTGTCAATACCAAGGCATGTGTTCTGGCAGAAGACAGGTGAGGAGGGGAGGGAAGAAGGAAGGGTTTTTGATCATGTGCTTCTGATCCCCTCTACCCTCCCTCTCCTTCCTCCCTCCCTCTCTCTCGCTCTCTCTCTCTCTGAACACAACACTTATCTAGAGACGGGGATAATGAAATCAGAATAAATACACACTCTGCCTTAGACCAGCAACACTGTTGTTCTGTCCTATATAGTCTGGGTCATTTAAATAAACAAGGAAAGAAATTTAAAAAATAAAAGCTGTTGAGAATAGGTGGAAAAAAGAGAGGGAAAAACCTTTGAAATGGAGAGGCGAACCTCCGATCTATACAGTCATTCTTGGAGTGGGTCAAAGTTCACCAGCAGCTATCGCTGTGTTCTGATTGGCTGCGGAAAGGTGAAATTAAAACCACAGTAAACTTTTGACCCCGCGGGAGATTGGGAGGGAACGCCCATCGCTGAATCGGGAGCGCCCATCGCTGAATTGGGAGCGCGCGTTCCTCTTTTGCTGTCCCTTCCTCACATTCCTTTTCTCTCTCATTTCTCTCTCTGTTCTCTCATTCTGTCTGACTCTCTGGCTTTGCTCTTTTCCAGTCTCCTCCATCCCTCTGTCTTCCTCTCGCTTCTCTCTCTCTCTCTCTCTGTCCTTCTCTACTCCATGAATTGGTGCCACGCTGCATGTAGTCCAACGAACAAGAGGGAGGGAGTGAGAGGCACAGAGAGAAGGAAAGGGGGAGGGGTAGAGAGGGAGGAGACCGCAGGAGAGGGGGGGATGGGGAGGTAGAGAGATTGAGAGCATGAGAAAGGAGAGAGCGAGGCAGAGAATGCAGCCTTTTTGACTGTTTACCATAATGACACAAACTGCTCCCTGTTAAAAGACAGAGAGTCCAAAGGAAAGAGAAGGGAAGGAATGTATAAATAGATGTGGAGCTGAGGGTCTAGGCTCCAGCGTGCAGAGCATCAGGGCGGAAGGGGGAGCCCATTTTTTTTTACTGCTAATGCTTTCTCTCATTACACATCAAACGGTTTGAGGGGGTCTCGAGTCTGCTGATTTAACAAGCTTTCATGAGCTAACTAGAAGAGCAGCCCTCTCCCTCCCTCCCTCTCTCTCGCTGGCTACTTTGATTCCATGTGCAAATGCATGCACGCACACGTGCGCACACAGACAGGTAGGCTGGCAGGCAGGCAGAGGACTTTATCTGTCTGCTGCGCCGCGCTAGTTTAGTCGTAGCTAATTGCTTTCAGGCATAGTGTCTCTCATCTCTGCTAGCCGAGACACTCTAGTGCCTCTAAAATAGTTGAGTTCGTGTAGCGCGTCCCCATTTTCTCTCTGAAAAGAGTTTGTGTCAAACAAACACACACACCTGAAACATGGCTCACGCTCTGTCTGAGTTAGCTATCAGCACAGGGAGGTTGGCACACTGACAGGTCTATCAGGTGGTAATCCATTTTGGGTTGGATGAAGCAGTAATTTGATCTGAGGATTGTTTTTTTTTTTTTATTGTTTTTTTTTAAATTAATTTTATTCCCTTTTCTCCCCAATTTTCGTGGTGTCCAATCGCTAGTAATTACTATCTTGTCTCATCGCTACAACTCCCGTACGGGCTCGGGAGAGACGAAGGTCGAAAGCCATGCGTCCTCCGAAGCACAACCCAACCTAGCCGTACTGCTTCTTAACACAGCGCGCATCCAACCCGGAAGCCAGCCGCACCAATGTGTCGGAGGAAACACCGTGCACCCGCCCCCCTCGGTTAGCGCGCACTGCGCCCGGCCCGCCACAGGAGTCGCTGGAGCGCGATGAGACAAGGATATCCCTACCGGCCAAACCCTCCCTAACCCGGACGACGCTAAGCCAATTGTGCGTCGCCCCACGGACCTCCCGGTCGCGGCCGGCTGCGACAGAGCCTGGGCGCGAACCCAGAGACTCTGGTGGCGTAGCTAGCACTGCGATGCAGTGCTCTAGACCACTGCGCCACCCGGGAGGCCCATCTGAGGATTGTTGTGATATTCACCGTTCAGCATGGTGATTTGTACAGGTGGGAGGAAGGGATACGCAAAAGGAAAGGGAGACCAGAGTGATGAAGAGGGGGGGGGGCACAAGATGGATGGGATTTAGATTTTGGTTCAGGCCATTGGAGGAAAGGGTTACAGGTGAGAAGGTGGTATCTACAAAGGAGAAGGGAGTAGTGGGAGGAGAGGGAAAAGGATGATGAGGGAAAATATGCTGAGAAAGAAAGATTGACGCGAGAGATGCTAGCTAAATAAGATGAATACTGGTGGGGAGAGGGGCATGTCGAGTTTACCAGAGGGAAAGGGAAACAAAAAAGGAGGCAGAATGGAGAGAATGGCTGGAGTAGTCCCTCTGAGATAGTGGTCCTATGCCCATTCCCTCAGCACAATAGGGACAGGGGTTACCTAGTCAGTTGCACAACTGAATTCATTCAACCGAAATATTTCTTCCGCGTTTAACCCAACCCCTCTGAATCAGAGAAGTGTGGGGGGTACCTTAATCAACGTCCATGTCATCGGCGCCCGTGGAACAAGTGTTGTTGGGAGGTTATCGGTCTTGCTCAAGGGCAAAATGGCAGATTTTCACAACCTACCGCCTCAGGATTCGAACCATCGACCTTTCAGTTACTGGCCCAACGCTCTTAAACTAGGCACCATAGGTTTCAAGAACTATGCGTATGTCGCACGTCACAACCTCACAGAAGAGGCATTTGAACGTTATCAGATTGCATTTTTTGGCAGAAATGCCTTCCGGAACATGTGAACTTTCATGTGCCTTAATATGGCTGCAATCCCGGTAACGGGATCGATATGACAACAGCCAGTGAAAGTGCAGGGCGCAAAATTCAAACAACAGAAATCTCACAATTAAAATTCCTCAAACATACATGTGTCTTATACCATTTTAAAGGTAATCTTGTTGTTAATCCCACCAAAGTGTCCGATTTCAAATAGGCTTTTCAGCAAAAGCACCGCAAATGATTATGTTAGGTCACCACCAACTCAAAGAAAAATTCTGCAATTTTTCCAGCCAAAGAGAGGAGCCACAAATAGCACAAATAGAGATAAAATGTATCACTAACCTTTGATGATTTTCATCAGATGACACTCATGGGACTTCATGTTACACAATACATGCATGTTTTGTTTGATAAAGTTCATATTTATATAAAAAAATCTGAGTTTACATTGGCGCGTTACATTCACTAGTTCCAAAAACATCCAGTGATAGTGCATTGCCACATTGTTTCAACAAAAATACTCATCATAAATGTAGATGATAATACAAGTTATACACATGGAATTATAGATATACTTCTCCTTAATGCAAACGCTGTGTCAGATTTCAAAAAAACTTTCCGGAAAAAGCAAACCATGCAATAATCTGAGACGGAGCTCAGAACAATAGCCAAATTAGCCGCCATGTTGGAGTCAACAGAAACCAGAAAATACATGATAAATGTTTCCTTACCTTTGATGAACTTCATCAGAATGCAGTCCTAGGAATCCCAGGTCCACAATAAATGCTTGAGTTGTTCGATAATGTCCGTTATTTATGTCCAATTAGCTACTTTGGTTAGCGCATTTGGTAAACAATTCCAAAGTCACAAAGCGCGTCCACTATAACGTGCCGAAATGTCCAAAAGTTCCGTAACAGTCAGTAGAAACATGTCAAATGATGTATTGAATCAATCTTACGAATGTTGTTAACATACATCTTGAATAATGTTCCAACCGGAGAATTACATTGACTTCAGTTGAGCGATGGAACGGAGCTGCCTCCCTCGTGAACGCGCGTGGTCACCTCAAAGCGTGGTCACCTCATGGCTTTGGTTACTCATTCCTGTCTCCTTCGGCCCCCCTTCACAGCAGAGTCATCAGACAAAGTTCTATTGACTGTTGACATCTAGTGGAAGCCGTAGGAAGTGAAAACCCATCCATATCTCGGTGTACTTTCAATGAGAGCTTGGTTGAAAAACTTACAGCCTCAGAAAAATTCCAAACAGGAAGTGGAACTTCTCAGGTTTTTGCCTGCCATATGAGTTCTGTTATACTTACAGACATAATTCAAACAGTTTTAGAAACTTCAGAGTGTTTTCTATCCAATATCAATAATAATATGTATATATTAGCAACTATGACTGAGGAGCAGGCCGTTTACTCTGGGCACCTCTGTGCACCTTACATCCAAGCTACTCAATACTGCCCCTGTATGCCATCTGTAAATACGAATAAAATTGTTAAATTATGAGCCTAGTTGGCTTAGCCACAGAAAATGACAGGAACCTTCCCGCTAGCCATGATTGGCTGAGGTAATGGCTGGGCTGGACATGCCGAGAGATGAGTTCGGATTGGTCTGCCATGTAGCAAGCTTCTGTCTATAACATGAGCTGATCAGTATGTGTAGGTAATCCTTTCTAACACAGCTTTTTTGAAAGATATCACGAAGAACTGCAAATGTGTTGCTCTCCACTTTCTGGAGGACCGAGTTTTGAAATCAGTGGAATGCCCGGTGGAAGCAGAGTATGATAGCTAAGGATATGGAGAGAATTCTGGCATTTGATTGCAAATATGCGGAGGGAGTCGAATAGAGAACACAGAAGGCTGTTTTATAAAACACCGGTCTCCAGATTACATCTTCAAACTAAGTGCAACCATGACATCCGTGACAGAGAGGGACAAGCGTTCATCCATGTATACAGGTAAGAGACTCTAGCTGGCTACATTTACCAATATTATATGTTTCATTTCAAGTCATTTTCATTGCAAGTTGAAGCGTACTGTTATCTAGCTAACGTTAGCTGGCTGGCTCGCTAACTAATGTTAACATGTATGATCTGTGTAGTAATATTACTCATATCTCAGAGCCATTTGCATTGCTAGTTATAGCCACATGTTAGCTAGCTAGCTAACATTGCACCTAGTTGGTTGGCTACCTGCAGACTCATGCAGGATAGTACTGTTATGAGTTGGGATTATGGTTTATTGTTTAGCTAGCTAGCTACATGTCTAACAAAAGACACCACTATGCAAGTAACCATTTCACTGTAACGTTTACACCTTCTGTATGCTGTGCATGTGACAAATAAACGTTGATTTTATTTGATATAGTGTGTGTTTACCAGAGACTGTAATGTGAAGAACAACATGACCTGCACCAAAGTCATATTAGGATAAACGTTAGGCCAATGAGAGTGTCCAAGTTCTAAAATTCACCGGTAGAATGCCCAGCTTTTATTTCGTCACACTCACAACCGTAAGCTTAACGTTAGCTAGCTAGCTAACAAGCTAGAAACTAACATTGGTTAGAAAGTTGCTTTTAGTTGCCTGGTTTGCTAGATTGACATATACTAAATTCATTTTTACGGATGGGTTTGTTCGTGTTAAAATACACCAGTTATGCTATTTTAGACCACCAGGCTGCTGATGTCATGCAGCCTGTAGTTTTTGTGTTTTTTAGGGTTGTTCCCGACATAAACAAAATCTTGGTCGACCAAGAGTCGTCTGTTCTTTCGACCAATTGATTGGTCTACATTTTGAAAAGTGTATTTTTTCCATATATTGACACATCCTATGTGTTTTAATCAAAATCAACTACGTTTACTGAGCTTGTCTGATGCTAAAGGCAGGTGGTTTAATTAAATGATTAAGACAGACAAATGACGACTACAGGGAGTCTGACCTGCAATTGATTTGATTGTGCCGGGCCAGGCTCAGACTGTAAAAAAACAGCGTGTGACTGTGATTAGGACCCGTAGTCTCTCTCCTCCATGCTGCAGTGACCACCACAGAACACCAAAGTGTTTATCGCGCTGTCCGTGTTTCTGAAGCTGCAACATAATTACAGCCATTTCTGACTGAGCGGGATTAGAATCGGACTGGATTCGTTTTTTCCAAACTGCCCACTGCAATTCTTTCTTTTTTTCTCCAATAAGTTGACAGTAATGACAGAAGCCTGGAGGTTTTTATTCTAGGTGTGAAGAGACAGTATTTCAACATATCCAGATGATAGGGCCACACTGATAACTCGAACTTGGTTCCCAAGTTTCTAAACCATACCAAAACATCTTTCCTATAGTGTCACCATAATATTTGAATTGAGGAAGTGTGATCAAAATCATTAGGATATTTTAGTGATCCGCAGTACATCCTAAATTCCCCCACACCCTTCAGATGTGAGCTAAACAGTGCAATAGAGATGCATTTTAAGGCTATGGATGAGAAAGTTAACTTATAATTTCCAAACATTTACAGTTGAAGTCAGAAGTTTACATCCACTTAGGTTGGAGTCATTAAAACTCGTTTTTCAACCACTCCACAAATTTCTTGTTAACAAACTATAGTTTTGGCAAGTTGGTTAGGACATCTACTTTGTGCATGACACAAGTAATTTTCCCCAAATAACAGTAGGTTATTCAGGTTGGAATTGTTACTCTCCTGCCATGTAAAAATTACTGACATGGCAAATTCTAATGGGACTAAAATCACAGATGTGGTGTTTGTGCTCGTGCACATAATTACATTACCCGACCTCCCCCAGTAAACCTAATCCCGTCTGAATAGGGCACAATAGGGCCTGCCCTATTGCATATCATAAACACATCAATAAATTGGTTATAAAAAACTCTGAACAACAGCGGACGTGACAAACTCAAAACGGGGGGAATATTTACTGGTTGCTCGGGAGATAATGGGGAAGTCAGGTGTGGAATAAATGTGATTCGTTTTGGAAAATACTCTAGTAGATCAAGAAAAAGAAGGTAAGGAACAAGCACTGTGTGCATATTATGTGTGCCAAACAGGTGCTGTATAGATTCTCTGACCGTTTGGAACAATGTAAACAACATTAAATAAAGTATAATCATACCAGAGAGTCTGTAACCTTTTTTTGTTTAGAATTTATTACAGCAAAGACTAAAAACAGACGTATTCATTCATGAATGCAATTTCCCGAAAGTGAACAGTTTATTTATTGTTTAAGCTAATTATTCAAGGCTTGCTTTATTCTACAACTAAAATGCTTCATTTCATTTCAAATCGTGAAAGACTCGTATGCTGTGTGATGGTGTGAATGAATTATTGATTGATACAGTAGCCTAGAAGTATTGAATTATAGGCCTATGTAAGTTTCAGTATTAAGACTAAATAGGATGTGCTCTTAGGCCTACAGCTCAATGGTGGTTATACAAGGCTGCTGTACTAAACCTACTAATGATGATGACGTTACTTATTATAATAATAATAATAATAATAATAATAATAGTAATAATAACCATAAAAAGGAGATCAAAAAAAATTAGGGGTATTATTATTATTATTATACATAATTTTCCTAACAATTTGTAACAGTGTAAACACCATTTTTACACACCAGGGAGGAAGCACATTTGTATATAATAATATTATTTTTATTGGTGTTGCACCATTGTTCTTATGTAATATAACCATATACAATTTCAGTAGCACATGTCTTAAACTGATGGACTGTGCCACCCCCACGGCCTCCACAATGGATCAGTCCACTCAGCGCAAATGGTGTCTTGTACACCATGTTATTTTTATTTTTTTGCTACTGCTCGACTACAAAAATCTAGCTCGAATAACAGCCTATCGACCAAAACAATCAACTAAATGAGGTCAGCCCTAATACTTTTGCATAACGACAACAACAAGTTTGATGCCGGACGATAATAGAATGTTCATGTCACTGCGACAACTGTCTATAGACATGTCGATAGATGTAGTGTAAACCAACCTTTAGTCTTGAACTCTTTGGTCTCACATGTGAATCCTTAAAGAGATGAGGCCTCCCGGGTGGCGCAGTGGTCTAAGGCACTGCATCGCAGTGCTAGCTGTGCCACTAGAGATTCTGGGTTCGAGTCCAGGCTCTGTTGCAGCTGTCCGCGACCGGGAGACCCATGGGGCGGCGCATAATTGGCCCAGCGACGTCCGGGTCAGGGGAGGGTTTTGCCGGCAGGCATGTCGTTGTCCCATCGTGCACTAGTGACTCCTGTGGTGGACTGGGCGCAGTGCACGCTGACACGGTCGCCAGGTGTACGGTGTTTCCTCCGACGTACTGGTGCGGCTGGCTTCCGGGTTAAGTGGGAATTGTGTCAAGAAGCAGTGCGGCTTGGTTGGGTTGTGTTTCGGAGGATGCACGGCTCTCGACCTTCACCTCTCCCTAGTCCAAAAATATAAAAAAAAACATAAATAAAGAGATGGGTGGGGCTTAAGAGTTTTTGAACAATGCTGAATGGGTGTAGACAAAGAAGAGCTCTCCAGTAGGTGTACCAAAACATTCAAGGGACATTTTCTTAACTGCGGTGAGAAATGTATCAACTTTCAAAGCAGAATTACTTTCCCATTGTTCCTCGACTGTAGTGTACCATTATCAAGCTCTCAGACTCAACTTTTATCCAATGTAAAAAAGTTTTTTTTTTTACATTGGACCGAATCGAGCCAGTCGGTCACATATGGTCTCACAAAGTACAGCTCACATCTCTCTCTCTCTCTCTCTCTCTCTCTCTCTCTCTCTCTCTCTCTCTCTCTCTCTCTCTCTCTCTCTCTCTCTCTCTCTCTCTCTCTGTTTTCTTCTCCTCCACCTCTACAGCTCCCCCTCTCCCAGCCAATTACCTCACCCTTGAGAGACGGCCCATTAGATAAGGGCAAAACACACACACAGACACACATGCCATTAGGTAAGCGGCACGCCCACCCCCGACACGCGTGCACACGTGGCCCCCATGAGATAAGACGCACCCCCACAAACATATATTACACACAGCCTCTTAGATAAGGGCCCATCCCCCTCTAATGGGAAAGGAGATTGATTTAGACAGAAAAAAAAGATTTCTCAAGATGTCGCTCTCCCTCTGCTTAGCTCGGCCCGGTTTAAATATTTAAAGCCAAGATGGTATTTTTCTTTCCTTTGTGCAGTCATGGAACTGTTTATTTTCTCTGATGCTGATGTGCGTCTGCTCAGACAGTAGAGCAGGGGAAAAGGTAAATACATGCATGTAGGGTATTTGTGTTTTTAAATACAGGTTGGTGTGTGTTCTTTTCTCTTGATGTGTATGTGGTGTGTGTGTGTGTGTACTGATGTATAGGCTATTGATTTTCCAAAAGTGTGTGTTCGCCTGTGTGTATGTGTGTCTAGGCGCTATGTGTGGTTTTGCGTGTTGCCGTGCAGTTTGTGTGGCTCTCCAGTGTGTGCTTTTGTCTGTGGGAGTGATGGATGGCAGGCAGAGAGCTAATGTGATTTGGATATGCTACCAGGAGAGAGTGTGTGTTCGTTGTGAGTGAGAGCCTCTGTTTGTGCGCCTCACTGTGTGTCGGTACTCATCCGTGCATGCCTGTTTGTGTGCGTGTGTGCATGCTTGTGTGTGTGTGCGCCTGTCTGCCAGTGTATGTGTGTTAGCCTGTATGAGTGTGTGGTGTGTGTGGCGTTTTAAGATTATCCACAAGGAGTGTGTGTCAGGCTGTTGAAGGCTTTCTGCCCTACCTCTGTAGATCGCTGAATCTGCAATGTGCACCCTCCTCTACCTCCCTCTATCTCTCTACTCTTTCCTTCTTCTCCCTCCCTTCCTCCCTCCCTTCCTCCCTCTCTCCACCCTTTTCTCTCCCTCTTATTTTACTGTGCTTTGCAGTTTTTTGGATGGAGGAAAAATGTGAAGGGGAGGGTGTGTGTGTTTTAGTAAAGGAGAGAAGAGGAGGAAGTTGGAACAGCCAGGGAGGGAGGGATTAAAGGCAGGAAGGACGGATGGGCGAGAGGGAGCTCTCTTGGTGATGGTTATTGTGAGCCAGTTTACGTCTGTGTGGTCTCGTCTCATGTTTTCAGCAGTGGACCTGGATGAGGTTTGAGGATTGTACTACTAGTAGTTCCCAAGCGGGGTGTTGGTCTGTCGGCACAATGTGCGCTGCACACTTAACTGGACAACGCAGTTATCAGGAGCAATTGAAACTGAAAAAGCAATTGAAACTATAGCACTGAAAGTTTTCTCTTGTCCAACATGCGCTTAGCATAAGTCTGTTGGACTGTATTACTGCTTTCACATAGGACTATTTTGCATGTAAAAAAAAAAAAAAGGGCAATGCTTATATGACCGCTTTACAATCAGGCCCATTTTTACCACATTCCTGCCCGCATATGCCTTTTACACCTCCCGTGCGCATGCCTGTTGATGAGTGGTAGTAGAGTTGTGTTGATGTGGGTGGTTGTCTATTTGAATAAATCCATTTGATATACACCATCAACATTTCAATCCATTACTCATTCATCCAGGCAAGTCCTAAGACCAATAATAACATGCTGGCAAAATGTTCTAATAAAATGATCCAACTAGACAAGATGATCCGAGCAGCACTTACCTCGACTTGGCTAACATTTCCCCAGCCTAGGTGTAACCTAACCAATAGTTAGGGTTAAGACAACAGTGCGTGCTTAAGTGGCGGGCGATGCGAAGAGATGAGGTGAAGTGACATGTCTTACAAAAGTCTTACATTGCCAGAAGGATGGTGAACTGGCTACCTAGCAACTATCAAGAGCCTCAGCGTTACGGCTACATTTCATACTCAGCCTGCAGGAAAGGGATACAGTATGCGGTCTGTCCTGAACAACCCATGTCACCTGACTGTTGTGTTGCAGTGTAGTCGCGTAGGCTATATAGTAGACCCAGTGTCTGTCCGTCTGAACGGATGGCTCAGAGTTCTGTATGCTGCTCTGACGTGCTCGACATTCGTCAGACGGAGCCGATTTACCCAACCCGAACCCTCCTTTTTCTCTCGTTCGGTCCCTTTGTTCCTCACTCACTCTCTCGCTCCCTCTCTCTTTTTCTTTCTCTGAACTTTACTGTGAGCTCCAGCTTTTCCTTCTGACCTGAGCTAGCATTTAGCTACGTTGTGATGTTTCTTGTTGCTTTGATGACTGTGGTTATATTCCGGACAGATCATGATATCTCACTGACAGATCAGGGGTCTTAGTATTGTATTTGGATAAGTAACATGGTCTGTTTTTAATACTCTAATCTAAAGGGGAGAACCATGTCCTTATGGGAAATGTGTGCGTTAGGCTACCAGGTTAGGACAGAGGGAGAACAGGAGCACATTATTGGTCAGTGGAAAGGCAAACTTCCCGTCAGCTTCACATTCACCCATGGATCCTCATGTCAGATCGCATTCAACGATAGCATATCAAACCTTTCAGTGTTTGTCCTGTTGTCAAAGTTCAACACTTGATACTGGGACTGGGTAGGATGCTCTGTTCATCCGATAGAAAGATATAGTGTAGCTCACTGTGCTTTAAATAAACCACCTTTTCAGAACCTTTTTGGATCATTGGAAAATCCTAAGCGGTTTCATCAGTGACACAACTATGCTAAGCTAGTTGAAATATCTATTTTTGAGAAAACGAAGCCGCCTGATGCTCTCGCTCGCTCACGTCTCACTCGGGTGTAGTGGTAACGTACAGTAGGTGGGATGGTGTGTCGTTTTTTGTAGAGCAGATTTCTGATCTCTTAAAGAGTTGTTGGGACTTGGGTTTGGTTTAGTTGTTAGCTGAAAGAGATAGGAGAGTAAGACAATACATGGAGAGCGAGACACTGTGAAAGAATGTGTGTGTGTGTGTGTGTGTGTGTGTGTGTGTGTGTGTGTGTGTGTGTGTGTGTGTGTGTGTGTGTGTGTGTGTGTGTGTGTGTGTGTGTGTGTGTGTGTGTGTGTGTGTGTGTGTGTGTGTGTGTGTGTGTCATGGTTCCTGTCTCTCTGATGCTTTTTTGATGGCGCTTCTCTTCTGTTGCCATGGCAGCAGAGTGACCATCAGGGCGGGGTTAGGGGTGGGGCCTATTGATTGACCTATTACAGTAATTAGGTCTGAGTAGCCTCCTGTGTGCACATGCACGCACGCACACAATCGCCCAGGGAAGTATAAAACACCCGCCCGCATATGCGTAATTATATTATAAATAGACCCACCAGAATGTTTGGAAACTATGTAATTTTCCCAGGGAGGGATGTAATTATATATATTTTTTTCACTGTAAATTATAGCGTTCTCTCTCTCCCACCCCCCTTTACTTTCTAACCTCTCCCTTCTTCCCCCTGTTGTGCAGACAGAAAGAAAAGCCATGTGTAACACTGTTACCTGGTCATATCTTGACACTGTAGGCCTGCTACCCGGTACTCTACCCTGCAACTTAGAGACTGCCGCCCTATGTACATAGAGCCATTGAACACTGGTCCCTTTAATAATGTCTACAGTATGTACAGTGCACATTTTGTTACATCACAGCCTGGTTCTAAAATGTATTAAATAGGTGTTTATCCTCATCAATCTACACGCAAAACCCCATAATGACAAAGCACACACAGGTTTTTAAGTGTAATATCACATTTACATAAGTATTCAGACCCTTTACTCAGTACTTTGTTGAAGCATCTTTGGGTTTGACGCTACAAGCTTGGCACACCTGTATTTGGGACTTTCTCCCGTTCTTCACTGCAGATCCACTCAAGCTCTGTCAGGTTGGATGGGGAGCGTCACTGCACATCTTTTTTCAGGTCTCTCCAGAGACGTTCGATTGGGTTCAAGTCCGGGCTCTGGCTGGGCCACTCAAGGACATTCAGAGACTTGTCCCGAAGCCACTCCTGCGTTGTCTTGGTTGTGTGCTTAGGGTCGTTGTCCTGTTGGAAGGTGAACATTCACCCTAGTCTGAGGTCCTGAGCGCTCTGGAGCAGGTTTTCATCAAGGATCTCTCTGTACTTTGCTCTGTTCATCTTTCCCTCGATCCTGACTAGTCTCCCAGTCCCTGCCGTTGAAAAAATCCCCTCAGCATGGTTCCAGGTTTCCTCCGGACGTGACGCTTGGCATTAAGGCCAAAGAGTTCAATCTTGGATTCAAAAGACCAGAGAAGGCACTGTATATACCATAGTGTGTTCTAGTTATGGCTGATCCTATGTGACTACTGCTGTACACACATTTTCTATTCATATACTGTCTATACACACCATTTTGTGTGTGTATGTATTTATTTATTTATTTATATTCCCGGATTCTGACATTGCTTGTTCTGATATTTCTTAATTTCTTTCTATATGCTTTTTGGATTATGTGCGTATTGTTTTGTAATGCTTGGTATTCTTGCTGTACTGTTGGAGCTAGAAACACAAGCATTTCGCTGCACCAGCGATAACATTTGTCTTCGCGACCAATAAACTTTGATTTGATTTGCGGTGCTTCCACACCGGTGTGGTTCACACAGTTAATTAAGCAATTAACATGCCGTCATGCTGCGGGTCATGTATAAACATGCCAAATTGCCCATTATTGTGGCTACCATGGGTAAAAGAGGAGATCTCATAGGTTTGAAAGAGGGGTCTCAAATGAGCATAAGGGTTTTTAAGTGTGTGTGTGTGTGTCTCAGTCACCAGATCTCAACCCAATTCAACACTTATGGGAGATTCTGGAGCGACGCCTGAGACAGCGGTTTTCACCACCATCAACAAAACACCAAATGATGGAATTTCTCGTCTAAAGAATGGTGTCACATCCCACCAGTAGAGTTCCAGGCACTGCATTGAATCTGTTCTTGCTCGTGGTGGCCCAACACCTTACTAAGACACTTTATGTTGGTGTTTCCTTTATTTTGGCAGTTACCCGTAGAACGTTGTTGACGTGAAGTGTCTCTTGCCTCCAGCCTCACCTAGGTGATAAAGGTAATGTGTGATATATCACACACACACGCTCCACACGTGTCTCGTCACACTCTGTTATTGTTCTTCGGGGTTTAGCTGAGGACGTGTGTTTTTTTCCCCCTCCTTATCTTATCTCTGCTCTGCTTGTGGCTCCGCAGCAGCTTCACAGCCGGTCAGTCCTAACTAACACACTGGAATGTGTCCCAGCTTTCAACAGTTATTTTCCTTCTCTCTCTCTCAATTCAATTCAATTCAAGGGGCTTTTTTGGCATGGGAAACATATGTTAACATTGCCAAAGCAAGTGAAGTAGATGGTATACAAAAGTGAAATAAACAATAAAAATCAACATTAAACATTACACTCACAGAAGTTCCAAAAGAATAAAGACAAATGTCTTATGTTAAAGTACAAAAGGGAAAATAAATAAGCATAAATATGAGTTGTATTTACAATGGTGTTTGTTCTTCACTGGTTGCCCTTGTGGCAACAGGTCACAAATCTTGCTGCTGTGATGGCACACTGTGGTATTTCACCCAGTAGATATGGGAGTTTATCAAAATCGGGTTTGTTTTCGAATTCTTTGTGGATCTGTGTAATCTGAGGGAAATATGTGTCTCTAATATGGTCATACATTTGGCAGGAGGTTAGGAAGTGCAGCTCAGTTTCCACCTCATTTTGTGGCCAGTGTGCACATAGCCTGTCTTCTCTTGAGAGCCAGGTCTGCCTACGGCGGCCTCTCTCAATAGCAAGGCTATGCTCACTGAGTCTGTACATAGTCAAAGCGTTCCTTAAGTTTGGGTCAGTCACAGTGTTCAGGTATTCTGCCACTGTGTACTCTCTAAGGCCAAATAGCATTCTAGTTTGCTCTGTTTTTCGGTTAATTCTTTCCAATGTATCAAGTAATTCTCTTTTTGTTTTCTCATGATTTGGTTGGGTCTAATTGTGTTGCTGTCCTGGGACTATGTGGGGTCTGTTTGTGTTTGTGAACAGAGCCCCAGGACCAGCTTGCTTAGGGGACTCTTCTCCAGGTTCATCTCTCTGTAGGTGATGGCTTTGTTATGGAAGGTTTGGGAATCGCTTTCTTTTAGGTGGTTGTTGAATTTAACGTCTCTTTTCTGGATTTTGATAATTAGCGGATATTGGCTTAATTCTCAATTTGGTGTTTGTCCCATTTTGTGAATTCTTGGTTGGTGAGCGGACCCCAGACGTCACAACCATAAAGGGCAATGGAGTTCTATAACTGATTCAAGTATTTTTAGCCAGATCCTAATTGGTATGTCGAATTTTATGTTCCTTTTGATGGCATAGAATGCCCTTCTTGCCTTGTCTCTCAGATCGTTCACAGCTTTGTGGAAGTTACCTGTGGGTCTGATGTTTTAGGCCAAGGTATGTATAGTTTTTTTGTGTGTTCTATGGCAACGGTGTCTAGATGGAATTTGTATTTGTGGTCCTGGCAACTGGACCTTTTTTGGACCACCATTATTTTGGTCTTACTGAGATTTACTGTCAGGGCCCAGGTCTGTCAGAATCTGTGCAGAAGATTTAGGTGCTGCTGTAGGCCCTCCTTGGTTGGTGACAGAAGCACCAGATCATCAGCAAACAGTAGACATTTGACTTCAGATTCTACTAGGGTGAGGCCGGGTGGTGCTGACTGTTCTAATGCCATCGTCAATTCGTTAATATAAACTCAGCAAAAAAAAGAAACAATTTGGGAAATTGTGTCACTTCTCTAAGTGCGTTCCGTGCAAGCAGTCAGGGTATATGCAGCAGTTTGGACCGCCTGGCTCATTGCAAACTGTGGTGAAGTCCATTTATTCCTAACAAAGGCTGTAATTAATTTGACAGAATTGTACATAATTACGACATAACATTGAAGGTTGTGCAATGTATTAGCAATATTTAGACTTAGGGATGCCACCCATTAGATAAAATACGGAACGGTTCCGTATTTCACTGAAAGATTAAATGTTTTGTTTTCGAAATGATAGTTTCCAGATTCGACCATTTTAATTACATTTACATTTAAGTCATTTAGCAGACGCTCTTATCCAGAGCGACTTACAAATTGGTGCATTCACCTTATGATATCCAGTGGAACAACCACTTTACAATAGTGCATCTAACTCTTTTAAGGGGGGGGGGGGTTAGAAGGATTACTTTATCCTATCCTAGGTATTCCTTAAAGAGGTGGGGTTTCAGGTGTCTCCGGAAGGTGGTGATTGACTCCGCTGACCTGGCGTCGTGAGGGAGTTTGTTCCACCATTGGGGTGCCAGAGCAGCGAACAGGTAGGGAGGCGAGCAGGCCAGAGGTGGATGAACGCAGTGCCCTTGTTTGGGTGTAGGGCCTGATCAGAGCCTGAAGGTACGGAGGTGCCGTTCCCCTCACAGCTCCGTAGGCAAGCACCATGGTCTTGTAGCGGATGCGAGCTTCAACTGGAAGCCAGTGGAGAGAGCGGAGGAGCGGGGTGACGTGAGAGAACTTGGGAAAGTTGAACACCAGACGGGCTGCGGCGTTCTGGATGAGTTGTAGGGGTTTAATGGCACAGGCAGGGAGCCCAGCCAACAGCGAGTTGCAGTAATCCAGACGGGAGATGACAAGTGCCTGGATTAGGACCTGCGCCGCTTCCTGCGTGAGGCAGGGTCGTACTCTGCGAATGTTGTAGAGCATGAACCTACAGGAACGGGTCACCGCCTTGATGTTAGTTGAGAACGACAGGGTGTTGTCCAGGATCACGCCAAGGTTCTTAGCACTCTGGGAGGAGGACACAATGGAGTTGTCAACCGTGATGGCGAGATCATGGAACGGGCAGTCCTTCCCCGGGAGGAAGAGCAGCTCCGTCTTGCCGAGGTTCAGCTTGAGGTGGTGATCCGTCATCCACACTGATATGTCTGCCAGACATGCAGAGATGCGATTCACCACCTGGTTATCAGAGGGGGGAAAGGAGAAGATTAATTGTGTGTCGTCTGCATAGCAATGATAGGAGAGACCATGTGAGGATATGACAGAGCCAAGTGACTTGGTGTATAGCGAGAATAGGAGAGGGCCTAGAACAGAGCCCTGGGGGACACCAGTGGTGAGAGCACGTGGTGCGGAGACAGATTCTCGCCACGCCACCTGGTAGGAGCGACCTGTCAGGTAGGACGCAATCCAAGCGTGGGCCGCGCCGGAGATGCCCAGCTCGGAGAGGGTGGAGAGGAGGATCTGATGGTTCACAGTATCAAAGGCAGCCGATAGGTCTAGAAGGATGAGAGCAGAGGAGAGAGAGTTAGCTTTAGCAGTGCGGAGCGCCTCCGTGACACAGAGAAGAGCAGTCTCAGTTGAATGACTAGTCTTGAAACCTGACTGATTTGGATCAAGAAGGTCATTCTGAGAGAGATAGCAGGAGAGCTGGCCAAGGACGGCACGTTCAAGAGTTTTGGAGAGAAAAGAAAGAAGGGATACTGGTCTGTAGTTGTTGACATCGGAGGGATCGAGTGTAGGTTTTTTCAGAAGGGGTGCAACTCTCGCTCTCTTGAAGACGGAAGGGACGTAGCCAGCGGTCAAGGATGAGTTGATGAGCGAGGTGAGGTAAGGGAGAAGGTCTCCGGAAATGGTCTGGTCTTAATGACCAAAGGCTCATATTTCTGTGTGTTATTATGTTATAAATAAGATATGATTTGATAGAGCAGTCTGACTGAGCGATGGTAGGCAGCAGCAGGCTCGTAAGCATTCATTCAAACAGCACTTTCGTGCGTTTGCGAGCAGCTATTGCGCTGTTTATGACTTCAAGCCTATCAACTCCCGAGATTAGGCTGGTGTAACTGATGTGAAATGGCTAGCTAGTTAGCGGGGTGGGCACTAATAGCGTTTCAAACGTCACTCGCTCTGAGAGTTGGAGTAGTTGTTCCCCTTGCTCTGCATGGGTAACGCTGCTTCGAGGGTGGCTGTTGTCGATGTGTTCCTGGTTCGAGCCCAGGTAGGAGCGAGGAGAGGGACGGAAGCTATACTGTTACACTGGCAATACTAAAGTGCCTATAAGAACATCCAATAGTCAAAGGTATATGAAATACAAATGGTATAGAGAGAAATAGTCCTATAATTCCTATAATAACTACAACCTAAAACTTCTTACCTGGGAATATTGAAGACTCATGTTAAAAGGAACCACCAGCTTTCATATGTTCTCATGTTCTGAGCAAGGAACTTAAACGTTAGCTTTCTTACATGGCACATATTGCACTTTTACTTTCTTCTCCAACACTTTGTTTTTGCATTATTTGAACCAAATTTAACATGTTTCATTATTTATTTGAGGCTAAATTGATTTTATTGATGTATTATATTAAGTTAAAATACGTGTTCATTCAGTATTGTTGTAATTGTCATTATTACAAATAGTTTTAAAAAATCATCCGATTAATCGGTATCGGGTTTTTTGGTCCTCCAATAATCGGTATCGGTATCGGCGTTGAAAAATCATAATCGGTCGACCTCTAGTCTTAATGACCGTTCCACAGGTGCATGTTCATTAATTGTTTATGGTTCATTGAACAAGCATGGGAAACAGTATTTAAACCCTTTACAATGAAGATCTGTGAAGATATTTGGATTTTTACAAATGATCTTTGAAAGACATGGTCCTGAAAAAGGGCCGTTTCTTTTTTTGCTGAGTTTATATGTTGAAGAGGGTGGGGCTTAAGCTGCATCCCTGTCTCACCCCATGGCCCTGTGTGAAGAAATGTGTGTGTTTTTTGCCTTTTTCAACCGCACACTTGTTGTTTGTGTACATGGATTTTATAATGTTGTATGTTTTTCCCCCAACACCACTTTCCATCAATTTGTATAGCAGACCCTCATGCCAAATTGAGTCAAAGGCTTTTTTGAAATCAACAAAGCATGAGAAGACTTTGCCTTTGTTTTGGTTTGTTTGTTTGTCAATTAGGGTGTGCAGGGTGAATACGTGGTCTGTTGTACGATAATTTGGTAAAGAGCCAATTTGACGTTTGCTCAGTACATTGTTTTCACTGAGGAAATGTACGAGTCTGCTGTTAATGATAATGCAGAGGATTTTCCAAAGGTTGCTGTTGAC
Organism: Salvelinus alpinus; assembly: GCF_045679555.1. Lineage (NCBI taxonomy): Eukaryota > Metazoa > Chordata > Actinopteri > Salmoniformes > Salmonidae > Salvelinus > Salvelinus alpinus. Next base: position 9,091,187 of record NC_092113.1, on the reverse strand, counting down.
ACATATCCCACGGTAGTTATTGGGGTCAAATATGTCTCCACTTTTGTGGATTGGGGTGATCAGTCCTTGGTTCCAAATATTGGGGAAGATGCCAGAGCTAAGGATGATGTTAAAGTGTTTTGGTATAGCCAATTGGAATTTGTTGTCTGTATATTTTGTCATTTCATTGAGGATACCATCAACACCACAGGTCTTTTTGGGTTGGAGGGTTTTTATTTTGTCCTGTAGTTTATTCAAGGTAATTTGAGAATCCAGTGTGTTCTGGTAGTCTTTAATAGTTGATTCTAAGGTTTGTATTTGATTATGTTTATGTTTTTGCTGTTTGTTCTTTGTTCTTTGTTATGGAGCCAAAAAGATTGGAGAAGTGGTTTACCCATACATCTCCATTTTGGATAGATAATTCTTCGTGTTTGTTTTCCAATTTTCCCAGAAGTGGTTAGAGTCTATGGATTCTTCAATTACATTGAGCTGATTTCTGATGTGCTGTTCCTTCTTATCCCGTAGTGTATTTCTGTATTGTTTTAGTGATTCACCATAGTGAAGACGTAGACTCAGGTTTTTTGGGTCTCTATGTTTTTGGTTGAACAGGTTTCTCAGTTTCTTTCTTAGGTTTTTGCATTCTTCATCAAACCATTTGTCATTGTTGTTAATTTTCTTCAGTTTTCTGTTTTGAATTTTTTTGATTTGATAGGGATGCTGAAAGGTCAAATATACTGTTAATATTTTCTACTGCCAAGTTTACACCTTCGCTATTACAGTGGAACGTTTGGTCCAGGAAGTTGTCTAGAAGGGATTTAATTTGTTGTTGTGTAATTGTTTTTTGGTAGGTTTCCACACTACATTCCTTCCATCTATAGCATTTCTTAATATTACTCAGTTCCTTTGGCTTTGATGCCTCAGGATTGAGTATTGCTCTGTTCAAGTAGACTGTGATTTTGCTGTGATCTGATAAGGGTGTCAGTGGGCTGACTGTGAATGCTCTGAGAGACTCTGGGTTGAGGTCAGTGATAAAGTAGTCTGCAGTACTACTGCCAAGAGATGAGCTATAGGTAGGTGTACCTCCATAGGAGTCCCCTCGAAGCCTAACATTGACTATGTACATACCCAGCGTGCGACAGAGCTGCAGGAGTTGTGACCCATTTTCGTTGGTTATGTTGTCATAGTTGTGCCTAAGGGGGCATATGGGGGAGGGAATACTGTCACCTCCAGGTAGGTGTTTGTCCCCCTGTGTGCTGAGGGTGTCAGATTCTTGTCCGGTTCTGGCATTTAGGTCGCCACAGACTAGTACATGTCCCTGGGCCTGGAAATGATTGATTTCCCCCTCCAGGATGTAGAAGCTGTCTTCATTAAAGTATAGGGATTCTAGTGGGGGGATATAGGTAGCACACAGGAGGACATTATTCTCTGTTAAGATCATTTCCTTTTGAATTTCTAGCCAAATGTTCCTGTTTTGATTAATTTAATTGAGTTAGGTCTGCTCTATACCAAATTAGCATACCCCTTGAGTCCCTTCACTGTTTCACACCTGTTAGTATGGTGGATGGGACTACCAGCTCTCTGTAACCTAGAAGGCAACCAGTGGGTCCGTCTCCTCTATACCATGTTTCTTGTATGATGACAATGTCTGTATTTCCGATTACTTTAATTTCTTTGAAGTCCAGGTTCCTGCTCTTTAGGCCAAAGGCAGATGACCTCAGGCCTTGGATATTCCAGGATGAGATAGTGAAGGCATTGTGTTCCATAAAGTGTCCAATGTTGTTGGTCGTGTGGTTTTGCCTCAGGCCAGTAAGTGTGAGCAGAGCCTGCTGAACATCTGGTACATGCTATTGGCTTGGGCTAGTGTAAGAGTGGTGGGTTGGGCCTGTTTGCCCGCTCACGGCTTGGGTGTATGTGTGACTTCCATGTTGAGGCCCTCTTTGCGGGGGTGGGGTGCATGGGGTGGGCAGGAGGGGCATAGGTCTGATCTGAGGGGGCCTAAATGGGGTGTGGGCATGGTTGACTTGGGGGGATGTTGATTGGTTGGGGTGGGGGTGGATGTGGCTGGTGGTGTTGTGGTCTGGACGTAGGTCCTCTCGGCGTGGGTCCTCTATATGTATGTCCAGGGGGGGGGTGGTCCCGTAGGTCTGGGAGAGTGTCTCGTTGGTTTGGGCGGGGTGTCTATTGATCTGTTGCTCCTGTGTGAAGTGTTGGGACTGCGTTTGAGAGCGATGTCCTTTAGGGTCCGGGCGAAGGTGGGCACTGCTGCCTTGTAGAGGTGGACCTGGTCACAAAGGCTGTTCAAGTCCAGGGTGGAGTGGTGGGCCAGGTAAACATTTGGCTTTGAGGCACAGTCACGGGAAATACTTGCGTTTACCCGCTGTATGGTATCAGGGTGGAAGTCTTTTCGTGGTAGGGGGGGTTGTCAGGAGGGCTAACAGGGGGGGGTGAGATCCCCTGGGCTTGGGATTCTTCATTTGTCTGTCCCGCTGTGATGTCGACATGGTCAGGGTCTGGGGTGGACTGTTCTGCTGTGGAGTCGAGACTTTTGTCGGGAGCTGAGGTGGGCTGTTCTGCTGGCTTCTCTGCGGGGGTGGCCACCTCTCTAGTGGGTTGTTCTCTGTCACACGCCATCCCCCTTCTACCTCTGCTCCAGGAGTCTGATCCTCTTCTCTAGTGCTCTGTTCTTCTCCTGCTCCTGCTTTTTATCCTGTTGAAGTTGTCTCACCACAGTCCAGAGTGCAGATATGTCTCTCTCCACCTCCAGCTCTCCGGGTCTGGTTAAGGGGGTGTTGTTGTGCTGGACTGTTGTCTGGGTCTGTGCTGACTGGAGTGTAATCACCTGCTGTTCCAGCTCCACCTGTCTTACCTCCAGCTGGGTAAATGTATCCTTCATTTCAATGAGGGAGTAGTACTCTGTGCTGGGAGGTTGACTTTCCGCTTGGGGTGGCCCGTCTGTGGGGTTATATAATGAAGAGGTCTGACCCGCTCGGGGTGGGGGTATCTTTCCCAAGGGAGAGCTTCTCCTGCTGAGCTAATTCTTTGATTAGGTGGAAGTCCAGCTGAAACTGTTGGCGGTTGCCCTGTACCAATACTGTTCCAAACTTATAGAGATTTATATTAGCTGACTCAGAGTCCTCGTTGTCTAGTATCCTGAGTTTCCACCCCTCGTTAACACCCCCTCTCTTAACAGAGGGGTAGTGTGCTAATATAGTACTGTGCCATGCCAGGGGATGGTCTGGTTAATGTAGCACTGTGTCATGCCAGGGGATGGTTTGTGTGGAAGATGAGGTTGCTGATGTTCCCATTTTTATAATAGTCAGCAAAAAGTGTATCTTTGTTTTCCATAAGGAGCTTCATTTTGTGCTATTTTCGTGTCTTATCATTCTTTACATACACAGGGTACTGTATTTTAATTACCTCCTGAACAGCAGGAGGCAGCTTCTAAGGGTTCTCCATTTGGTTGGAGTAGACTGTGTGACTCTCCTGCCATTGTTGGGCTAAAGGGCTTTGACACCTCTCACTTGACACGTCAGTGCTAATTGAGGTTGTATCAAGCTCGGCAGCCTTAATTTAGCATTCAGTCCTTATAAAGTAATGTAACGTATTTATCTTCTTGGCTTTTGGAAATAAAATATAGCTTCAGACTAAACATTACTCACTCAGTTCCAGGTTGGATGGTGTTTTCAGGTTTCTGTTGTTTTTTTGTTGTTGTTGTGAGCCTTCCAGGTGATTCTGTAATTCCATACAAAATCAGGTTGTAAGTTTTGAGTTTTGATTTGGAGTGAAGGTTATGTTGTAGAGGGTAGCATCCTGTGGTGTGGCAGGGTAGCCGAGTGGTTAGAGCGTTGGACTAGTAACCGAAAGGTTGCAAGTTCAAATCCCTGAGCTGACAAGGTACAAATCTGTCGTTCTGCCCCTGAACAGGCAGTTAACCCACTGTTCCTAGGCTGTCATTGAAAATAAGAATTTGATCTTAACTGACTTGCCTAGTAAAATAAAAAATATGTCCCTGACAAAAAAAATATATTGAAGTTTTTCTAAATCTATCTTTTTTTTAAGAACATGAAAAATGCAGGAGCTCATCTGCTCATGATCTCTCTCTCTCTCTCTCTCTCTCTCTCTCTCTCTCTCTCTCTCTCTCTCTCTCTCTCTCTCTCTCTCTCTCTCTCTCTCTCTCTCTCTCTCTCTCTCTCTCTCTCTCTCTCTCTCTCTCTCTCTCTCTCTCTCTCTCTCTCTCAATATAAGGGGCTTTATTGGCATAGGAAACATATGTTTACATTGCCAAAGCAAGTGAAGTAGATCATAAACAAAAGTGAAATAAAAAATGAACAGTAAACATTACACTCACAAAAGTTCCAAAATAACTCTTCCTCAGTCTATAACAGTGCAGGCGTTGACACTAGCAGCACTGTGCACATTTACACACATGCTCAGCACATGGCTGGCCTCAGCTTTGGCTCAGTGTAGGTCTATTGTTGCTCTACTCTACACACACACGATCAGTTTGGACCGCAGTCAGTGGCTTCAGCAACTCTAGTGCCAGTTGAACTCCAGTTGGCCCATTCTAGGGAAGGTTGAACTCCAGTTGGCCCATTCTAGGGAAGGTTGAACCCCAGTTGGCCCATTCTAGGGAAGGTTGAACTCCAGTTGGCCCATTCTAGGGAAGGTTGAACCCCAGTTGGCCCATTCTAGGGAAGGTTGAACTCCAGCTGGCCCATTCTAGGGAAGGTTGAACTCCAGTTGGCCCATTCTAGGGAAGGTTGAACTCCAGCTGGCCCATTCTAGGGAAGGTTGAACTCCAGTTGGCCCATTCTAGGGAAGGTTGAACTCCAGCTGGCCCATTCTAGGGAAGGTTGAACTCCAGTTGGCCCATTCTAGGGAAGGTTGAACTCCAGCTGGCCCATTCTAGGGAAGGTTGAACTCCAGTTGGCCCATTCTAGGGAAGGTTGAACCCCAGTTGGCCCATTCTAGGGAAGGTTGAACTCCAGCTGGCCCATTCTAGGGAAGGTTGAACTCCAGTTGGCCCATTCTAGGGAAGGTTGAACTCCAGTTGGCCCATTCTAGGGAAGGTTGAACTCCAGTTGGCCCATTCTAGGGAAGGTTGAACTCCAGTTGGCCCATTCTAGGGAAGGTTGAACTCCAGCTGGCCCATTCTAGGGAAGGTTGAACTCCAGTTGGCCCATTCTAGGGAAGGTTGAACTCCAGTTGGCCCATTCTAGGGAAGGTTGAACTCCAGTTGGCCCATTCTAGGGAAGGTTGAACCCCAGTTGGCCCATTCTAGGGAAGGTTGAACTCCAGCTGGCCCATTCTAGGGAAGGTTGAACTCCAGTTGGCCCATTCTAGGGAAGGTTGAACTCCAGTTGGCCCATTCTAGGGAAGGTTGAACTCCAGCTGGCCCATTCTAGGGAAGGTTGAACTCCAGCTGGCCCATTCTAGGGAAGGTTGAACTCCAGTTGGCCCATTCTAGGGAAGGTTGAACTCCAGCTGGCCCATTCTAGGGAAGGTTGAACTCCAGTTGGCCCATTCTAGGGAAGGTTGAACTCCAGTTGGCCCATTCTAGGGAAGGTTGAACTCCAGTTGGCCCATTCTAGGGAAGGTGGGTGGTAAACTAGCTAATTGGATTGTAGATTAGCTCAACGACTTACCGCTCCTGTTGTGTATGGTGAACTTTTGTGTAGGATGACAACAGTTATATCTGACTACAAAACTACTCAGTTCCGCGGGAGAGTTTCTACCACCAAACTGTTTCATCATTACGTAGGACTTAGAAACTTTGAGTCTTCTCTGTGTGTGTGTGTGTGTGTGTGTGTGTGTGTGTGTGTGTGTGTGTGTGTGTGTGTGTGTGTGTGTGTGTGTGTGTGTGTGTGTATATACACACAAATATATATATATATATATAACTTGACTGTTGAGTTAAGGTTAGGGCTGTTGGAGTTGCAGTAGGTACTGTACTGTAGTTTCTTGGAAGGGATGACTCATGCAAAGGCCTATTTCCTTATTTTTTGAATATGTAAATGGTTGTTTGGTGGCAACAGCCACGGTAGACACACCCTGGGCTGCCGCCTGCTAGCAGAGTTATTTCTGATCTCAGGACGGCAGCGAGGAGTTATCTTAACCAGGTCCTAGATCAGATATTATGGCATGGCAATGATAGTCAGAGAAGTTCACAAAGGGCATTTCCATGTAAAAGGACCCATGAGCACCAACATGTGACGTTCATAGGAGCATGTCAAATCTAGTGCCATTTGAAAGCTGAACCTATATTTTTTTGAAAATAAGGCATAGATAAATGTTTCAACCATTTTATATCTGAAATATTGGGAATAAGCAAATGCTTTGATTTCTGGTCAAACAGATGGAAAAGGAATCTTAGAAAATATCTACCAGAAAGGTATTAGAAATACATGAAAACACAACAATGTTGAAGTAAAGACCCCTGCCAACTAATATCAACACTTCTATTTAGTTTAGGATAAATTACACTACATGGTCAAAAGTATATGGACACCCCTTCAAATTTGTGGATTCGGCTATTTCAGCAATACCCGTTGATGACAGGTGTATAAAATTGAGCACGCAGCCATGCAATCTCCATAGACAAACATTGGCAGTAGAATGGCCTTACTGAAGAGCTCAGAGACTTTCAACGTGGCACCGTCATAGGATGCCACCTTTCCAACAAGTCAGTTCGTCAAATGTCTGCCCTGCTAGATCTGCCCCAGTGCTGTTATTGTGAAGTGGAAACGTCTAGGAGCAACAACGGCTCAGCTGTGAAGTGGTAGGCCACACAAGCTCACAGATAGGACTGCCGAGTGCTGAGTGCTGTAAAAATTGTCTGTCGGTTGCAACACTCCAAACTTCCTCTGGAAGCAACATCAGCACAAGAACTGTTCTTCAGGAGCTTCATGAAATGGGTTTCTGTGGCCGAGCAGTCGCACACAAGCCTAAGATCACCATGCGCAATGCCAAGTGTCGACGTGATGTAAAGCTCGCCGCCATTGGACTCTAGAGTAATGAATCACACTTCACCATCTGGCAGTTCGACGGACAATTCTGTGTTTGGTGGATGAAAGGAGAACGCTAATTTCTCCAATGCATAGTGCCAACTGTAAAGTTTGGTGGAGGAGTAATAATATTATTACGTATTACGTATTATTACGAGATAGTTGACTGCAGGTATCAACTTAAAAAGTAGCTAGAAATATTCTGATATATTGAAAAACTTCAAATAAATAGTTTTGATGGTATTGTGAAAACCATCCTGTGGCTTTTTCTAAATATCCCGGTGCCTTCGTAAAGTATTCAGACCCCTTTACTTTTTCCACATTTTGTTACATTACCTTATTCTAAAATGGATTAAATAAAAAAAATCCTCAGCAGTCTACACACAATACCACATAATGACAAATCAAAAACAGGCATGTCAGAACAAAAACCAAGCCATGAGGTCGAAGGAATTGTCCGTAGAGCTCAGAGACAGGATTGTGTCGAGGCACAGATCTGGGGAAGGGTACCAAAACATTTCCTGCAGCATTGAAGTCCCCAAGAGCACAGTGACCTCCATCATTCTTAAATTGAAGAAGTTTGGAACCACCAAGACTCTTCTTAGAGCTAGTTGACTGGCCAAACTGAGCAATCGGGGGAGAAGAAAGGCCTTGGTCAGGGAGGTGACCAAGAACCCGATGGTCACTCTGACAGAGCTCTAGAGTTTCTCTGTGGAGATAGGAGAACCTTCCAGAAGGACAACCCTCTCTGCAGCACTCCACCAATCAGGCATTTATGGTAGAGTGGCCAGATGGAATCAAGTCTTCAGTAAAAGGCACATGACAGCCCGCTTGGAGTTTGCCAAAAGGCTCCTGAAGACTCTCAGACCATGATAAACAAGATTCTCTGGTCTGATGAAACCAAGATTGAACTCGTTGACCTGAATGCCAAGCGTCACGTTTGGAGGAAACCTGGAACCATCCCTATGGTGAAGCATGGTGGTGGCAGCATCATGCTGTGGAGATGTTTTTCAGCGGCAGGGACTGGGAGACTAGTCAGGATCGAGGCAAAGATAAACGGAGCAAAGTACAGAGAGATCCTTGATGAAAACCTGCTCCAGAGCACTCAGGACCTCAGACTGGGGCGAAGGTTCACCTTCCAACAGGACAACGACCCTAAGCACACAGCCAAGACAATGCAGTAGTGGCTTCGGGACAAGTCTCTGAATGTCCTTGAGTGGCCTAGACAGAGCCTGGACTTGAACCCGATCGAACAACTCTGAAGAGACCAGAAAATGGCTGTGTAGCAACGCTCTCCATCCAACCTGACAGAGCTTTAGAAGATCTGCAGAGAAGAATGGGAGAAACCCCCAAATACATGTGTGCCAAGCTTGTAGCGTCATACCCAGGAAGACTCGAGGCTGTAAACGCTGCCAACAGATGCTTCAACATGTGGAAAAAGTCAAGGGGTCTGAATACTTTCCGAAGGCACTGTATATGTGGTATACCGCCCAAGCCAAACGTCTATGATTGGTTCAGATTTGGTCCCGTTCGGACCAACCAAATTTGGTCTTGTTTGTGGGGCGGGGCTCATTAAATTAGCCAGTGTGTCAGATAATACCCAACTATGCAAAGGAGCTATTAGGATACATCACCATGAAGAGAATGATATTCATATCCATAATTATGCATTTCTGTGTAGTACAGATCATTGACCCATGATAATATTCCGTTACTGGGTGTAAATCCACTTATTGTAGTTCAATAACCAATAAAGTGAATGTGTTTTTGTAAAATGTTCGGTGTAAATTGTTAAAAGGAGTCATTTGTGCATAGAGTCGTATGGTTTGTTGCACTTTTGGAATCAATGGTTTGAAAGTGAAAAATCGGAGTCTCATGCACAATTCCATTACCGTGGAATTGCCCCTGAGGCACATACAGATCTGGGACCGGTCCATTTATTTCACCCTCCTCTTTCTGTGTGTTATGTTGTCCCTGTCTGTGGATCTATTGTTGGTAAGAGTTGGAGCCGTGGCTCTGTCTGGTGATGGTGTTTGTTCCAAACACAGAGTTAGTCACGGCCAAATCTTTGCTCTCTGCAGTCTTCATTTGTTCACACTGAGTGGGTTACTCGAGGAGAGCATCCAATGAAGGCCCTCACTGTGTCTCCAAATGTTGCTACTCCATTTCTGATTGGCTGGAATTAGGGACGTAGTACAGTGGAGACGGTCACCCGCGTCTCGTGTCGTAAATTGAGTCAGTGGTCCGTTTTTGTACAAGCTCTTTTTTTGTTGTTGATGAACTTGGGGAGAGTGTAGATTTCAAGATGGCCTTCCCCCCACTCCCCCGTCTCTGGTGGCCCCTCCTTTGTGAAGCTGAGCTGTGGATCCATTTGTAATTTTTTTATTTATTAGCCTCTGTGGTGTGATTTGTTGAAGGGGAGGCCAGGGGCCAACATGTAGCTTGGCTCCTATTCTACTAGTGTGTAAGTGCCGGTTTTGTTGGAGGGGAATAGGGCTCAGCTAAAGCAGAGTCACCCAGAGCGCACACACACACACACACACACACACACACACACACACACACACACACACACACACACACACACATATTGTAGCTTTATGTGGGCCTTTGTGTGCTGGCTAACGCCGAAACAGTCTCCCTTATTCTGTGCCAGAACACACAGAGAAAAAGAAAGTCAGACAGAAGGAGAAAAAGACAGAGTTCCATTATTAAAGACAGGAACGAGAGAGAGAGAGAGAGAAATGGAGGGAGGGGTGGACAGTGGAACAGGGAAAAAGACTTAGAGAACTATGTAGAAGACACATGAGAGAAAGAAACAACGAAAGAGTAAGCAGAGAGAGACAGAATGGGTGAGCTTCTTACTGTATGTGCGAGAGTATATCATTGGCCCTTTTTAGTATGTCGTTTGCTCGCTACACAAATGTGCTCTGCCCCGAAGCGTTGTCGTGATTGTCCGTTATGGTATGAATGTGTTTTGAGTCGAGGTGTGTCTGCTGGCTGCCTGCCCTTATGCAACATCAGGCAGACTTCCAGGTGCAAACAGACAGACAGGCCGATGGACAGACGAACACATAGACTTCGCCTGCATTGACTGAGACTGATCTCCCCATTCTACCTGTGGCAGTCTTTTGCAGGGACAGGCAGGCAGGAAGACAGGCAGGTGGACCATGCTCCACCATGCAGGTGGAGCCTCCCTACCTCTATACTGTCTGACTCGCCAGTTGACTCTCCAGATTTTCCCCTCAGTCCCAGTCTGAGATCCAAGTCATCTCTTTCTCCTCCCTCCCTCCTCTTCCACATTCTCTCCATTATTTAGCTGAGCCTTGGGCTGTGTTGTTGAGGGCAGACATGGATGACAGGCGGACCCACCGGGCGCCGAGCGCAGAATGGGACTAAAGACTGTAATTATTAAGGGGAACAATCCTTTATCTGTCTTCAAATCACTTTGGACTTTAATGGTGTTTGTTTAACAAGACCAAGGTGAGACGATGTGAATAATTTAGTGATTTGTGTGGTTATATGCCGCTGCGGCGGCTTCATGCGCGTAAAGGGACGCACGCGCACACCCCCAGTCTCTTTTATAGTTAAAGCACAGGCTCTTTTTGTGCAAAGTGTAATTGAGGAGCAGAGTGGGCTAAACAGAGTGTAGATGAGAAGAGGGGTCTGGAAAAGCCTCAGAGAGAGCGTGCCTCCGTGCCTGTAAGCTGAACACACACTCGATGCATCTTAAGCTCGTTCTCACTGTTCTTCAAGGCCTAACATGTATACACAAGCGACACATGCAGCTAACGACTGGAGCATTTTATTAGTGCTGTTCTTTATGGCTTTGCTAAAGCTCAGAGTTGATGCGAGTCGAGCACAATGGTGCATTAATGATCCCACTGAAGGCCTCTCTGTCCCCTTTTTTACCCCCAATGCTTAAACACTCACTGGAAGTCCGTTTTTGTGTGTGTGTGTGTGTGTGTGTGTGTGTGTAGCAGAAAATGTTTGTCAAAAAAGTCGATTCCCCTTTTGTCACGGACACGCTATAAATCCACTCTGGTTAATTGGTCCCTCTTTCTCTCACTCTATTTCTCTCTATTTCCCGCCTCTCAATTAATAGGAAACCCATCGACTGAAGGTGGGTCTTTGTTGGTTTTGAGGATCCATACGTCACCAAAACTAGAGACCCCCTGACAGCCCCCATCTGGTCCTCATCACGAGGTGCCGCCAACGGTCAGGCTGGATGCTGTATGGCACACAGGCACGCACGCGCTCACACACACATACACACGTACACACACACAGGCACACACACTCTCACTGACGTACAAACCTATACATGCAGGCACATGTTCTGTCTCTCACGAAGCATGTGACAAATAACATTTGATTCGATTTCTGTTGTGCTTTAGAGTGTCTAAAGCACAACAGAAATCGAATCAAATGTTATTTGTCACATGCTTCGTAAACAACAAGGTGTAGACTGAGTGAAATGCACACACACACACATACACACACACACACACACGTACGCACACTCACATGCGCGTACACAGAGGAACATGAGACATCCCAGTGGTTTGGCCGTCTCGCTCGCTCACGCTGACGGCAGGGTGTCATGGAAACGCCTACCTCTCACCATGGTTACACACTCCTTACCCCAAGAGGATGGTACTCTCTTCTTTCGAGGCGCTTCTTCCTCTCTGTATTTCAGACCAGGACAAAAATGAAAAGGCAACATTGTTAGGATGGCGGTCGAATCTAAGCCAGTGGTCTGTCTGTGCGTGTTGGCTTGGTTTCACATGCACTCAGCTGCTCACCCCTCGGTCTCTCTCTAATACTTCTGTACTTGCTGTCAAAATCGTGTCACACCCTTTTTTCGGGATTCAGAAGTTGTGTGTGTGTGTACGTACATTAGTCTGCGCGTGTGAAAGCGCGTTCACGCGAATCGTCCTACGTTTACCGAGAGCCCCAGGCTGCCTGCCTCATGTCTCCTGCTCCTCATTACCATGTGAATGATGTTTCCTGGGTGGTCATTAACAACTTGATTAATAACGTATAAACATCATTTTGACAACATAACGGAATATAAAATGTCTGGCAAAAGTGCTTATTATTATTATTATTGTGTGTGTGTTTTATAGACACCAGCGTAGAAGACCAGTAGACCGTTCCAGAATAGGACCATTATCTCCAAGAGAGAACTCGTCTCGTCCACTCCAGGCTCCGTCACAAGGTGGGTCACTTGTCATCACACGGCTGTTGGCATGGTTACCTGTTTAGGTGGACTAGGCCTATAATTTGTTGTAGACAGAGAGTGAAAATGGAGTGGGATCTCTATTGTTGACTTTTTACTCATCTGTTCTGCAGCAAAAACATTCTTTCTGACCCCCTTGGCCAGACCGTAGAGGTTGAGCGACGAGAGAGGACGTGGTGATTTAGATCGATGGGCCATTACCTCCAGGAGCCATTTTGGATTTGTCATATTGCGTTTCAAAGCGTTCTCCCCTGAGAGATGGTACAGGTTCCCAGCGAAAGAAAGAAGAATTGGGTGAGAGATACAGAGGGTAGCGAGAGAGCCCGAAAGAGGGAGGGATGAGAGTGGGAGGGCAGATTTCGTGGTAGAGAGAGGGAGGTTGAGAGAAAGGTGGAATGAGAGAGAGGCTGCTGGGGAGGCAGCAGGAGAAAATCTAATTAGTCTCCCTGCTCTGCCTGCCATAGAGACAGAAATAAAGCATTAATCTTTACCCTAGTCTGCAGGTGACAGAAACACACCCGCACTCAAGTGAAGAGAGGGATAGTGGTGGTGTAGGAAGAGAGGTGGGGGAGAGTATGCCTTTAGAGGTGGTATATAGAGAGCAGGGGGAGGAGAGGAGTAGATCAGGGGAAGAGCGGGAGGATAGAATGATGGTTATGGAGAGGAGGGGGTAGAGTAGAGAAGTGGGATATCTGCAGGTGACTCTGGGATTCTGCCGCATCGTGTCACACGGACTTAGATCACCAGAAAGACTCCTCTACCCATAATGCCTCAGTCAGTCCTGCATACCAATCATTCTCTAGTATCAACCCAATGCAATATGGATTTTGCTTAACTTTGGCCCGATATGGGCTAATTATAGTGGAGATCACCAACCTGACTACAGCCAGTCATTGTCAGAGCAGTGAGCTAAACATCAGCACGGCTGTAGACGGCAGGTCTGACTGTCTCATGTTCCTACTGGGTGTTTACATGATCTGACCGGGACGCGTTGCACTTCTGTTTTGTCAACAGAGATTATGAAACTGGGGCTGGCTGGCTGGCTGGTTGGGCAACAGCCGCCGCTGTCTGTATCGCCTAGCCTCACAACTCCCTCCCCTCGCTCACCACACAACCACCTCCCCATCCCCCGCCTGCCTGCCCGCCCGCCTCCCTGCTTGCCCACTCTCTCGCACCCGAAAAAGAACGAGGAGAGAGACTTTTATCTGACACAGGAAGCCTGAGTCTGTCTGCCTTTCCCAGCGTTATATTGTACATTTGAGTCATTTAGCAGACGGGTGGAACGACCATATGTCACAGTCATAGTAAGTACATTTCTCCTCAATAAAGTAGGATATCATTGGGGTGCCAGGACAGAGAAGAGCTTGGACTGGGCTGATCGGGAGCTGCCCTACCGTAGGGGTGAAAGGGCCAAGAGACCAGAGGTGGCAGAACGGAGTGCTCGGGTTGGGGTGTAAGGTTTGAGCATAGCCCGAAGGTAGGGGGGGGGGGCAATTAATCTTGCTGCTCCATAGCCAAGTACCATGGTCTTGTAGTGGAATGCTTGCTTCAACTGGAAGCCAGTGGAGTGTGCGAAGGAGCGGGGTGACATGGAAGAACTTGGAAGGTTGAACACCAGGCGGGCTGCAGCGTTCTGGATGAGTTGCAGGGGTTTGATGGGACAAGCGGGGAGCCCAGCCAACAGCGAGTTGCAGTAGTCCAGACGGGAGAATACAAGTACCTGGATTAGGACCTGCGTCGCTTCCTGTGTGAGGTAGGGTCGTACTCTACGGATGTTGTAAAGCATGAACCTGCAGGAGCGAGTCACTGCTTTGATGTTTGTACGGAACGACAGGGTGTTTGTTGTCCAGGGTCACGCTAAGGTTCTTTGCACTCTGGGAGGGGGACACCGTGGAGTTGTCAACCGTGATGGAGAGGTCTTTTAGTGGGCAGGCCTTTCCGGAGAGGAAGAGCAGCTCTGTCTTGTCGAGGTTGAGCTTGAGGTGGTGGGCCGACATCCAAGCTGAGATATCTGCCAGGTACGCAGAGGGGCCGCAGCCGGTGATCAGGGATGAGTTGATGAGGGAAGTGAGGAATGGGAGAAGGTCTCCAGAGATGGACTGGGGAAGGGAGGAGGGGATGGGGTCGGATGCCGTCAACCTTCTTTTCAAAGTGGTTGACAAAGTCGTCCACAGGGAGGGAGGAAGGTGGAGGATTAAGGAGGGAGGAGAAGGTGGAAAAGAGTTTCCTAGGGTTAGAGGCAGAAGCTTGAAATTTAGAGTGAAGGAATCTGGCTTTAGCAGCGGATACAGATGAAAGTAGAGAGGAAGGAGTGAAAGGATGATAGGTCCTCTGGAAGTTTAGTTTAGCAGAAGGGAGAGATGATCGAAGAGGAGAGCGTAGTGGGAGACGGAGAGCAAAGATTGCAAAAGCGCATTACCATCTTGGTAGGGGTTAAGTAGCTAGGGTTGGAGGAAAGGGAGACAGAAAAGGAAACAAATGAGTAATCAGAAACCTGGATGGCGGTTGCAGTGAGATTAGTAGGTGTACAAGCCTCTAGTTAAGATGAGGTCAAGCGTATTGCCTGCCTTGTGAGGGGAAGGGGACTGGGAAAGGGTGAGGTCAAATGTGGCAAGGAGGGGAAGGAGAGAGTCGGAAAGAAATGAATCGAAGGCAGACGTCAGGAGGTTGAAGTCGCCAGGTACGAAGAGTGGTGAGCGATCTTCAGGAAAGGATCTTATCAAGGTGTCAATTTCTCTAAGGGCACCTGGTGGGTGATAGATGACAATGTGGGTGGCTTGAGTGGACCAGTGACAGCATGGAATTCAAATGAGGAGATGGACAGGTGAGAGAGGGGGAAAAGAGAATCTCAGTTGAGGAGGAATTACAACCAGATGCTCTCGGACTACGAGAGAAAGAGTAATCGGATGAAGAGAGAGCAGCTGGAGTAGCAGTGTGCTCTGGGGTGATCCATGTCTCCGTCAGGGCCAAAGAGTCAAGGGATTGAAGGGCAGCATAGGCTGAGATGAACTTGCCGTTCTTGCCTGTAGATCGGCAGTTCCAAACGCTGCCAGGGACCAGGAGTTCCACATGGGTACACTAAATTAGAAGAGTTGCAGCCAAGGAGCGTCAGTGAAGCCTACAGGGAGAGGCGCGAACAGGAATAGAAAACACACACATGCACTATATATGCAAAAGTATGTGGATAACCCTGGAGATTGCTTGACTCCATAAAAAAAAAACGTTTTAGTACAGATATACCACATTGGAGAGATTAGTCAAATGCTGTTGAAACATCAACGTACACGGGCCAAAGAGATTTCTCCATACGTAGTCTATAGTTTATTTTGATGAACTATTATTTGTTTTCTGCCTCAGTTTGTTTCACCAGCCTGTGTGTCGCCGCTCAATAACCCTTTTTAGACATTTGTTTGTTTGTTGTTTGTTGAGTTTTTCTCTAGTATGACTCATGTTATCGTGGGAGGCTTTTTCTTCTTGATTTTTTTTCTCCCTTTTGAGTCAGACAACTGAGATAGAGAGAGAGTCTCTCTCTCTCTCTCTCTCTCTCTCTCTCTCTCTGTCTCTCTCTGTCTCTCTCTGTCTCTCTCTGTCTCTGTCTCTGTCTCTGTCTCTGTCTCTGTCTCTTGTTTCTGTCTGCCCCTCCTGAGTGTGTTGTGCATTTCACTTGTGTTAGTTGAGGTGTAACTGAAGTTGTTGTGTTACCTTACACACACACACACACACACACACACACACACACACACACACACACACACACACACACACACACACACACACACACACACACACACACACACACACACACACACACACACACACACACACACACACACACACACACACACACAAAGCTAGTGTTACGGATCTGTTTGAGTGGAAAGTGAGAGAATGTTCCTCAGTACAAAGTCTTCATTGCAAAGTGATATAACATGGGTTGGGTAAACAGTAACACATTTTGGCTCCCATACACAGACACATGATCAAGGTACAGTCAGACCTACCTGTGCACCCAACTCTTATCTCGTGTCACTGTTCCTCAGTCTCTCTCCCTCCTACTCTGCCCATCTTTCTCTTGATCCTCTCTCTTCTCTCCTTCTCTATATCATCCCCTCTACCTAATGCCATCCCTTACTCTAACCCTCTGTCTTTATCCTCCTTCCCTCCTTTCCTCCCTTCCCCTCTCACTTCCTTCCTCTCTTCCTCCCCCTCTCCCTCTCTTCCTCCCCCCCTCTCTTCCTCCCCCTCTCCCTCCTGTGCCTGCCTAGCGTCATGCCTGAAAACAGCTGCCTAATGGCTCTCAAAGACACAAACATCATCAGTCATGAGAGAGCTGCTCGTTTTGGACCCATCCTCCACCTTAAATCGTTCATGCTTATTTTCTCAACGCGCACACACACACACACACACACACACACACACGGCCGTGCTATTACCATGTTGGCTGCATCTTCAATACTCGCCCCGGACAACATGTCTGCCTCTTTCTCTCTCTCTCTCTCTCTCTCTCTCTCTCTCTCTCTCTCTCTCTCTCTCTCTCTCTCTCTCTCTCTCTCTCTCTCTCTCTCTCTCTCTCTCTCTCTCTCTCTCTCGATCTGCAAATGTCATCTCTAAACTGTATCAATAACCTTGCCATATCTCACCTTTTTTTTTTTTTTTCATGCCATATCTCACCTTTTTCTCTTTTTTTGGCTTGCATTGTTTATATTCTGCTGAAGCGGTGAGTTCATGGGCAAGTAATATTATTCTAATTGTTTTTATTTAGGGGGTAGATCAGCTTTAATTTTGAAGACAGATTGTGGTTTCTATCAATGTAATTGTCTGCATCATTTCCAATGACCGATATTTAAGTTTTTGTAAATATACAGTAGCTCCATGTAAATGTTGCAATTTTTCGGCCATTCCTGAACCTGTGACCAAAAACAAGCTACATATTGGTAGTATCAAAACAAGGGATCTAATCAAATCAAATGTTATATGTTACATGCGCCGAATAGAACAGGTGTAGACCTTACAGCGAAATTCTTACTTACAAGCCCTTAACCAACAATGCAGTTTTAAGAAAGATAGCTAAAAAATAAGAAATGAAAGTAACAAATAATGAAAGAGCAGCAGTAAAATAACAATAGCAAGGCTATATATAGGGGTTACCTGTACAGAGTCAATGTGCGGGGGCACCGGTTAGTCAAGGTAATATATACATGTGGGTAGAGTTATTAAAGTGACTTATGCATAGATAATAACAGAGAGTAGCAGCAGTGTAAAAGGGGGGTGCAATGCAAGTAGTCTAGGTAGCCATTTCATTAGATGTTCAGTAGTCTTATGGCTTGGGGGTAGAAGCTGTTTAGAAGCCTCTTGGACCTAGACTTGGCGCTCCAGTACCGCTTGCCGTGCGGTAGCAGAAAGAACAGTCTATGACTAGGTTAAGTCTTTGACAATTTTTAGGGACTTCCTCTGACACCGCCTGGTATAGAGGTCCTGGATAGCAGGAAGCTAGGCCCCGGTGATGTACTGTGCCGTACACACTACCCTCTGTAGTGCCTTGCGGTTGGATGCCGAGCAGGTCCCATACCAGACAGTGATGCAACCCATCAGGATGCGCTCGATGGTGCAGCTGTAGAACCTTTTGAGGATCTGAGGACCCATGCCAAATCTTTTCAGTCTCCTGAGGGGGAATAGGTTTGGTCGTCCCCACTTCACGACTGTCTTGGTGTGCTTGGACCATGTTAGTTTGTTGGTGATGTGGATGCCAAGGAACTTGAAGCTCTCAACCTGCTCCACTACAGCCCGGTCGATGAGAATGGGGTGTGCTCGGTCCTCCTTTTCCTGTAGTCCACGATCATCTCATTTGTCTTGATCACAGGGAGAGGTTGTTGTCCTTGCACCACACGGTCAGGTCTCTGACCTCCTCCCTATAGGCTGTCTCATCGTTGTCGGTGATCAGGCCTACCACTGTTGTGTCATCAGCAAACTTAATGATGGTGTTGGAGTCGTGCCTGGCCGTGTGAACAGGGAGTACAGGAGGGGACTGAGCACGCACCCCTGAGTGGCCCCCGCGTTGAGGATCAGTGTGGCGGTTGTGTTGTTACCTACCCTTACCACCTGGGGGCAGCCCGTCAGGAAGTCCAGGATCCAGTTGCAGAGGGAGGTGTTATGCCCAGGGTCCCTAGCTTAGTGCTTTGAGTGCACTATGGTGTTGAACGCTGAGCTGTAGTCAATGAATAGCATTCTCACATAGGTGTTCCTTTTGTTCAGGTGGGAAAGGGCATTGTGGAGTGCAATAGAGATTGCATCATCTGTGGATCTGTTGGTGCGGTATGCAAATTGGAGTGGGTCTAGGGTTTCTGGGATAATGGTGTTGATGTGAGCCATGACCAGCCTTTCAAAGCATTTCATGGCTACAGACGTACGTGCTACGGTCGGTAGTCATTTAGGCAGGTTACCTTAGTGTTCTTGGGCACAGGGACTATTGTCGTCTGCTTGAAACATGTTGGTATTACAGACTCAGACAGGGAGAGGTTGAAAATGTCAGTGAAGACACTTGCCAGTTGGTCAGCGCATGCTCGGAGTACATGTCCTGGTAATCTGTCTGGCCCTGCGGCATTGTGAATGTTGACCTGTTTAAAGGTCTTACTCACATCGGCTACAGAGAGCGTGATCACACAGTCGTCCGGAACAGCTGATGCTCTCATGCTTGTTTCAGTGTTACTTGCCTCGAAGCGAGTATAGAAGATATTTAGCTCCATGGAACCATGGAATTGGCACATCGAAAATCTCCTTCCAACTATTTTGCAACCTGTATGATGCAGCTGTTATTTTTTTTGTCCTTAAATTAAACTGGTATGCTTTATTATTTATCACAATTTTCTTTACCCAATTTTGGTCTTTAATGCAGGGATGATAGACAAGTTCCTTACCTTCTCCCCTTTCCACTTGCCTCCTCAATATTTGCGGTAATGCTACAATCAGATGGCTGTAATTTTGGATAGAGCAAACATTTGCATATATTTCTGTTAGCTGCATGTATGACAACTCCACCAGTCCTATTTATGATATCATTTACAAAGTTGATCCTTTTTCTTTTTTATTCAAAAAATATTTTTATATCAATAAGTATATTTGAGTTTAACCATAATATTTCTTATAATATTTGTTCTCTCTTTTCTGGTGGATTAAACTGAAATTGCAACCAGCTTTCTGTTGCTTGTTTTTAAAATAGGGATATTTTTGAGATTATTTCATTTTTATGTAACTGAAAGTGAGAGGTTGTAATCTGAATGAAGAGAAAAGGGCCATTCTTAAACACCGGGTGAGCCATTATTACTAATCTGCTAGAGAACCAGATCAGATTTAAGCATAGTTTTTGTATGACTGAAGCCTTTAGTGAGAGGTCCAATGCTTTAATATTTCATTTCTACCCTCTGAATTCATATTCATTATATAACTGGGTCGGTTTAATTTTGTCTGGTTTGCCGTTCCAAATAAAGTGGAATATTTTTTGTTCACATAATAAAATAAAAAAACAAGTCGTTAGGTGTAGGCAGGGCCATAAGTAAATAGGTCAACTGGGATATGACTAAATAATTAATCAGGGTGATTTTTCCACAAATAGATAGGTGTTATCTGATTTGGCAAACTTTCTATAAAATTTGTTGCAGTGAGATCCTTTCTTCCAGGATATGAATACCGAGTTTGTCCACTTCACTTTCGGGCCATTTTATTGGTAAACTACACAGGAATGTAAACGTTTTTTTTTTTTTGGAGATCCAATACGTAATATGGTGCACTTATCGTGATTTGGTTTTAATCCAGAGAGGTTAGAAACATTTTCTAGATCCTTGATGAGGCTGTGCAGGGATCCAAATTGCGGATTTAAAATAAAAAATGAATCATCAGCGTACAAGGTCACATTTGTTTTTAAACCTTGGATTTATAGCCCCTTGACACTATTGTTGGATCTGATTTTAATAGCTAACATTTCGATGGCCATAATAAATATCTTGTTTTACTCCTCTTTCTGAGAAGTAGACGTTATTTGCTATTTTACACCTAGGGTTACTGTACATAACTTTAACCCATTGTATAAGAGATTCTCCAAAATTAAAATAGTCCAGACATTTATATATAAATTCAAGTTATACTTTATCAAAGGCCTTTTCAAAGTCAGCTATGAATACCAGGCCTGGTTTCCCAGATTTTTCATAGTGTTTTATTGTTTCAAATACTTGTTTAAATTGTTTCCCATACTTGTTTAAATTATCTGGAATTGTGAATCAGTGAATTATAAGTGAAATAATCTGTCTGTAAACAATTGTTGGAAGAATTACTTGTGTTATGCACAAAGTAGATGTCCTAACCGACTTGCCAAAACTATAGTTTGTTAACAAGAAATTTGTGGAGTGGTTGAAAAACGAGTTTTAATGACTCCAACCTAAGTGTATGTAAACTTCTGACTTCAACTGTATATATATATATATATATATATATATTTATTATTATTATAATATATTTTTGCTTCACATTTTCAACCAGTACATTGATATTTTCCAATGGAGCTATACATTTGGGTGGGTATTTTCTCTCGCCCGAGTAGCCTCGTTTCGCTGCCAAAAATAAAATGAAACCATCTAGTGAAATAACAACAAAATGTCAAATACAGGTAGCCTAGTCAAATAAGTCTTGCGGGAATTCCACTAACGGTCCGTATGTAGCCAAACGTAGCTGCTGCTCATGTTGGTATCTGTACTGATGGAGCAAAAGCCATGACAGGGAGACATGGTAGAGTGGATACTCGCATGCAAGCAGTTGCTCCCGACGCCACTTGGGTACACTGCAACATCAACCGAGAGGCTCTTGCTGCCAAGAGAATGCCTGACAGCTTGAAAGACGTTTTGGACACTACAGTGAAAATGGTTAACTTTGTTAAAGCAAGGCCCCTGAACCCACGTGTTTTTTCTGCACTATGCAATGATATGGGCAGCGACCATGTAACGCTTTTACAACATACAGAAGTGCGCTGGTTATCAAGGGGTAAAGTATTGACACATTTTTTAAAATTGAGAGTTCAGCTTAAAGTTTTCTTTGCTGACTATAATTTTCACTTGTCTGACCGCTTGCATGATGATGAGTTACTCACACGACTGGCCTATCTGGGGGATTCAGAATGATCTGAATCTAGGATTACAGGGACTCTCTGCAACTATATTCTATGTGCTGGACAAAATTGAGGCTATGATTAAGAAGCTCTTCTCTGTCTACATTAACAAGGACAACACACAGGTCTTTCCATCATTGTCTGATTTTATGTGTGCAAATGAACTCAAGTTTACGGACAATGTCAAATGTGATACAGTGAAGCACCTGAGTGAGTTAGGTGCGCAATTACGCAGGTACTTTCCTGAAAATGATGACACAATCAACTGGATTCGTTATCCCTTCCATGCCCTGCCTCCAGTCCACTTACCGATATCTGAACAAGAGAGCAGTTCTGTGAAGATGGAATTTAATCAGAAGCCACTGCCAGATTTCTGGATTGGGCTGCGCTCAGAGTATCCTGCCTTGGCAAATCGCGCTGTTAAGACACGGATACCCTTTGCAACCATGTATCTATGTGAGATTGGATTCTCAGCCCTCACTAGCATGAATACTAAATACAGGCACAGACTGTGTTTTGAAAATAATTTAAGACTGAGACTCTCTCCAATACAACCAAACATTGCAGAGTTATGTGCATCATTTTGTATCCAAGATGGCGTAGCAGTGCAGACGTTGTTTGCCTTTCTCCTGTGTACATTTTGTATTTTTCATCTTTTTTGTATATATTTCAATATATTTTCAATCTCTTTTTCCATTTTTAAATTAAATATACCTTCCGGTAACCCGCCTCACTCAATGTTATACGGATCTGCTATTTTTAGACCATTTTTAGACCTTTGCCGGACGTCGGAGCAGACGCTTCTACTAACCCTGGCCTGCTGATTTTTATTTTTATTTTTTTTTACTCCGTGTCTCCCGCTTGCTAGCGTAGTAAAGACTACCTAGCAGCTTCCCTGTTTCATCTATTGCTGTTCACTGGACCCTATGATCACTTGGCTACATAGCTGATGTCTGCTGGACTGTTCATTAATCACGGTACTCCATATTGTTTATTTTTGTTTATCTGTTGGCCCCAGCCTCGAACTTAGGCCCTGTGTGTAGTTAACTGACCCTCTCTGCCCATTCATCGCCATTTTACCTGTTGTTATTGTCTTAGCTGATTAGCTGTTGTTGTCTTACCCGTTGTTGTCTTAGCTAACTCTCCCAATCAACACCTGTGATTGCTTTATGCCTCGCTTTATGTCTCTTTCTAATGTCAATATGCCTTGTATACTGTTGTTTAGGATAGTTATCATTGTTTTAATTCACTGCAGAGCCCCTAGTCCCACTCAACATGCCTCAGATACCTCTTTTGTCCTACCTCCCACACATGCGGTGACCTCACCCAGCATAACTAGTGCGTCCAGAGATGCAACCTCTCTTATCATCACTCAATGCCTAGGTTTAACTCCACTGTAGCCTGTTGTACCATACCCCTGTCTGTATATTATGCCTTGAATCTATCCTACCATGGCCAGAAATCTGCTCCTTTTATTCTCTGTCCCTAACGCACTAGACGACCAGTTTTGATTGCCTTTCACCGTACCCCGATCCTACTCCTCCTCTGTTCCTCGGGTGATGTGGAGGTTAACCCAGGCCCTGCGTGTCCCCAGGCGCTCTCATTTGTTACTTCCGGTTTGGAGCGAGCAGTCGCAATTCAGCTTCGCTCCGCTTCGCTCCACAGGTAGTTTTACCATTTTCATTTTCATTACAGTACAACGGTTTGATTTGTTTGATCTTAGCTAGCTACATAGCCGTCTTTGTATCAAAGATAATTGTGTAGTTATTGAGGTTCGCTAGCCAGCTAGCCAGCTATTTTTCGTCCGAACGTGACGTAACGTAGTCAACACTGCTAGCTAGCTAGCCAGCTAGCCACCGAATAGCCGCATAGCAGCATAGCAGCACTGGAGAAACGATTACATTACAACGGAATTACAACGGAACGACTTGATTAGTGTAGTGTTAGCTGGCTACATAGTTGTCTTTGCTATCTTTCTATCTAAGATAATTGTGTAGCTTAGAGTTGGTTAGAGTATTCGGTTAACTAGCCAGCTATTTTCGTCCGCCGCGCCGCGCTGCCGTCTCCTACCTAGTCAACACTGCTAGCTAACACTGCTAGCTAGCCAACTTCTACCGAATAGCAGCACTGTAGAAACTCACATTACAACTTACATTACAACGGAACGACTTGATTAGCGTAGTGTTAGCTAGCTACATAGTTGTCTTTGCTGTCCTTGTATCCAAGATAATTGTGTAGTTTTGAGAAATGTTCGAGGTTACCTAGCCAGCTACACGTTCAAACAAAGTCAACAACGCAGCCACTGCTAGCCAGCCTACTTCACCGCCAGCAGTACTATATCATTTTAGTCAATAAGATTTTATTTTATTTTTGCAACGTAAGCTTAACTTTCTGAACATTCGAGACGTGTAGTCCACTTGTCATTCTAATCTCCTTTGCATTAGCGTAGCCTCTTCTGTAGCCTGTCAACTATGTGTCTGTCTATCCCTCTTCTCTCCTCTCTGCACAGACCATACAAACGCTTCACACCGCGTGGCCGCTGCCATTCTAACCTGGTGGTTCCAGCGCGCACGACCCACGTGGAGTTCCAGGTCTCCGGCAGCCTCTGGAACTGCCGATCTGCGGCCAACAAGGCAGAGTTCATCTCAGCCTATGCGTCCCTCCAGTCCCTCGACTTCTTGGCACTGACGGAAACATGGATTACCACTGACAACACTGCTACTCCTACTGCTCTCGCCTCGTCTGCCCACGTGTTCTCGCACACCCCGAGAGCTTCTGGTCAGCGGGGCGGTGGCACTGGGATCCTCATCTCTCCCAAGTGGACATTCTCTCTTTCTCCCCTGACCCATCTGTCTATCGCCTCCTTTGAATTTCATGCTGTCACAGTTACCAGCCCTTTCAAGCTTAACATCCTTATCATTTATCGCCCTCCAGGTTCCCTTGGAGAGTTCATCAATGAGCTTGACGCCCTGATAAGTTCCTTTCCTGAGGATGGCTCACCTCTCACAGTTCTGGGTGACTTTAACCTCCCCACGTCTACCTTTGACTCATTCCTCTCTGCCTCCTTCTTTCCACTCCTCTCCTCTTTTGACCTCACCCTCTCACCTTCCCCCCCTACTCACAAGGCAGGCAATACGCTTGACCTCATCTTTACTAGATGCTGTTCTTCCACTAATCTCACTGCAACTCCCCTCCAAGTCTCCGACCACTACCTTGTATCCTTTTCCCTCTCGCTCTCATCTAACACTTCCCACACTGCCCCTACTCGGATGGTATCGCGCCGTCCCAACCTTCGCTCTCTCTCCCCCGCTACTCTCTCCTCTTCCATCCTATCATCTCTTCCCTCTGCTCAAACCTTCTCCAACCTATCTCCTGATTCTGCCTCCTCAACCCTCCTCTCCTCCCTTTCTGCATCCTTTGACTCTCTATGTCCCCTATCCTCCAGGCCGGCTCGGTCCTCCCCTCCTGCTCCGTGGCTCGACGACTCACTGCGAGCTCACAGAACAGGGCTCCGGGCAGCCGAGCGGAAATGGAGGAAAACTCGCCTCCCTGCGGACCTGGCATCCTTTCACTCCCTCCTCTCTACATTCTCCTCTTCTGTCTCTGCTGCTAAAGCCACTTTCTACCACTCTAAATTCCAAGCATCTGCCTCTAACCCTAGGAAGCTCTTTGCCACCTTCTCCTCCCTCCTGAATCCTCCTCCCCCTCCTCCCCCCTCCTCCCTCTCTGCGGATGACTTCGTCAACCATTTTGAAAAGAAGGTCGACGACATCCGATCCTCGTTTGCTAAGTCAAACGACACCGCTGGTTCTGCTCACACTGCCCTACCCTGTGCTTTGACCTCTTTCTCCCCTCTCTCTCCAGATGAAATCTCGCGTCTTGTGACGGCCGGCCGCCCATCAACCTGCCCGCTTGACCCTATCCCCTCCTCTCTTCTCCAGACCATTTCCGGAGACCTTCTCCCTTACCTCACCTCGCTCATCAACTCATCCTTGACCGCTGGCTACGTCCCTTCCGTCTTCAAGAGAGCGAGAGTTGCACCCCTTCTGAAAAAACCTACACTCGATCCCTCCGATGTCAACAACTACAGACCAGTATCCCTTCTTTCTTTTCTCTCCAAAACTCTTGAACGTGCCGTCCTTGGCCAGCTCTCCTGCTATCTCTCTCAGAATGACCTTCTTGATCCAAATCAGTCAGGTTTCAAGACTAGTCATTCAACTGAGACTGCTCTTCTCTGTGTCACGGAGGCGCTCCGCACTGCTAAAGCTAACTCTCTCTCCTCTGCTCTCATCCTTCTAGACCTATCGGCTGCCTTTGATACTGTGAACCATCAGATCCTCCTCTCCACCCTCTCCGAGCTGGGCATCTCCGGCGCGGCCCACGCTTGGATTGCGTCCTACCTGACAGGTCGCTCCTACCAGGTGGCGTGGCGAGAATCTGTCTCCGCACCACGTGCTCTCACCACTGGTGTCCCCCAGGGCTCTGTTCTAGGCCCTCTCCTATTCTCGCTATACACCAAGTCACTTGGCTCTGTCATATCCTCACATGGTCTCTCCTATCATTGCTATGCAGACGACACACAATTAATCTTCTCCTTTCCCCCCTCTGATAACCAGGTGGCGAATCGCATCTCTGCATGTCTGGCAGACATATCAGTGTGGATGACGGATCACCACCTCAAGCTGAACCTCGGCAAGACGGAGCTGCTCTTCCTCCCGGGGAAGGACTGCCCGTTCCATGATCTCGCCATCACGGTTGACAACTCCATTGTGTCCTCCTCCCAGAGTGCTAAGAACCTTGGCGTGATCCTGGACAACACCCTGTCGTTCTCAACTCACATCAAGGCGGTGACCCGTTCCTGTAGGTTCATGCTCTACAACATTCGCAGAGTACGACCCTGCCTCACACAGGAAGCGGCGCAGGTCCTAATCCAGGCACTTGTCATCTCCCGTCTGGATTACTGCAACTCGCTGTTGGCTGGGCTCCCTGCCTGTGCCATTAAACCCCTACAACTCATCCAGAACGCCGCAGCCCGTCTGGTGTTCAACCTTCCCAAGTTCTCTCACGTCACCCCGCTCCTCCGCTCTCTCCACTGGCTTCCAGTTGAAGCTCGCATCCGCTACAAGACCATGGTGCTTGCCTACGGAGCTGTGAGGGGAACGGCACCTCCGTACCTTCAGGCTCTGATCAGGCCCTACACCCAAACAAGGGCACTGCGTTCATCCACCTCTGGCCTGCTCGCCTCCCTACCTCTGAGGAAGTACAGTTCCCGCTCAGCCCAGTCAAAACTGTTCGCTGCTCTGGCACCCCAATGGTGGAACAAACTCCCTCACGACGCCAGGTCAGCGGAGTCAATCACCACCTTCCGGAGACACCTGAAACCCCACCTCTTTAAGGAATACCTAGGATAGGATAAAGTAATCCTTCTAACCCCCCCCCTTCCCCTTAAAAGACTGAGATGCACTATTGTAAAGTGGTTGTTCCACTGGATATCATAAGGTGAATGCACCAATTTGTAAGTCGCTCTGGATAAGAGCGTCTGCTAAATGACTTAAATGTAATGTAAATGTAATTTGTTGACTTCTGTAACCGTAAAAGCCTTGGTTTCATGCATGTTAACATCAGAAGCCTCCTCCCTAAGTTTGTTTTACTCACTGCTTTAGCACACTCCGCCAACCCTGATGTCCTTGCCGTGTCTGAATCCTGGCTTAGGAAGGCCACCAAAAATTTAGATTTCCATCCCCAACTACAACATTTTCTGTCAAGATAGAACTGCCAAAGGGGGAGGAGTTGCAGAAAAAAACTCTGAAAAAAAATTGTCGACCTCCACCAGTCTGGTTCATCCTTGGGAGCAATTTCCAAACGCCTGAAGGTACCACGTTCATCTGTACAAACAATAGTACGCAAGTATAAACACCATGGGACGACGCAGCCATCATACCGCTCAGGAACGCGTTCTGTCTCCTAGAGATGAGCGTACTTTGGTGAAAAAAGTGCAAATCAATCCCAGAACAACAGCAAAGGACATTGTGAAGATGCTGGAGGAAACAAGTACAAAAGTATCTATATCCACAGTAAAACGAGTTAACCTGACATAACCTGAAATGCCGCTCAGCAAGGAAGAAGCCACTGCTCCAAAACCGCCATAAAAAAGCCAGACTACAGTTTGCAACTGCACATGGGGACAAAGATTGTACTTTTTGGAGAAATGTCCTCTGATCTGCTGAAACAAAAATAGAACTGTTTGGCCATAATGACCATAGTTATGTTTGGAGGAAAATGGGGGAGGCTTGCAAGCCGAAGAACACCACCCCAACCATGAAGCACATGGGTGGCAGCATCATGTTGTGGGGGTGCTTTTCTGCAGGAGTGCCTGGTGCACTTCACAAAATGGATGGCATCATGAGGAAGAAAAATGATGTGGATATATTGAAGCAACATCTCAAGACATTAGTTAGGAAGTTAAAGCTTGGTCACAAATGGGTCTTCCAAATGGACAATGACCCCAAGCATTCTTCCAAAGTTGTGGCAAATGGCTTAAGGACAACAAAGTCAAGGTATTGGAGTGGCGATCATAAAGCCCTGACCTCAATCCTATAGAAAATTTGTGGGCAGAACTGAAAAAGTGTGTGCGAGCAAGGAGGCCTACAAACCTGACTCAGGTACACCAGCTCTGTCAGGAGGAATGGGCCAAAATTCGCCCAACTTATTGTGGGAAGCTTGTTGAAGGCTACCCGAAACGTTTGACCCAAGTTAAACAATTTAAAGGCAATGCTACCAAATACTAATTGAGTGTATGTAAACTTCTGACCCGCTGGGAATGTGATGAAAGAAATGAAAGCTGAAATAAATCATTCTCTCTACTATTATTCTGACATTTCACATTCTTAAAATAAAGGGGTGATCACAACTGACCTAAAACAGAGAATTTTTCCTAAGATTAAATGTCAGGAATTGTGAAAAACTGAGTTTAAATGTATTTGGCATAGGTGTATGTAAACTTCCGACTTCAACTGTATCTTCAGAGTTCGTTCTGTTAGGTGACCTAAACTGGGATATGCTTAATACCCCGGCAATCCTACAATCTAAGCTAGATGCTCTCAATCTCAGACAAATTATCAAGGAACCCACCAGGTACAACCCTAAATCCGTAAACATGGGCACCCTCATAGATATTATCCTGACCAACTTGCCCTCCAAATACACCTCTGCTGTTTTCAATCAGGATCTCAGCGATCACTGCCTCATTGCCTGCATCCGCTATGGGTCCACGGTCAAACGACCACCCCTAAAACACTTCCGCGAGCAGGCCTTTCTAATCGACCTGGCCCGGGTATCCTGGAAGGATATTGACCTCATCCCGTCAGTAGAGGATGCCTGGTAGTTCTTTAAAAGTAATTTCCTCACCATCTTAAATAAGCATGCCCCTTTCAAAAAATGTGGAACTAAGAACAGATATAGCCCTTGGTTCACTCCAGACTTGACTGCCCTCGACCAGCACAAAAACATCCTGTTGCGGACTGCACTAGCATCGAATAGTCCCCGCGATATGCAACTTTTCAGGGAAGTCAGGAACCAATACACTCAGTCAGTTAGGAAAGCACAGGCTAGCTATTTCAAGCAGAAATGTGCATCCTGTAGATCTAACTCTAAAAAGTTTTGGGACACTGTAAAGTCCATGGAGAATAAGAGCACCTCCTCCCAGCTGCACACTGCACTGAGGCTAGGAAACACTTTCACCACCGATAAATCCACGATAATCGAGAATTTCAATAAGCATTTCTCTACGGCTGGCCATGCTTTCCTCCTGGCTACCCCTACCCCGGCCAACAGCTCCGCACCCCCCGCAGCTACTTGCCCAAGCCTCCCCAGCTTCTCCTTCACCCAAATCCAGATAGCAGATGTTCTGAAAGAGCTGCAAAACCTGGACCGTACAAATCAGCTGGGTTAGACAATCTGGATCCTCTCGTTCTAAAATTATCCGCCGCCATTGTTGCAACCCCTATTACCAGTCTGTTCAACCTCTCTTTCGTATCGTCCAAGATCTCTAAAGATTGGAAAGCTGCCACGGTCATCCCCCTCTTCAAAGGGGGTGACACTCTAGACCCAAACTGTTACAGACCTATATTCATCCTGCCCTGCCTTTCTAGTCTTCGAAAGCCAAGTTAACAAACAGATCCTCAGCCACGCTCAAGGTACTAAACGATATCATAACCGCCATTGATAAAAGACATTACTGTGCAGCCGTCTTCATCGACCTGGCCAAGGCTTTCGACTCTGTCAATCACCGTATTCTTATCGGCAGACTCAACAGCCTTGTTTTCTCAAATGACTGCCTCGCCTGGTTCACCAACTACTTCTCAGATAGAGTTCAGTGTGTCAAATCGGAGGGCCTGTTGTCCGGACCTCTGGCAGTCTCAATGGGGGTACCACAGGGTTAAATTCTCGGGCCGACTCTTTTCTCTGTATATATCAATTATGTCGCTCTTGCTGCGGGTGATTCCCTGATCCACCTCTACGCAGACGACACCATTCTTTATACATCTGGCCCTTCTTTGGACACTGTGTTAACGATATACAGAAAATAAGGTACTTACTTTGATTGGAACGCACACAAGTTATTATTTGTAAGGATAACAACAATGAAGGCAATGCGAGCGCCAGCCAGAAAATGTGCCAGGGGAAAAAGTTTGTGCTAGACTGGGCAAATGTCTGCATACTTGATCAGGGGAAACACTGGGGAGGTGCTTGGGCTTTCATCGAAGAGAGAAGCTTGTCTGGTTCAGTAAATCCTCAAACATAAATTGTCCGCAACAGTGAAATGGGATAGTTCATTGTCAATTCATGAGGAGGTGGAACACACCTCAATTCAAATTGTTGTTAGAAAAGAAACATTGTTAGAAAATAATTTCAAATTGACAGCGCAGGTTAACTGTCCTGTTGCGTAACAATCAGTGAGGGCATTCTGACATCACGCACTTAAAAAAAACTCACGCTGGGGCCATTCGAGATATTTGGAACTCAAGCGTGAAAGGTTAAGCAATAGGGGCCCATCCTTTAAAAAGAGCACATGGTGTCACCTACAGTACAGAACCAGATTCGCAGCCAACATAATTTCTAACGTTTTGACCTCGGTTGTACTGCCTCATTATTAAAAAAAACTTTCTGAAAAATATATATAAATAAATCTTGCATATCTTAATTTCTTCCCACAATTAACGATTAATGTGCATAATAATATAAGCACTTCTACGAAGGATCGTTACCTATAACAAGGATTGGCAGTAGAAATTCCAAAATATTGTCAACAGATGTGGGATGCATACACTCACTCACCCCACCCCTCTCAAACAAACACCTCTGCCCCTTTCTCCCCTTCCACCCATAGATCAACCTACAGATTTAATTAACCAATATCTAGTCCTAGCTAATGGCGCTCGGATAAACCCCTTCCCCCAACACCCACACGCTGGTCCTCTGTTGAGACCCATCTTCCCAAGCACCTCTGTGCCGGCAGGGCCACAATAATATTCCCCCTCTCTGATTGTCTGAGTGTGACTCCCTCCCCATGGGTTACTGCAGCCAGTGTTTCCAGCACTGCCACTACCTGGGTGGGGTATTCCACCGGAATTCCAACTGGCTAGGTACGAGGACGTCAAGGTTCTCATTAGATGCTTTGAGAAAACCCATCCGGAGGCTTTGGCTTTTGGACCTACCCTGCCAGGCAGGCTCAGATTATTGAGGGGACGATGTGGCTTTAGTTGGTCTCTGACCACCTTCATCTGTCTGTCATGGCTGCGTAGGCTACTTGCAGTAGGCCTATAAAACAAATAAAACTTCTCCTTAGTGGTTGGGTCACTCAGGTGGTTGTCTAGGATGTAGGGTTGGCACCGTTCCATCATGATAGGACAAAAATAAACAAACTATATATTTTTATTTGAAATATATAGTTGCAAAAGCAACCATTTTCCTTACTCGTTCACTTAACAACTCATCACACTTTTCTAGTCACAAAAAACACACAGGCACCCCATCTTCCTACACACCCGCACTCTCCTCGCATATACACCCTTGCATACTCACATACTGTGCCTTTTATGTCCTCTGTGTTTTTTTTTCTACTTTGTTGATTCCTGCCAAATTTCGGACATTGGGTACTTTTGTGTTCCAGTTCCTTGTATTTCGGGATTTATTATTTCATGTCCTATTTTTTATCTATCTATATACAGTGGGGCAAAAAAAGTATTTAGTCAGCCACCAATTGTGCAAGTTCTCCCACTTAAAAAGATGAGAGAGGCCTGTAATTTTCATCATAGGTATACTTCAAATATGACAGAAAGATTTGAAAATCCAGAAAATCACATTGTAGGATTTTTAATGAATTTATTTGCAAATGATGGTGGAAAATAAGTATTTTGTCAATAACAAAAGTTTATCTCAATACTTTGTTATATACCCTTTGTTGACAATGACAGAGGTCAAACGTTTTCTGTAAGTCTTCACAAGGTTTTCACACACTGTTGCTGGTATTTTGGCCCATTCCTCCATGCAGATCTCCTCTAGAGCAGTGATGTTTTGGGGCTGTTGCTGGGCAACACAGACTTTCAACTCCCTCCAAAGGTTTTCTATGGGGTTGAGATCTGGAGACTGGCTAGGCCACTCCAGGACCTTGAAATGCTTCTTACGAAGCCACTTCTTCGTTGCCCGTGCGGTGTGTTTGGGATCATTGTCATGCTGAAAGACCCAGCCACGTTTCACCTTCAATGCCCTTGCTGATGGAAGGAGGTTTTCACTCAAAATCTCACGATACATGGCCCCATTCATTCTGTCCTTTACACGGATCAGTCGTCCTGGTCCCTTTGCAGAAAAACAGCCCCAAAGCATGATGTTTCCACCCCCATGCTTCACAGTAGGTATGGTGTTCTTTGGATGCAACTCAGCATTCTTTGTCCTCCAAACGCGACGAGTTGAGTTTTTACCAAAAAGTTATTTTGGTTTCATCTGACCATATGACATTCTCCCAATCTTCTTCTGGATCATCCAAATGCTCTCTAGCAAACTTCAGACGGGCCTGGACATGTACTGGCTTAAGCAGGGGGACACGTCTGGCACTGCAGGATTTGAGTCCCTGGCGGCGTAGTGTGTTACTGATGGTAGGCTTTGTTACTTTGGTCCCAGCTCTCTGCAGGTCATTCACTAGGTGTGGTTCTGGGATTTTTGCTCACCGTTCTTGTGATCATTTTGACCACACGGGGTGAGATCTTGCGTGGAGCCCCAGATCGAGGGAGATTATCAGTGGTCTTG
This sequence comes from Salvelinus alpinus, assembly GCF_045679555.1. NCBI lineage: Eukaryota > Metazoa > Chordata > Actinopteri > Salmoniformes > Salmonidae > Salvelinus > Salvelinus alpinus. The sequence continues at coordinate 9,058,507 of NC_092113.1, read as the reverse complement.
TATGTCTTCCATTTCCTAGGAATTGCTCCCACAGTTGATTTCTTCAAACCAAGCTGCTTACCTATTGCAGATTCAGTCTTCCCAGCCTGGTGCAGGTCTACAATTTTGTTTCTGGTGTCCTTTGACAGCTCTTTGGTCTTGGCCATAGTGGAGTTTGGAGTGTGACTGTTTGAGGTTGTGGACAGGTGTCTTTTATACTGATAACAAGTTCAAACAGGTGCCATTAATACAGGTAACGAGTGGAGGACAGAGGAGGCTCTTAAAGAAGTTACAGGTCTGTGAAAGCCAGAAATCTTGCTTGTTTGTAGGTGACCAAATACTTATTTTCCACCATAATTTGCAAATAAATTCATTAAACATCCTACAATGTGATTTTCTGGATTTATTTTTCTCATTTTGTCTGTCATAGTTGAAGTGTACCTATGATGAAAATTACAGGCCTCTCTCATCTTTTAAGTGGGAGAACTTGCACAATTGGTGGCTGACTAAATACTTTTTTGCCCCACTGTATATATATAAATACTATAAAAAATAAAAAAAATGATACAAATTATTATTTTATTGTGTTTAGATTTTTGGGGGGGCAAACGGAAGTGGGCAGAATATTAATTTAAAAAACTGAGTTTAACCTTGAACTCTCATGTGGGAGACCTCCCGGCCCACATGCCAGTAACTACAGTAGGAGGATGTGGAACGGATGAACGACAGACAGAGGAAATATGGAGGGAGGCTCACTCGGAGAGAGAGGTGGACGACAACTTCATCAACGTTTACTTACACTCAATGTAGCTCTCTGGAGTCGTGGCCTGTTTCTCCCAAAATCGTCCACCCCTTCCCATCCCACCCTCTCTTCCCCCCTGTACCATACCCATTAACCCCCACAGCCCCCCTGCTTCCCAGTGTGCCACCAGGCCCCAGTGTCTTTGGTGTGTAATTGACTTTACTCCCTGCACTGCTCTGGAAGAGCGGGTGGATGGCTGGCTCACGCCACACTGGAGGTGACCCATTTCCCTGGGGCATTCAGCAGCCCTCCTAATCAGTCATCCTCTGGGGCCGCCTCATTCACTGCAATTAGAACGCTGGAGCCATCTCTCTCTCCCCCTTTCTCTCTCTCGGTCTCTTTCTCTCTCTCTTTGAGAACTCTATCAATAGGCAGGCATGCAGGCAGGCAGGCATGATCAGGATTGGTGGAAGAGGGCTTCAGTGAAACCCTTCCTTTAGCTCTAGTTCTAAGCGCCTCTGAGCTCTCCACCGCCTCTCTTTAATCCCTCCCCCTTTCCTCTCCACCTCCCAGACAGACAGACAGACAGATAGGAAAGCAGGTAGGAGAAGGGAAGGATTGACAGGGATGGATAGATTGAAGGAAACACGTATGGGAGGGAGGGAGGGAGAGAGAGGAAGAGATCGAGGGAGGGACTGAGTGAGCGTCTTCTAAACAAAGCTGCTTGTGAAATCCTCTAGAGTGAAACCTTTTTTTGCACATAATCACGTGTTTCCCTACATACAGAGCTACAGTATGATGCTTCCCAATTAAGGTCAATGTTGTTGTCTGGAGTGGAAACCAATATAGTACTGAGGGAGGAGCATCACACCACCTTCCAGCATCATGGAGCTCCATTGGGTGCTTTTTCATTTCACATTCGTACATCATCAGTTTTTCTCTTATGTCAGTCGCTGATAGTCACTCAATTAGCCCATGTCAGCTAAAATGTTTTAGATGGGTAAGTTAGTTTAGCGGCCCGCTATCTAAACTTGTAGTAGGCTTAATCATGGAATTACCGACCGGGGGGCCCCCATTGATTTTGTTTGTCACTCTCACTCAGATATCATATTTAAAACTGGAAAAAATGTCTCTCCACCACATGACAAAATGTGTAGAATTGCAGGATATTAACAACAACAAAAATATGTCTCTCCGCTGTCAAGAGGGGGGTTGCTCAAATGTTTTGCTGGCAAGGTGGGCGGGTATGGATGTGGGTACGCAGACCCGCAAGCCACTGCGGCCCCTAATTATGAGTTCAGCCATTTCTTTCTGGCCTCCACCCCATCAAAGTTGCCCATCCCTGACTTAGGTGATGTTGTCAGACCAGCAGGCATGATCGAATGAATAGGCAGGGTAGAACGTCTGTTCGCAAGCCATTTTAGTGGGCTATCTTTAGAACGTTGCGTGCACTATTTGGCACAGCTGGGATGACGTGGCAATGAACGCACTCTTTTTGTCACGCCAATCGAATGTCCTTGAAATGATTGGAATTGAAATCCAAGTGATTGATAAACATTACTGCTAAGGAATATTACAAAAAATATCTGTTAAACAAATGGATAGAATTATAGAATGGCAACACTGTTGCTTTGCCTCTGGTGGCTTGCTTTTCTATTCAGTAGAGGCTTCATGCATGTCGGTCAGAGGGTAACCATGCAATCAATGGAATAAAAATGATGCTCTTGCTGGGAAGGTTAAGAAGGGCACTGGAGTGTGGTTCTCCTCCTGATCGTGCACTGCATCCCTCCTTTTCTTCTCTATCTCTCTCTCTCCTCCATCTCCCTTCCACGCCTTCTCTCACTCTCTTCCCGCTCTGCCTCTTGCTCCCTCCCCTTCACTACACGTTTCCCTCCCCCTCTCTGCTTCCCTCTCTCCTCTCCTCTGTTTCCACTGCTTGGGACTCCCTAAAAACACACCACTTTGACACAAGTGACTTTTCGTAGCCTTAACCTAATTCTCCTGACCTGCTGTATCGGAGCGGTGTGCTTTTAGGTGATCGCCACTGATCTCACTCTCTATCCTCTTGCTCTCATCCTACCCCGCCCATGTCCCCTCCCTTTCTCTGTCTCTTTCCCTCCCTCCTACCTTTCTCCAGCGTCACTGGTAAATAAATGGACCAATCAGCGTGGACTTCATGCTGCCAGCTTCTCCTTTCCTCACTTCTCTCCCCCCCCCCCCCCCCCCCGCCCCTCTCCACCTTAGACAGCCTACATTCCTGTAGACCGAGTGAGATGCATTGTAGGAGACAGACTGCTGTCTAACAGGGTTAGTCGTGCAGCGTGTCTAACTGTCAGAGACACTGCTAATCCGTGTGTGTCTGCGTGTGTGCGCGAGGTCATACACACACTCTACCCTGAGAGGAGGAGGCAGACGATGCAATATAGATTTTTCATATTGTGCCAATAGTGTGATTTGCATAAAATAAGCTTAAGAGTACCCTTGAGGTTGGATAATTAGCATAAAGCTTCTCCTTCGCGTCTGTGTGTGTCTCCCTCTGAGTTTGACTATTATCCACAGCCATAAGGATAGATGTGTTTATATATGGAGGTTTCCACACCTTCTCGTTTCTTCCCCACCCAGTTACATTAATAACATCTTATTGACCGTCCCTCCCATTATCTGACCTGTGGCTAAGCGTGTGTGTTTGTCCTGTCCCTGTCAGGTGCTGATATGTGTACACGATGAGCGGACTGGGGGACAACTCCATGGAGCCTCTGAGCTCGGAAAACCGAAAACGCAAGCTCTCCACCTGCGACACGCCCAGTCTGGGGTGAGTAGGGGGCTGGCGTGAGGCCATGTGATGGGGGGATTTGGGGATTTTCTTCTTTATTTATGTTTTTTTTTAAACATACAAGTGCAAATCTATTTTGTCAAGTCAGATACATTTTTGTTCGCACATTTTATGAATCAACTTCCAATTTTACATTAAAACAGGGTGTAGTCTTTTTAATGTAGCCTACTGTAAGTCAACCCTGGTTTCTGAATCTGGAGATCTCTAGTAGCTGTAATCACTTACATTAAAGGTATCTAGTCTACACTACAGTTTGAACCAGTTTACAACCGGTTTCACAATATTTGACCATTTTAATTATTGGCTGGGATATTGGCTGGGATATTGAGCTCAACATTGACCTGTTGGAAATCGGTTTCTTTTTAAATACTCTGAAAATGCATCCTCAAAGTCAAGACAGGTAGACTGTATGTATGTATGTATGTATGAGAGAATTAATGCATACATTCATACCTGAACTAGAGAATGGTGGTTACGCGGAATGAGCCACATGCCCCAGAATGCTATATTGTAAATAACACAGAGACTGCTCAGATTCGCTAACCATGGACATGTAACAACAAGTTATTTGGAAATAGGCCAACTTCCTTGAAACGTTTTGCAATGGAAAACAAAAACAAGTATTTTTTATTGGACAGTTTCAGTTAGCCCCTCCCTGTTTCAGTCCATTTTCTTGTGTTTGTTTTATCAGGGTTGTATTCAATGGTAAATAACATTGGTGAATACCGGTAGTAAAACACAGTGTCACCCCCTGTAGGTGTGAGCGAAGGCGGCGGGAGCAGGAGAGTAAATACATTGAGGAGCTGGCCGAACTGATCTCTGCCAATCTCAGTGACATCGACAGCTTCAACGTCAAGCCAGACAAGTGTGCTATCCTCAAGGAGACTGTGCGCCAGATCAGACAGATCAAGGAGCAGGGTAAGTAGACACACACACACACACACACACTGCAGTGGTGGCTAACCCATTAGTAATGTCTATCACTTTCAAATCAAATCACATTTTATTTGTCACATGCGTGTACACCTTACAGTGAAATGCTTACTTGCAAGCCCTTAACCAACAATGCAACAACAAAAAAAGTAAAAAAAATACAAATAATTAAAGAGCAGCAGTGAAATAACAGTAGCGAGGCTATATACAGGGGGTACCGGTACAGAGTCAATGTGCGGGGGCACAGGTTAGTCGAGGTAATTGAGGTAATATTTTTGTAATTTTGTAATTTTTATTTGGATCCCCATTAGCTAATGCCATAACGCTAGCTAATCTTCCTGGGGTCCATCACCAATTATCAAGAAATTACAAACAACCACTATCAAGACTTCACAAACATTCAACAAGTAGACAATACAGATAATTAAAATACCTGACAGGAAACACATTTATCATTCAGTTGATACTTTCTATTTCCTGTCCAGTCATATGGTCTATCACATTAGATGTTCTTTTATTTGTTTCTTGAAGGTGGATTTACTTTTTGCCTGAGAAATATGGATTGGTAAAAAGTTCCATTCAGCTATAGCTCGATATAAAACTGTAGATTTAAGGCAATTTGTCCTTGGCTTGAGTTGTTTTAGCTGCCCTGAATTTGCCTGTCTGGTTTGGTGGTTATGCGTGTTGCTAGTATGTACTAATTGGACTGAAAAATACTGTGGTTTTTCGAAAAATATAACATTCCTAAAGAAAATCAGAATACTAGATAGTAATTTGTTTTTAACGTGAAACCATGAGAGATTCTGATGCATTTTAATAATATTCATTTGTTTAGAGCAATGAAGAGATAATCTGGCAGCCCTGTTTTGAGCCATTTGGAGCTTTTTTATATCTTTCTTTGCTGCAGATGACCGTATAACTGGACAGTACTCTAAGTGTGATAGGACCAGGGATTGAATCACCTGATTCAGAGTGCTAGATGTTACATACTCTGAACATTTTCTTGTAACAGCAATTCCTTTACCCATCTTAATAACAATATTATCTATGTGTTTTGACCATGATAAAGCTGCGTCCAACATGACGCCTAGTATTATATATTTTTTTCCACTTGCTCTATATGTATTCAATTCATCGACAAATTCAATTGGGAGTCATCAGCAAGCATATATCTTGAACCAAATACAATACATTTAGTTTTAGAAATGTTCAACACCAATTTGTTCATATCAACCCACCCAGACATCATTCTTAGTTCACTGATCAGTACATCTGTTAGCTCATTACATTCTGATGCTGCACTATACATTGTAGTCATCAGCATACATGACCACTCTTGCTTTGTTCATTACTGAAGGTAAAACATTAGTAAAGATAGAGTAGAGCAGTGGGCCTAGGCAGCTTCCTTGAGGAACACCACAATGTATATCTTTACTATTTGAAAAGCTACCATTAAGGAAGACGTTTTGCCTTCTCCTGGATAGATAGCTTTCCATCCAGGATAGAGCTGCATCCTTAAAACCATAACATTTGAGTTTTCCTAGTAACAGTTCCTGATCAATTACATCAAAAGCAGCACTGAAATCCAGCAACACTGCACCAACTAACTTCCTATCATCCATACTCTTTAACCAATCATTTGTCGTTTGTGCTAAGGCCGTACTCGTAGAAAGCCCTTCTTTATATGCATACTGGAAACGCGTTAACAGACCATTACATGAGAAATAATCCTTGATTTGTACAGATACATTTTTTTCCAATAATTTACTTAACACTGGCAGCAAGCTTATATGACGACTATTAGGACCAGTGAATGCAGATTTTTTTATCCTTAGGTAGTGGAATAACCTTTGACTCTTTCCAGACTTCTGGGCACACCCCCATACATCAAGCACTTATTAAAAATGTGAGAGATTGGTGTAGATATTTGGTTAGCTGTAACTCTAAGTATTTTGGTGTCTAGATGATCTGTTCCAGGTGACTTGTCATCCGAAAGAGACAACAGCATCCTTTCTACTTCTTCCCTTTCTACTTGATGAAATTCAAACATGCAAACATGCATCCTTCATGATACAATATTTTATAAGGGTATATGACATGGAGACATCACTTGGAATCAAAGCATTCCTCAACTTGTCCACTTTGCCTGTAAAATATTCATGAAAGTAGTTTGCGATGTCGTGTGGTTTTGTAATAAATATACCCTCCGATTCAACAAAAGAGGCGGACATGTTTGAATTCCTACCCATAATAGTGTTCAACGTTCTCCACAGCTTTTTCCCATCAACCTTCACTTCATCAATGTTGTGCTGATAGAATCCCTTCTTCTTTTCTTTGTTTAGCTTGGACACAAGATTTCTTAATTTACAATAACTTTGCTTATCAAAAAAAGTACCAGATTTATCTGCTACTTTTTTGGCATCATAACGTTGAATCATTACATTTCTCAGCTCATCATCAATCCATGGGGCACCATTTGACCTCACAGTGCATTTTCTTAAAGGGGCGTGCTTATCAACTATACTCAGAAATAATTTCATAAACAAATTTAGTGGCATTTCAGGATCATGCATACTACACACCTCTAACCATTGCACATTCTTAATCTTATCCACAAATGATTCCTGATTGAACCCTCTGTACGTGTAGGTATAGTTAAAGTCACTATGCATAGATAATAAACAGAGAGTAGCAGCAGCGTAAAAGAGGGGGGGGGGGGGGGGGACAATGCAAATAGTCTGGGTAGCCATTTGATTAGGTGTTCTGGAGTCTTATGGCTTGGGGGTAGAAGCTGTTAACCTTTCTGGTGCAGGCGTTCTGCTAGCGACCCACCTCGACAACACATCCGGTGAAATTGCAGAGCGCCAAATTCAAAATACAGAAATAGTCATAATAAACATTCATAAAAATACAAGTGTTATACATCGGCTTAAAGATGAACTTCTTGTTAATCCAGCCGCTTTGTCAGATTTCAAAAAGGCTTTACGGCAAAAGCATACCATACAATTATCTGAGGACAGCGCCCCGCTTACAAAAGCATACAAACATTTTCCAACCAAGTAAAGGAGTCACGAAAGTCAGAAATAGCGATAAAATTAATCACTTACCATTGAAGATCTTCATCTGGTTGCAGCTACACAATAAATGTTTGTTTGATAAAGTCCCTCTTTATATCCCAAAAACAACTGTTTTGTTGGCGCGTTTTGTTCAGTAATCCACTGGCTCAAAGGCGGTCAAAACATGCATACGAATACTTCCTAATAGTACCGGTAAAGTTCGTCGAAACATGTCAAACGATGTTTATAATTTATTCTCAGGTTGTCAATTGCCTAAATTGTCGATAATATTTCAACCGGACAATAGCGTATTCAATAGAAAGGAAAAACAACGAAGGGTGCGCACTCGGTCACACACGCAAACCAGCTCTGCATGATTCTACAGTCCACTGACAGAAAGGTCTCATTCTTCTTCATTTTTCAGAAAACAAGCCTGAAACAATGTCTAAAGACTGTAGACATCTAGTGAAAGCCATAGGAACTGCAATCTGGGTCCTAACCTATTAGATACTCTATAGGCATTCAATTGAAAATACCCACATCAAAAGAAAATCCTCACATTTCTGCCTGCCATATCAGTTCTGTTATACTCACAGACATTATTTGAACAGTTTTGGAAACTTTAGAGTGTTTTCTATCCAAATTGTATGCATATCCTAGCTTCTGGGCCTGAGTAACAGGCAGTTTACTTTGGGCACGCTTCTCATCCAGACGTCGAAATACTGCCCCCAAGCCATAAGAAGTTTTAAGAAGCCTTTTGGACCTAGACTTGGTGCTCCAGCACCGCTTGCTGTGCGGTAGCAGAGAGAACAGTCTATGACTAGGGAGGGCCTTCCTCTGACACCGCCTGGTATAGAGGTCCTGGATGGCAGGAAGCTTGGCCCCGGTGACTACCCTTTGTAGTGCCTTGCGGTCGGAGGCCGAGCAGTTGCCATACCAGGCAGTGATGCAACCAGTCAGGATGCTCTCGATGGTGCAGCTGTAGAACTTTTTGAGGATCTGAGGACCCGTGCCAAATCTTTTCAGTCTCCTGAGGGGGAATAGGCTTTGTCATCCCCTCTTCACGACTGTCTTGCTGTGTTTGGACTTTCACTGACTACACAGTACCACTGCTAGACATGGCTATCTCAGAACCAGTACTGTGGCTATGTCAGAAATGGCACCCTATTCCCTATGTAGTGTACTGCTTTTGGTCAGCGCATGTGGACTGGACTAATACTAAAACCATCACCACTACTTCTATCATGTCACCTGAAATCTGTGGCTCCCAATGTTGTGAGTGCATGTAAAGCCTTTGGAGTGTTGTTGGCCTTGATGGTAGCCTTGCAGATGTGAACATTGCACTGGAGTAGCACTGGAGTAGCACTGGAGTAGCACTGGAAAGCCAGCTGGGCTATGAGGGAGGCAGTAAGAGCTGATAGTGTAGAGCAAGTCTGTAAGAGGGCTGGAGCCCTGGCTGTGTCTTTCCCCCAGAGCAGCTGGGCCTGAGGAGTGGAAAGGAAAGGAGAGGGGAGGGGAGGGGAGGGGAGAAGAGACAGAGGGAGAAGCTCAATTGCATACTCCTCGCGTCCTCTCTCCTCTCCTCGCCTCCTTCTCAAAACCCATTGGATGAGAAAGCCAGAGGTCCCTTCCCTCTGACCTTCTCCTCCAATGGGTTTCGAGAAGGAGGCGAGGAGAGAGGACGTGAGGAGTATTCAATTGAGTCTCCCTAGAGAGCTGTACAGATCTCACACACGTGTCTCTCTCCCAGGGCCCAGGTGCACTGAGCCACAGAGCATCCATCACTCATACATCTCCCACTTTATTTCACAGCCTTCGCTGTTGGTGTTTGTTTGGGGGAACTTTGGCACGGCATTATGTGCATGTCATTGGCTGTGTCTGTCTCTATGTGTATGACAGCAACTGTGGTTGTGTAACTGTTGTTACAGGTAATAAAAGTGAACTGCTCAGTCTCAGTTATAATTCTCTATTGTACTGCATAATAGGCCGTCCTTGTAAATAAGAATTTCTTAGCTGACTTTCCTAGTTAAATAAAGGTTAAATAAAAAAATAAAAAACATTTCATAAGTCGCATACCTCCACTGCACTACTTTGACAAGCATCAGTAGGGATTAAGAAGTGAGTATACGCAATGCCCACTGAAAAACAAGTGTTTATACCTGCGTATACCCTCCACTACACCACTGGCCCTTTGTGTTTTACAAAAAGTGCACTCTACATGAGTGCAGTGGTATTACGGTTGCTGTCCTTTCAGAATCACCAACCTGTCACACACTGAAGACCTATAGGTTCACCACTGTACTAACCTGTCTCACACTGAAGGCCTATAGGTTCACCACTGTACTAACCTGTCTCACACTGAAGACCTATAGGTTCACCACTGTACTAACCTGTCACACACTGAAGACCTATAGGTTCACCACTGTACTAACCTGTCACACACTGAAGACCTATAGGTTCACCACTGTACTAACCTGTCACACACTGAAGACCTATAGGTTCACCACTGTACTAACCTGTCACACACTGAAGACCTATAGGTTCACCACTGTACTAACCTGTCACACACTGAATACCTATATGTTCACCACTGTACTAACCTGTCTCACACTGAAGGCCTATAGGTTCACCACTGTACTAACCTGTCTCACACTGAAGACCTATAGGTTCACTACTGTACTAACCTGTCTCACACTGAAGACCTATAGGTTCTCCACTGTACTAACCTGTCACACTGAAGACCTATAGGTTCACCACTGTACTAACCTGTCTCACACTGAAGGCCTATAGGTTCACTACTGTACTAACCTGTCTCACACTGAAGGCCTATAGGTTCACCACTGTACTAACCTGTCTCACACTGAAGACCTATAGGTTCACCACTGTACTAACCTGTCACACACTGAAGACCTATAGGTTCACCACTGTACTAACCTGTCTCACACTGAAGGCCTATAGGTTCACCACTGTACTAACCTGTCTCACACTGAAGACCTATAGGTTCACCACTTACTAACCTGTCACACACTGAAGGCCTATAGGTTCACCACTGTACTAACCTGTCACACACTGAAGACCTATAGGTTCACCACTGTACCAACCTGTCACACACTGAAGACCTATAGGTTCACCACTGTACTAACCTGTCACACACTGAAGGCCTATAGGTTCACCACAGTACTAACCTGTCACATACTGAAGGCCTATATGTTCTCCACTGTACTAACCTGTCACACACTGAAGACCTATAGGTTCACCACTGTACTAACCTGTCACACACTGAAGACCTATAGGTTCACCACTGTACTAACCTGTCTCACACTGAAGACCTATAGGTTCACCACTGTACTAACCTGTCTCACACTGAAGGCCTATAGGTTCACCACTGTACTAACCTGTCTCACACTGAAGACCTATAGGTTCACCACTGTACTAACCTGTCACACACTGAAGACCTATAGGTTCACCACTGTCACACACTGAAGACCTATAGGTTCACCACTGTACTAACCTGTCACACACTGAAGACCTATAGGTTCACCACTGTACTAACCTGTCACACACTGAAGACCTATAGGTTCACCACTGTACTAACCTGTCACACACTGAAGACCTATAGGTTCACCACTGTACTAACCTGTCTCACACTGAAGACCTATAGGTTCACCACTTACTAACCTGTCACACACTGAAGGCCTATAGGTTCACCACTGTACTAACCTGTCACACACTGAAGACCTATAGGTTCACCACTGTACTAACCTGTCACACACTGAAGACCTATAGGTTCACCACTGTACTAACCTGTCACACACTGAAGGCCTATAGGTTCACCACAGTACTAACCTGTCACATACTGAAGGCCTATATGTTCTCCACTGTACTAACCTGTCACACACTGAAGGCCTATAGGTTCACCACTGTACTAACCTGTCACACACTGAAGGCCTATAGGTTCTCCACTGTACTAACCTGTCACACACTGAAGACCTATAGGTTCACCACTGTACTAACCTGTCACACACTGAAGGCCTATAGGTTCACCACTGTACTAACCTGTCACACACTGAAGACCTATAGGTTCACCACTGTACTAACCTGTCACACACTGAAGGCCTATATGTTCTCCACTGTACTAACCTGTCACACACTGAAGGCCTATAGGTTCACCACTGTACTAACCTGTCACACACTGAAGGCCTATAGGTTCACCACTGTACTAACCTGTCACACACTGAAGACCTATAGGTTCACCACTGTACTAACCTGTCACACACTGAAGACCTATAGGTTCACCACTGTACTAACCTGTCTCACACTGAAGACCTATAGGTTCACCACTGTACTAACCTGTCTCACACTGAAGGCCTATAGGTTCTCCACTGTACTAACCTGTCACACTGAAGACCTATAGGTTCACCACTGTACTAACCTGTCACACACTGAAGACCTATAGGTTCACCACTGTACTAACCTGTCACACACTGAAGGCCTATAGGTTCACCACAGTACTAACCTGTCACATACTGAAGGCCTATATGTTCTCCACTGTACTAACCTGTCACACACTGAAGGCCTATAGGTTCACCACTGTACTAACCTGTCACACACTGAAGGCCTATAGGTTCACCACTGTACTAACCTGTCACACACTGAAGGTCTATAGGTTCACCACTGTACTAACCTGTCACACACTGAAGGCCTATAGGTTCACCACTGTACTAACCTGTCACACTGAAGGCCTATAGGTTCACTACTGTATTAACCTGTCACACACTGAATACCTATAGGTTCACCACTGTACTAACCTGTCACACACTGAAGACCTATAGGTTCTCCACTGTACTAACTAGAGGTCGACCGATTATGATTTTTCAATACCGATACCGATTATTGGAAGACCAAAAAAGCCGATACCAATTAATCGGCCGATTTTTTTATTTGTTTATTTGTAATAATGACAATTACAACAATACTGAATGAACACTTATTTTAACTTAATATAATACATCAATAAAATCAATTTAGCCTCAAGTAAATAATGAAACATGTTCAATTTGGTTTAAATAATGCAAAAACAAAGTGTTGGAGAAGAAAGTAAAAGTGCAATATGTGCTATGTAAGAAAGATAACGTTTAAGTTCCTTGCTCAGAACATGAGAACATATGAAAGCTGGTGGTTCCTTTTAACATGAGTTTTCAATATTCCCAGGTAAGAAGTTTTAGGTTGTAGTTATTATAGGAATTATAGGACTATTTCCCTCTATACCATTTGTATTTCATTAACCTTTGACTATTGGATGTTCTTATAGGCACTTTAGTATTGCAAGTGTAACAGTATAGCCTCCGTACCTCTCCTCGCTCCTCCCTGGGCTCGAACCAGCAACACAACGACAACAGCCACCATCGAAGCAGCGTTACCCATGCAGAGCAAGGGGAACAACTACTAGAAGGCTCAGAGCGAGTGACGTTTGAAACGCTATTAGCGCGCGCTAACTAGCTAGCCATTTCACTTCGGTTACACCAGCCTCATCTCGGGAGTTGATAGGCTTGAAGTCATAAACAGCGCAATGCTTGACGCACAACGAAGAGCTGCTGGCAAAACGCACAAAAGTGCTGTTTGAATGAATGTTTACACGCCTGCTTCTGCCTACCACCGCTCAGTCAGATACTTAGATACTTGTATGCTTGTATGCTCAGTCAGATTATATGCAACGCAGGACACACTAGATAATATCTAGAAATATCATCAACCATGTGTAGTTAACTAGTGGTTATGATTGATTGTTTTTTATAAGATAAGTTTAATGCTAGCTAGCAACTTACCTTGGCTTACTGCATTCGCGTAACAGGCAGTCTCCTTGTGTAGTGCAACGAGAGAGAGGTGGGTCGTTATTGCGTTGGACTGGTTAACTGTAAGGTTGCAAGAATGGATCACCCGAGCTGACAAGGTGAAAATCTGTCATTCTGCCCCTGAAGAAGGCAGTTAACCCACCGTTCTTAGGCCGTCATGGAAAATAAGAATGTGTTCTTAACTAACTTGCCTAGTTAAATAAAGGTATAAAAATACAAAAATAAAAAATTTTATCAGCAAATCGGTGCCCAAAAATACCGATTTCCGATTATTATGAATTATAATAATTCAATAATATTATTAATCGGTCGACCTCTAGTACTAACCTGTCACACACTGAAGACATATAGGTTCACCACTATAATAACCTGTCACACACTAAAGGCCTATAGGTTCACCACTATAATAACCTGTCACACACTAAAGGCCTATAGGTTCACCACTATAATAACCTGTCACACACTAAAGGCCTATAGGTTCACCAATGTACTAACCTGTTACACACTGAAGACCTATAGGTTCTCCACTGTACTAACCTGTCACACACTGAAGGCCTATAGGTTCACCACTGTACTAACCTGTCACACACTGAAGGCCTATAGGTTCACCACTTGACTAACCTGTTACACACTGAAGACCTATAGGTTCACCACTGTACTAACCTGTCACACATTGAAGGCCTATAGGTTCACCACTGTACTAACCTGTCACATACTGAATGAAGACCTATAGGTTCACCACTGTACTAACCTGTCACACTGAAGACCTATAGGTTCACTACTGTACTAACCTGTCACATACTGAATGAAGACCTATAGGTTCACCACTGTACTAACCTGTCACACACTGAAGACCTATAGGTTCACCACTGTACTAACCTGTCTCACACTGAAGACCTATAGGTTCACCACTGTACTAACCTGTCACACACTGAAGACCTATAGGTTCACCACTGTACTAACCTGTCACACACTGAAGACCTATAGGTTCACCACTGTACTAACCTGTCACACACTGAAGACCAATAGGTTCTCCAATGTACTAACCTGTCACACACTGAAGACCTATAGGTTCACCACTGTACTAACCTGTCACACACTGAAGACCTATAGGTTCTCCACTGTACTAACCTGTCACACACTGAAGACCTATAGGTTCACCACTGTACTAACCTGTCACACACTGAAGACCTATAGGTTCACCACTGTACTAACCTGTCACACACTGAAGACCTATAGGTTCACCACTGTACTAACCTGTCACACACTGAAGGCCTATAGGTTCACCACTGTACTAACCTGTCACACACTGAAGGCCTATAGGTTCTCCACTGTACTAACCTGTCACACACTGAAGACCTATAGGTTCACCACTGTACTAACCTGTCACACACTGAAGACCTATAGGTTCACCACTGTACTAACCTGTCACACTGAAGACCTATAGGTTCACCACTGTACTAACCTGTTACACTGAAGGCCTATAGGTTCTCCACTGTACTAACCTGTCACACACTGAAGACCTATAGGTTCACCACTGTACTAACCTGTCACACACTGAAGACCTATAGGTTCACCACTGTACTAACCTGTCACACACTGAAGACCTATAGGTTCACCACTGTACTAACCTGTCTCACACTGAAGGCCTATAGGTTCACCACTGTACTAACCTGTCACACACTGAAGGCCTATAGGTTCACCACTGTACTAACCTGTCACACACACTGAAGACCTATAGGTTCACCACTGTACTAACCTGTCACACACTGAAGGCCTATAGGTTCACCACTGTACTAACCTGTCACACACTGAAGACCTATAGGTTAGCTACTGTACTAACCTGTCACACACTGAAGGTCTATAGGTTCACCACTGTACTAACCTGTCACACACTGAAGACCTATAGGTTAGCTACTGTACTAACCTGTCACACACTAAAGGCCTATAGGTTCACCACTGTACTAACCTGTCACACACTGAAGGCCTATAGGTTCACCACTGTACTAACCTGTCACACACTGAAGGCCTATAGGTTCACCACTGTACTAACCTGTCACACACTGAAGACCTATAGGTTCACCACTGTACTAACCTGTCACACACTGAAGGCCTATAGGTTCACCACTGTACTAACCTGTCACACACTGAAGACCTATAGGTTCACCACTGTACTAACCTGTCACACACTGAAGGCCTATAGGTTCACCACTGTACTAACCTGTCACACACTGAAGACCTATAGGTTCACCACTGTACTAACCTGTCACACACTAAAGGCCTATAGGTTCACCACTGTACTAACCTGTCTCACACTGAAGGCCTATAGGTTCACCACTGTACTAACCTGTCACACACTGAAGGCCTATAGGTTCACCACTGTACTAACCTGTCACACACTGAAGACCTATAGGTTCAACCCTGTACTAACCTGTCACACACTGAAGACCTATAGGTTCACCACTGTACTAACCTGTCACACACTGAAGACCTATAGGTTCACCACTGTACTAACCTGTCACACACTGAAGACCTATAGGTTCTCCACTGTACTAACCTGTCACACACTGAAGGTCTATAGGTTCTCCACTGTACTAACCTGTCACACACTGAAGGTCTATAGGTTCTCCACTGTACTAACCTGTCACACACTGAAGGCCTATAGGTTCTCCACTGTACTAACCTACACCTGAGCTCTGAATACTTACGGAAATAAGGTATTTCAGATTTGTTCTTTGCAAAAATGAATAAAAACTTGTTTTTGCTTTGTCGTTATGGGGTATTGTGTATAGATTGATGATGATAAATGTGTTATTTAATCAATTTTTGATAAAGGCTGTAACGTAACAAAATGTGGAAAGAGGGAAAGGGTCTGAATACTTTCCGAATGCACTTTGTATTTGGCCTGGTGAAGCGCTTTTATGCGATGATTGAATGGAAGCTGATAATTATGTTTTTTACTCGGCTGGTCTCAAGTCAAGACCGAGTACAGATTCATCCAACACGAGACACTCATGTGTGAGACCGGTCTCGAGTACTACAACACTGACTTGTATTGTACTTTTGAGCGCGTTTCATTCCCCCATTGGATTGGCACTGGTTGGGGTACCAGCATGGAGTAGCAGGCTGAAGTTGGTACAAGCAGACGCTGATCTGAGGTCAGTTTAGTGTCCTAGATCTATCAGAGCCTAATGGAGTGGGTGGGAGATGGCATGAACTGAGACAGAGACTGAGGCTGTGGGAGGTGACAGTTGGTCTCTGCCACCTCGACAGAAAGGGGAAGAGGGTACAGCTGGCGGTGACTTGCTGGAGACTGGTTGCCATAGTTACCGGAAGTGAATAATGAAGTGGCATTGGGTTTCACTTTTTACCCCTCTGTCTGTTTCTTTCTTTCTCTCTATTTGTCCTCTTTCTCTGTCTTCCTTTCCCTCTTACACTCTTTCTCTCTCTGTCTCTTACTTTCTCTCAATCTCTTCATCTTCCTGTCTCCCTCTACCCTTGTCTTTCCTCTCTCTGACATTATCCTTCACTAGTTCACTCGCTCCGCCTCCCTCCTCCTTCCAGCTTGCCGTTTTGGCCTCTGTGTTTCAGTCCAATAAAGTGTAGCATCCTCAGGTTGCTCCTAGCATCTTAAGATATTGAGGGTAACCACTGGAGCGTATCCTCCTCTCTCTCCCTCCCTCCCTCTGCCCTACCCCTCTTCTCTGTCTACCCCCCCTCTCCCTTGCTCTACCTTTCTGTCTCTATCTATCCACCACCTCCCCCTCACTCTGCCACCCCCCTCTTCTCTCTCTCTCTCTCTCTCTCTGTGTCTCTCTACCTTCAGAGCGGGGCTGGCGGCAGGCAGGCAGCAGTGGCTGTGTTTCTTTGTGTTGGCTCTCTCTCCCCCCTGGGACCTAATCAGATGGAATGATTCCTGTAGCCCAGCTCCAGACAGCCTCAGCATTAATACTGCTGCTGCCTGGTGCCTGCCTGGGTCTCTGCCTGCATGCCATTCAGCCAGTCCCTCTAGAGTCTCCCGCTGAATATAAAGCATGGAGGAAGGAAGGAAGGAAGGATTTTACCTAGTGCACACCATACAATACACTACACTGCTCTGGTCTACACCCAGCCATGGTCTGGTCTCAGCCCCATCGCTCCTTAGAGAAGCCTGCATATGGATGTTGCTCCCCTTACCTGGTGCTTTGTGTGGAGGGAAAAATGAGAAACGCTGACCCCTGGTGGTTGTTGGAGCTCTAATAAGTGGATGTGAATGTTGAGTTACACAGATCTGTGTTTAGTGTTTACGCCTTTCACAGTTCAGCTCTTCACACTTGAAATGTTTTCTTATTCGCACCCACACTTACACAGAAGATGTGTGTTACTTTGTACTTGATTGTAGGCTGAGGTACACTACTGTTCAAAAGTTTGGGATCACTTAGAAATGTCCTTGTTTTTGAAAGAAAAGCAAATTTTTTGTCCATTAAATTAACATCAAATTGATCAGAAATACAGTGTAGACATTGTTAATGTTGTAAATGACTATTGTAGCTGGATACTGCAGATTTTTTATGGAATATCTACATAGGCGTACAGAGGCCCATTATCAGCAACCGTCACTCCTGTGTTCCAATGGCACATTGTGTTAGCTAATCTAAGTTTATCATTTTAAAAGGCTAATTTATCATTAGAAAACCCTTTTGCAATTATGTTAGCACAGCTGAAAACGGTCGTGCTGATTACAGAAGCAATACAACTGGCCTCCTTTAGACTAGTTGAGTATCTGGAGCATCAGCATTTGCGTGTTCGATTACAGGCTCAAAATGTCCAGAAACAAATAACTTTCTTCTGAAAGTCGTCAGTCTATTCTTGTTCTGAGAAATGAAGGCAATTCCATGCGAGAAATTGCCAGGAAACTGAAGATCTCGTACAACGCTGTGTACTACTCCCTTCACAGAACAGCGCAAACTGGCTCTAACCAGAATAGAAAGAGGAGTTGGAGTCCCCAGTGCACAACTGAGCAAGAGGACAAGTACATTAGAGTGTCTAGTTTGAGAAACAGATGCCTCACAAGTCCTCAACTGGCAGCTTCATTAAATAGTACCCGCAAAACACCAGTCTCAACGTCAACAGTAAAGAGGAGACTCCGGGGTGCTCCGGGAGTTGCAAAGAAAAAGCCATATCTCAGACTGACCAATAAAAAGAAAAGATTAAGATGGGCAAAAGAACACAGACACTGGACAGAGGAAGATTGGAAAAAAGTGTAATGGACACACAAATCTAAGTTTGAGGTATTCGGATCACAAAGAAGAACATTCGTGAGACGCAGAAAAAATGAAAAGATGCTGGAGGATTGCTTGACGCCATCTGTCAAGCATGGTGGAGGCAATGTGGTGGTCTGGCGGTGCTTTGGTGGTGGTAAAGTGGGAGATTTGTACAGGGTAAAAGGGATCTTGAAGAAGGATGGCTTTCACCTCATTTTGCAACGCCATGCCATACCCTGTGGACGGCGCTTAATTGGAGCCAATTTCCTCCTACAACAGGACGACCCAAAGCACAGCACCCAACTATGCAAGAACTATTTAGGGAAGAAGCAGTCAGCTGGTATTCTGTCTATAATGGAGTGGCCAGCACAGTCACCGGATCTCAACCCTATTGAGCTGTTGTGGGAGCAGCTTGACCGTATGGTACGTAAGAAGTGCCCATCAAGTCAATCCAACTTGTGGGAGGTGCTTCAGGAAGCATAGGGTGACTCTTTAGTTTACCTCAACAAATTGACAACTAGAATGCCAAAGGTCTATAAGGCTGTAATTGCTGCAAATGGTGGTGGATTCTTTGACGGAAGCAAAGTTTGAAGGACACAATTATTACTTCAATTAAAAATCATTATTTATAACCTTGTCAACGTCTTGACTATATTTCCTATTCATTTTGCAACTCATTTCATTTTCATGGACAATGTCTAAGTGACCCCAAACGTTTAAACGGTCGTGTATATCTGACTGAACGCTCTCCTCCCTCCGTCCAGGCAAAGCGTCCTCCAACGATGACGATGTTCAGAAGTCAGACGTGTCCTCCACGGGACAGGGGGTCATCGACAAGGACCACCTGGGGCCGCTCCTGCTGCAGGTGAGGTCAAAGGTCACGACTCTCCTCTTTGATTGGCTGGCTGTACCGTCTGGCCTCTTATTGGCCTGTTGTACTGACTCTTCATGTGTTCACCCTCTGTCCTCAGGCCCTGGATGGCTTCCTGTTTGTGGTGAACCGGGAGGGCAGCATCGTGTTTGTGTCTGACAACGTGACCCAGTACCTGCAGTATAAACAGGAGGAGCTCATCAACACCTCCGCCTACAACATCCTCCATGAGGACGACAGGGAGGAGTTCCACAAGAACCTGCCCAAGACCAACGGTACGACACGCACGCACGCACACACATACATGCGAACATACGCACACACACACAGGCGCACTCTCTTTGCATGTCTCTCAACATTCTGCAGTAGGAAGACAGGGGGAAGATGATTAAAAACCTAGCTAGGAGATGTGGTTAAGACACACACACATTATCATAGACATATACAAACACCTACTCTTCCCTCCTATCCTTCTTTTCTCGCTCGGTCCCAATAATGAGCGGTTTCTCATAAACCTCCTTGAGTGCACAAGATCCTCTCTGACACACCGGAGCCCCCCCCCCCCCCCCCACCCCACACACACACACACACACACACACACACACACACACACACACACACACACACACACACTGAGCCCCACCTGCTCACACACCCAGGAGCACACAAATATACACACACAGCTAGTGCTAAGCAGACAGAGCGTGGCAGAGCTGTCAGTCACACTCAGTGGTCCAGACAGTGTAAAACAGGCCTGTGCTCCGTTCAGATCCCATGGCAGCCATCTGGAAACTGCTCACTATTGAATAATGCACCCCTGCGTTTCCCCAGCTTGAATTCTCTGTCTGTGTGTGTGTGTGTGTGTGTGTGTGTGTGTGTGTGTGTGTGTGTGTGTGTGTGTGTGTGTGTGTGTGTGTGTGTGTGTGTGTGTGTGTGTGTGTGTGTGTGTGTGTGTGTGTGTGTGTGTGTGTGTGTGTGTGTATTTCTAAAGCCAATTAATTATGGATATGTGTGCTCTGCTGAACCTGCTCCCCGATTTAACTCCCCAGCAGTGTCCCTAAACAGCGGCTCCAAAGTGTCATTGACACTCTCTCTCTCCGTCTCCCACCTCTTTCTCTGTTCTCCTACTTTGTTGAATAATGTGGTTGCTAGGAACTATATTTTATTTATTTCGCTGGTCTTTCTCTCACTTTCTTTTTTAAATTCTCTCTCCTTCCCGTGCCTCTCCCCCATCATTACCTCCGACTCCATGAATGAAATACGCTCTCTCTGCACATTCCTGTGGGATGACCACTGATCACGCCAACTGGGGCTTGCACCATATGCACGCCACACAGAGACACACACACACACACACTCACACACACACTTTCTCTCACTCACACAATCCCCTGTGTGTGTCTAGGGGGCGGGAGGTTTTCTCCTGTGTTTTCTCCCTGAGTCTACCGTTCTGCCCAGCCTCAGCGCTTGTTAATTGTGTCTGAGGGGAAATGTCGGGCCTCACGGCAATGCTGGGTTGTCTCTGTCAGGCTGAAGATTGGGTCCTAACCGTCTAAGACCTTTTTAAATCACCATTCAGTATCAGTTAGAAACCCCCATGCCCTAGGGCATCCCACCCTGTCAGTGGAGGCTGGTGGGGGGAGCTATAGGAGGACGGGCTCATTCTAGTGGCTGGAATAGAACAAATGAGTCAAATGTGGTTTTCATATGTTCCTGTTTGATACTGTTCCATTAATTCCATTCCAGCCATTGCATTGAGCCTTGTCCTCCTATTGCTACTCCCACCAGCCTCCCCTGCTCCCTGTACAGACAAACCTTCCCTCTCTCCCTCCACCTGTCCTGTCAGAAACAGACAGACTGGGGGGCCTTGGTCCCTGATAAGGCTTCAGACAAACGTTGGGGGAGAGTGGGGTTCCAAACCTTCCTCCCTCGCGTCCTAATCACCGATCTCACATGACTGGAAAGGAGAATGGAACCTGTGCTATTGTAACACCTATTTAATTGTGTTTGTGTCCTTGGATCATTTTCTAGAAAAGAGAATGTAGGATGCAAGCTACTGTAGGATCTCTCTCTCTCTCTCTCTGAAGTTTAGTTCAACACCCCTCCCCACCTCATCCCCTTCCCTGTGAAGGTGACCCTCTGGCTGTTCTCTGATGAGGAGTCAGGGCCCAAATGAGGATAGATGGCTGGGTGTCCCTGTCTACCTGGCC
Source organism: Salvelinus alpinus (assembly GCF_045679555.1). NCBI lineage: Eukaryota > Metazoa > Chordata > Actinopteri > Salmoniformes > Salmonidae > Salvelinus > Salvelinus alpinus. The sequence goes on along the minus strand of NC_092113.1, from coordinate 9,036,788 downwards.
ACTCTGCTCTGCTCCTCCCCTGACCTCGGCAGCAGCCCAGGGCTGGAGGGATATTGGAAATCGACACGTCGGCTACATTAATCCCATGGTCCATTTAGCCAGGAATCAGAACGAGAGGGGATCCTTTTGCTTTTAGATATGAGGGAAAGTAGTAATGCTGGTTCATCTGTCGTGTGTGTCCGGATATTTGACATGTCATGATTCAAATCCAGAAACTCCCAGAAGTGTTCAATTGGGTTGAGATCTGGTGACTGAGACGGCCGTGGCCTACGGTTTACATTGTTTTCATGCTCATCAAACCATTCGGTGACCACTCATGCCCTGTGATGGCGACAATGTCATCCTATAGGGGCATAGCCATGGTTGCCAAAAGAATGGCCAGCCCAGCGTTTTTATACATGACCCTAAGCATGATGGGATGTTAATTGCTTAATTAGCTCCGGAACCACACCTGTGTGGAAGCACTTAACTTCAATATACTTTGTATCCTCATTTACTCAAGCATTTACATTATTTTGGCAGTTACATGTTTATTTTAATACGGCATATGCTTTTGAATTGACTCCTCCTCAGTGAATGGGGTGTCCTGGGGGGGGGAGGCGCCCCGGCAGAAGAGCCACACCTTCAACTGCCGCATGCTGGTCAAGTTTGGCAACACCCACGGGCCTGTAGAGGAGGGGCATGGAGGACCGCACTACGAGACCATGCAATGCTTCGCCCTGACCCAGCCCAAGGCCATGATCGAAGACGGGGAAGGTACAGACACACGGGCGCACACACACAATCTCACACGCGCACACACACACACACATGACACACACACACTCTGACACACACATCCACACGCACACACGACAAACGTATGGCACACACACACACACACTCACTCACTCACAGACACACACAGAATGTCTGTGTAGGTTAAGTCATTATTTCCCATCCTCCTCAGACCTGCAGTCGTGTATGATCTGTGTGGCCCGTCGTGTGACTGCTGTGGAGAGAACCGAGAGCTTCAACACCCGACACGAGCTTACAGGTGAGACCGACAGCAACATAATTGACAGCAGCGTAGTTGACGTTTATTACTTATCCCGCAAACCTGGCTGTATAATTTGATTTCATAGGGCCTTGTGTGTACGAAAAAGAGTACAATATCCTTTTAGATTTTACAAAAAATGTGTACAATATCCTTTAATAGGTGTGTATTATCCACGTTCAACAATGTCCATCTCGTCTCCTCTTCTCCCGTTCAGGTAAGCTGATCCAGATAGACCAGAACTCTCTGCGTGCGTCGATGCGTCCTGGCTGGGAGGACCTGCTGAGGCGTTGTATTCAGATGTTCCTACAGCACAGCGACGGACAGCCCTGGTCCCACAAACGCCACTACCACGAGGGTACGCCACGCACACACCTGTTACATGCGGAGTCACACACACCCTCCTGTCCCAAAACACACATGAATGGCATCACTACAAGCCATTTTTGTCAGGATACCACCGACCCTATACCTCATCTTTGATATATATTTCACTTCCATATTTTCATCTGAACCCATTGTATTTGCCCCCTCGTCCTTGCCCCCCCCCAGCCTTCCTGCAGGGTCACGCCGAGACCCCCCTGTACCGCTTCTCCCTGTCAGACGGCACCCCTGTCACGGCCCAGACCAAGAGCAAGCTGTACCGCCACCCCATGAGCAATGAACCCCAGGGCTTCATCTCCACTCACCTGCTACAGAGGTACACACACACACACCTGCTACAGAGGTACACACACACCTGCTACAGAGGTACACACACACCTGCTACAGAGGTACACACACACACACACACACACACACACCTGCTGCTGCTATGAGGTAGAAAACAAGTTGCACAACAGCCTTTGCAAGGGACAGAATACACACACACACACACACAGCTGAGGTAGCTGATATCCACAATATCCTCTCTGGGCTTAGCAGATAGATCTGACTGCTTATACGGACGCTTCAGACAGCGGAGAAGGCCTTAAAGGCCTCCTAGTGGGTTTGTTCATTTTTCAGTCAAATGAAAAGGTTGAATTATTGTGCTTGACAGCCACTTAAGTCTCTTAGAAGTAAAGTTTACAGGGCTGAGTAAGGAATTAGAGAACGCCTCATTCTCATTGTGAATATTCTTTCCGTTCTTATGCCCTTCAGTTCCATCTTCGGACTCTTCAAGAGACTCTTTTGCTCGACTTGATCTGTGTTTACAAGAATAAAGCGCCAAGGCTGTCATGACAACCGCACTTCCCTCACATGCTCTTCTCTCCTCCTCATCCTCTCTTCCAGGGAGCAGAATGGCTATCGCTCTGCCCAGACTGGGGGCATGATGCCTGTGCCTATGAGGCAGCAGGGCATGGGGGGCCCCAACCCCAACGCCCAGATGAACATGCCCCCTGGCGCAGGGATGGGGATGGGGGGTATGAACCGGGGCTATGGGCCCATGAATGAACAGAGCCACATGGGACAGATGGGAGGGGTCTCAATGTATGGAGGAAATGGAGGTGGAGGTGGGGGTGGCGGTGGAGGCATGGGCAACAGAATGATGCAGATGAATCAGATGAATCAAATAAACCATATGGGCCAGATGAACCAAATGAATCAGATGGGTCATCAGATGAACCACCCGGGTCCAGGGAACCACCCAGGCATGCAGCATCCTCAGCACCCACAGCAGCACCCCTTCCAGAGCAGTGGGGGGTACGGACTTGGGGGTATGAGCAGCCCCTTGGGGAGCCCCCGGATGAGTGGCCCCCAGCAGGGGTTCCTGATGTCCCCCCGAAATCGAGGCAGCCCCAAGATGGGCGCCAGTCAGTTCTCTCCTGGAGGTGCGTCAATCAGGGGGTTCACTATACATTTGCACAGTTTTGCTGTGCTTCATAAAACACAAGATAATCAATTTTAGGTTTTGTACAGTTTCTAACAGTGTATTTTGTTTCTTTCCCAGGCATGCACTCCCCCATAGGCCCTCATGGAGGAGGAGGTGCGGGAGGAGGTGGCTCCTCCTTTTCCAGCAGCTCCCTCAACGCCCTCCAGGCCATCAGCGAGGGGGTCGGGAGCTCCCTCCCTTCGACCCTCGCCTCCCCCTCCCCGGCCCACAAACCAGACAGCTCCCCCAGCGTCCACTCCTCCTCTCAGTCCTCCCAGCCAAGCCAGCCGGCCAAACCAGGCCCGGACGGCTCCAAAAGCCCACCTGGGCCCGGCGAGCACCACCACCCCCTCCACCACCACCACCACCACCACCCACACACCAAGGCAGAGGGCTGCGGAGACAGGTTGGACAGCCAGGCCACGGCAGTCAGCAAGGAGCCTGGAGAGGGGGCCAGCGAGGCTGGGGTGGCCAGCTCAGAACCCACCCGGAGAGTCCCAGACAGTAAGGGCCATAAGAAGCTGCTGCAGCTACTGACCTCCCCCACTGAGGAGCTGGGGTTAGGGGGAACAGGTCCGGCCTTGCCCTCTATACCTCCCCCACCAGTCAGCAGCAACATCCCAGCAGGGTCCGACACTAAGGACCCCACAGGAGGCATGACCAGTCCTTCCTCTACCGGAGTCTCCTCCTCTTCCTCGGCCTCCACCATTCAGGGCCCGGCGTCAGGCCCAGGTGGCGCTGCTCTGGCCAATGCTCTGGCCTCGGCCCACTACACGGCATCGCTGCAGGAGAAGCACAAGATCCTCCACAAGCTGCTGCAGAACAGCAACACGCCCGACGAGGTGGCCAAGATCACAGCCGAGGCAACTGGGAAGGTGACACTGGGGGACCAGGAGGTTCCAGGGGAGACGGGGGCTGCGGGAGGAGGAGCAGGAGGAGTGACTGAGCCCAAGCAGGAGCAGCACAGCCCCAAGAAGGAGAAGACCCACGCGCTCCTCCACTACCTCCTCAACAAGGACGACACTAAAGAGCCCGTGGACGTGAAGCCCAAGCCTGAGGAGCTGGAAGGAAAGGGCCCCCCAGGAGCCACTGCCGGTCCCCCATCCAGAGGCCCTGGACCCACCCCTGAACATCCAGAAAGCAAGATCAAGTCAGAGCCACCTGATGAGGTAACCACACAGTGTGGGGGTCAGATCGTTACCTTGCTGGTAGATTATTAAAATCACATGAGTATTCGTACTGATAAGTAAGATATTGATTGGGCACCATTGGCCTTCAGTGTGAACATTTCCATTGCTCAGAAGTGCTGAACCTCCGTAGGTTGTGTACGCCTGAGTGTGATACTGTGTTGTTGCTGATACACGTGTATCTATCTTTTCACCAGTTGGAGAACCTGGAGTCCATCCTGGGAGGTCTGAGGGGTTCTGGCTCTGAGTTCTACCCCGAGCAGGGAGGAGGAGGAGGAGGAGGGGCTAATAAAGGAGGGAACAAGGCCCAGGGTTGCCTCGATGACAACCTGCAAGGTAGGACCGGTCACATTAAGCAACACACACACAAACATTTTAAAAGAAAATGTTTTAGCCCTTGCCTCAAAGTAACTTCTACACAGAGAGTCTGGATACCAGGCTATGGCTATGTACATGTTCTATCTGTTGTGTCCCTCTGTGTGTGTTCAGGGAGTCCGGGGATGGCCCCTGGCCAACGAGGCCCCTTTCAGAGGGCCATGTCAGTGGACGCCAAGCCCCCCGGTGGTCCTGGAGGGGCGGGGAGGCGCCCCATGCTCATCAAACAGGAGAATATGTTGAGCAGCCCAGACGGATACCCAGGGAACATGGGTGTGTGTCCGCGAGGTGTTGGAACAAGTAACTCATTTAGTTATTTGACTCTCTCTTTCTGCCCCCCCCCCCCCCCCCCCCACTACCTAGGTCTGTGTGTCAGTCAGTGCCGTTGAAGCTTTGTGAGAAAAATCTCATCCAGGTGTCTGTGGTTTGTGTCTCCCCAGGGCCGATGAACAGGGGCATGGGGGTTCCCCAGCGCTCTCCCATGGGGGGGTCAGGGGATTGGGGGATGCCCCGCTCCAGCGCCAGCCCCGTGGGCTCAGCCGGTCACCCTTCTATGATCCGCCCTGGCATGGACTACAACTCCAAAGGCATGATGGGAGGGCCCATGGTGGCCAGGTCCAACAGTGTTCCTGGCACCAGATCCATGCTGCAGCAACAGCTGATGGACTTGGGTACGTGTGTATGCGTTAGTCCATCAAATAAACATGCTCGGGTGTAATCTCTGTGTGTCTGTCTGTGTGTGCATGTGTCTATGTGTGTCTGTAATCCGTAGTAATTGATTCTGAGCGATAGAATATCTGGTTAATATGTGTTGTGTGTGCAGGATGTTCTGGTGAGATGGGGATGAGTCCGTTCAGTCAGCAGGGCCAGCCCAACCAGTCTCCCTCCTGGCCTGACAGTGTGATAGGCATGGAGGGCAACCACAACAGGTAAACTGGTCTTCCATAGTAAGATTTCTTCTAATATATGATTTATACCAGGACAATTGGCAGCCAATGTTATCATGTCATACTTTTAACGGTTCTCTGGGTGTGTTTCAGGCGTCAGTTTGGGAACGCCCTGGACGAGCTCCTTGCTCCGCCCACCACCAGCGAGGGCCAGAGTGACGAGCGGGCGCTGCTGGACCAGCTGGACTCTCTGCTCAACAACACGGACGGCATAGCCCTGGAGGAGATCGACCGGGCCCTGGGCATCCCCGACTTGGTCAGCCAGGGCCAGGGTCCAGAGCAGCACGGTGAGCCCTTCCCCGGCCAGGACCCCTCCATGGTGCTGGAGCAGAAGCCTCTGTACGGCCAGGGCTACCCCGGCCCCCCCTCCATGGCCATGCAGTCAGCCTACGGGGGGAGCCCCATGCAGGGCCAGCTCCAGCAGGGGAGCTTTGGCCCCATGCTCTCCCAGATGGGCCAGGGGGGCAGCTTCGCGGGGATGGGGGGTATGGTTCACCCTCGCGCCAACATGATGAGACCCAGGATGATGAGCGCCACCAAACCTATGAGGCTCCAGCTGCAACAGAGATTACAGGGCCAACAGGTTAGAGACACACACACACACACACACATACAGATAAACGCACACAGGACTTTATGTTGACAGGTTCTTATTTCCTTCCTCCCTCAGTTTATGAGTCAGACTCGGCAGGGGATGGCCATGAAGATGGAGAACCCTGGAGCGGGTAACCCCGGAATGAGGCCGGGCATGCAGCCTGGCATGGGGGCACAGGTAGGCACTCCCCTCTCCTCCACATATACACACACGTACACACAACCTAGCATTTGTGAGCCACTTGTGCCTAACCTTTCCTTGTTGTACATTACACACAGCCAGAACTCACTACACTCCTTCTCTGTCCCCAGCCTGGCTTCCTGAATGCCCAGATGATGGCCCAGCGTAGCAGGGAGATGGTGACCATGCAGATGAGGAGACAGAGGATGATGATGCTCATGCAGCAGCAACAGCAGCAGGCGGCAGCGGCCGCCGCCGGGGGGTTCAGCCCCCCTCCCAACGTCACCGCCCCTGCCGGCATGGACACCCCCATGGGAGGCCCCAACATGGGCCAGCCGGGCCCCCAGCAGTTTGGCTACGGGGGAAACTACGGTGAGTTTGGGTTGGTTTGACCTGAAGGGCCACAGAGTGTTGCTGCTCCCTAGTGGTGAGTTGTTGTACTTGCAGTGAGACATGGAAGTGTGTGTGGGTGGTGTGTGTTCCCATGCTATAGCTCATGTAACATGTTCCTTCAGGTATGACCCAGCAGGGTGACCCGTCGTTCGGCCCTGCGGGCGGCAGCCCCCCCAACACTATGATGTCAGGCCGCCTGGGTCCTCAGAATCCCATGATGCAGCAGCATCCCCAGGGCGGACCCATGTACCAGAGTGCCGAGATGAAGGGCTGGCCGCAGGGAGGCATGGCCCGCAACAGGTGTGTGACAGAGAGAGAGCGAGAGAGAGAAAGAGAGAGAGAGAGAGACAGAGAGAGAGACAGAGACAGAGACAGAGACAGAGACAGAGAGCCTAGAACAACCAGTGAACTAACTAACCCACCTCCTTCCCTCCCTATCTCACCAGTACGTACACCCAGCAGCAGTTTGCCCAACAGGGTAACCCAGGACAACAGCAGTTTGCCCAACAGGGTAACCCGGGGCAACAGCAGTTTGCCCAACAGGGTAACCCGGGGCAGCAGCAGTTTGCCCAACAGGGTAACCCGGGGCAATACGGGGGCATTATGATAAACGGGGGCATGCCTGCCAACGGAGGGGGCCAGATGGGGGGCCAGATGGGGATAAACCCCATGGTGATGGGACGTATGCCGATGGGGCCTGATCAGGTACACAGCTGTTTATAGATTGTGTGTGGGTGTGTGCATGAACATACAGTAAGCATGTGGGAGTGTTGTCAATATTTATGTACACACGCAGAGACGCACACACACACACACACTCGATGTCTACACAACTAACCCCATTACCTCTGTTCCTTACAGAAATATTGCTGAACCTGAGACCGAGGCGTGTGGTGGAACAGAAACAGACTCAATGTGATCCCTTTCAGAGAGAGGAGTGCAGTGCTCAGTGTGTGCCGGACCAAACGTGCGTGTACGTGTGAGTGGTATTCTACTCCCACCAGTTGGGGGTGCTGTTCCTCTGAACTCAAGGACAGTCTCACAAAACAAGACCGAGGACACACTCTATTCTACATGCACTTACATGAGACACGCCATGACCCACCAACACACACACACACACACACACACTCAAAAACAGTCATGTATGTAAAGCAGAGACGCACTGTGACACACACACACACACACAGATACACAACTGTTTCATTCCTCCATCAGTCTTTAGTGATGTAGTTTCATTAGTCCTCTCTCTGGGTTCTATGTCTCTGTCCTGGACACACGCCAGTCGCTGGACCAAACAGACTGAAGCGGGGACACCCAACTAATAATGATCTGGCTCTGACAGACACGGCCGGACATGAGAAGACATCCTCTCGTGGGATGTAAACTACGTCATGCTGTGTTCACCTCTGGGCATGGGAATTCTCTCTCTGCTTCGGAACACTGGAGGAAGACAGTCCTGAAGGACCACTGTGTATGCAGGCATTGCATCCCATCCGGTCTCTGAATCCACTCTTAATGAATGACATAATGCATATGATGTAGTCCCATTGCTGGAGAAGGTGGGAGTTGCTTGTGATGACTGACACAGCTATTTTCACATCCCCCTAATAGTTGAGATTAGGGACCCTGATCCTAGATCTGTGGTCATGGGCAACTTCTACCTCTATAAGCTAAATTACTATACTGATGAGCAGGCCTATAGTCAATGAAACAACTCAGAAGGAAGTAATTGAGAGTCAGTATACATACACAGTGGTCCTGTAGGAGACTGGGTTAAGGTACGACAGAAAGAAATACTAGTTGGCTGTGATTGCACTTTACGGAAAGGCTGTCATCAAAAGGATTGTGGAAATATTTCTTGGTCATAGAGGCCTTTACCCAAGAATGAATGCATAACAGAAAATCTTGTTTTGCTTTTGTGTTGTGTCGGAGGATGGGGACTATTTTGATTGGAAATGGATTACCGTGACGATCATTATTCTAAATGGTTAACCAATTGAAAGGCAGTAAGCACAGATTTTATAGAACACTTTCTTCTGCAGTGTGTTGATTATGGGGAAGTTAGTGGATTGAAAAGGTTCTGATTATTAAAGTAGATCCTTAAAATGTGCTGACCTATTTCAGAGGGCACAATTACCCTCATATTTATACAACTATTCATAAATGATCATTTAAAATAAAAAAACGATGAGTATATTGTATTTTTAAGGAGGAATTCGTAAGGTTTACGTTCTTGGTTACCTCATGGAACACTTGATAGCAATTTTTGCCAGTTATTGAATGAGTTAATTCCTAAAGTAATCCACACACTGTGAAAGAAAGGGTTTCCCTGATTTTAGTGTATGTTTATGCAGATTTCTAGCAATAATTTTTTCTCTTGGTTCTCCTGTGAGGGCAAAGTGAAGCATAATTTCCTCAAAGTGAAAGCGATGGTACTCCAGTATTAGGATGCGACTCGTCTCGTTTGGAATTTTTTTATTTTGTCTGTGAATATAAATTGTATATACGTTTCAAATGTATTATATATATATAAATATATGCTTTTGTAGGTCACATACTGTTTTTGCACAGATTGTCAGGCTCGATATTTAAAGTATAATTTTCTTATTATGTCGTAGGTCAAAACAGCTTTTATTTTCAATACTTCAAGCATGGGCGAAAAGCAAGGGGCTATTTCTTTGATCAATACTGAAATACTTTGGCTCGATTTCTCTCAGAAAGCTACAACTGCCACTTTTGTTCTCTCAGAAAACACTTTTTTTATTTGTGATCTATAAATCGTACATTTCTCTTTTGCAAAGACGTTGCGTATATTTAGAGATGCTTGTGTGATCCTGTCATTTTCTATCAATATAATTTTTTTTTTAAAGAGCAATCAAACACACAATGCCTAAAAGAGGTTTCATGTGATTGTGTTAGACTTATGAGGGTCCATGTATCTTACCAGTGTGTGGATTGATATTTTTAGATAGGGCCCTATGAGTCCCATGGCTCTAGTTCTCAGGCTCCCGAGTGGCGCAGTGCAAAAGGCGTCACTGCAGTACCTGGTTCAAATCCAGGCTGCGTCACATCCGGTTGTGATTGGGAGTACCATAGGGTGGCGCACAATTGGCCCAGCGTCGTCCAGGTAGGCCGTCATTGTAAATAAGAGTTTTTCTTAACTGACTTGCCTAGTTACATAAAGGTTCAATTAAAAATTGTATTTAAAAAATAGTTCCATTCCTTATAATTCCATACTCTATAATTGGCCAGGCTACTTAACAGCGACTATGTGTTCACAGATATGCTATTATAGACAACCCAGAATCATTACAATATCAAGACTGCTTTTCTAGTTTTCTCCCCTTCCGTTGGGCACAGATGCTGGTTTGTGGTGGTCAGTTTTTACTGTATGTGGGCTTTTGAGTTACAGTCTTGATCACTGCGGTTAGTTATATTTGTGGCTTCGCTTTTTCAATAGGAAGAGTCGGCTCATGTTGAGGGAGGCTGTACACAAGAGGGTTATTTGGATTCCCTCCCTCCCTCCCTCTCTCCCTCTCTCTCTGTCTGGTTTGAAGGTTATTTTGGGACATTTTACATGGTTTTATGTTGAACCTTGATTTTGCATTGACATTGTAGTATTTTCTGTGAAGCTTTGTGAGAAAATCTTTTAAGACATGCTCAATCCAAAGATTTTTGTTTTGTCATTCTGCAGTGCTTAGAAACCAGTTGTAGATGGTGCAAGTACTCTACTGGTGTGAGCATTTCTCTGCCGCACAACCTACATGTAATCTGTTTTTCTTTGTGTGTGTCTATTCCCATTCATACACAACATAGAGTTAACATGGGTCTGATTCTGCTGAAGTGATTTTAATCCTGTTTGTAATTGTAGTCGTTTTATTTTCTTGATTTTTATCTCTTGTAATGTACGGCCAGTTCAAAGTTGTGGTGCTGGAAGCAGTTCTTTCATGAGATTGACCACTCAGAAAGGAAGCTATTTTAGTGTCACTAACCTGAGGTAGAAGACTGCCGTCTGACGATAAGAGACTATCCCATGGAGTCTAAACTATTTACAATGGCTTCAATGCTGAAGACGGCTATCTTATCTTTTAACACAATGGAGAGTGTCTTTACGCTGTTTTATGGAAACTTCATTACATCATGGAATAGCCTAGAACGATTTTTTGGTTTTGTTTCAGTCTTGATGAAGTATATTAAAAAAGTTTTGCCTACTGAATATTCAAAATAACTGTTTTCTGTGCTTTTGCTTAAAAAAAAAGATTCCTCTTGATGTATCTACCCTTTGATTTAAATGGAAAGAGGGGGGAATAAAATATCACTTGGGGGGGGGGGGGGGGGGGGGATATACACTCATAATTTCAGGATGTAAATTACTGTCGCATTTTTTCTTACTTCTTTCTTGATGTTAATATTGATGTAAATACAAATTTCTATTTAAACATTACATTGTGTGTGTGTTGTGTTTCATTATAGTAACAGTACGTTTACTAAGTTCCAAAATAGCTTGGCCAGAGGGAAGGGAATGAGAACTTGGGTTAGAGGGTAAGGCACTGGACTAGATGATAAAGAATAGGGGCACTTATCATATGCGTACAAATGATGTCTGGAGACTGAGGGTCTGCGTGAACTAGGGGCCCAGAGGTGAGAGAGTGGGAGGAGGCGAGGGTTGTCTCTGATGGGGGGGGTGGTTGGGTTATTGTATGGTGTGTCAAGAGGAAGATGGTGGGTACAGTTGGCTAGAGAGGTGCCAACACATGTCATATGGAATATGGGGTCTCCTTGCCACTGTACTACAGTGGTAATCTCAAACCTTTTCAAACAAAAGATGAATTTGAGACTAAATGCACGCCAAGATCCTATCGCTGTCATCAACAAACGAAATGTCTCTGCCCTTCTTTGTCTCATTGTTTAGTAGGCCTACTGAAGGTAAGAACATTTTATTGACTTGGCCTCTCCACGTGTCCTTTTCCCACACAGAGAGGGAGAGAGAACCAAAAATGTGTGCAGGGTAGTCATGCACCCCCGAAAAATCTGAGTGGGCACAAAGTATGTGAAAATGGCCTGGGGGTGGTCCGGAGGGGGCCAGGAAGTTGGAGAATTTAGAATTTTTCAAACACCTGAAACTGCATTTTTTTTGCCATAATCATTATGCTTAATACTATGTAAAAAAAATATATATATATATGGTTTTTGTGCGTATCTAAGCATACCTCTTGAGCTGTCTGTAACTAAATATGCTTCTCTGCATCTATGTTAAAATCTGGATAAAAGATTGAAAGAATGTGAGTCTTATTCAATACATTTAGTTTGCTTGCTTTTCTGAAGTCTACCAACCTTACCAGCAGGCATTCCAGCTAAGATGGTTAGACAAGCTAGCTACTCTAACTTGATTGGTGGCCTGAAATGGGTTCTTGGTAGCTAGTTCTGAGGTTTGGAGATTGGTAACCTATCTGGGCTAGCTAAAGCTTCATACAATTCCTAGGTGGCTAGTAGTATTACAGAGAAGATTTTTTTTTTTTTTTTTTTTTGAACAGAATAAATCTGAGGGGTCACGTGTCCCCTACGGGCATGACGCCTATGTGTGTCAGTGGAGGCTGCTGAGGGGAAGACTGCTCATAATAATGGCTGGAATGGAGCAAATGGAATGGTCATGTGTTTGATGCATTTAATACCATTCCACTCCACCCCATCCTCCCCAATTAAGGTGCCACCAACGTGTGTGTGTGTGTGTGTGTGTGTGTGTGTGTGTGTGTGTGTGTGTGTGTGTGTGTGTGTGTGTGTGTGTGTGTGTGTGTGTGTGTGTGTGTGTGTGTGTGTGTGTGTGTGTGTGTGTGTGTGTGTGTGTGTGTGTTTGTGTAGACAGCGTTGCCCTAGAGCACACAAAAAACGATACATGCCTTGGCCTAAACATCAGCACGACAGGTAACTTCCACAAAGCTGTGAATGATGCAAGAAGGGGCTTCTACACCATCAAAAGGAACATACATTTTGACATCCCAATTAGGATCTGGCAAAAAAATACTTGAATCAGATATAGAACCCCTTTATGGTTGTGAGGTCTGGGGTCCGCTCACCAACCAAGAATTCACAAAATTGGACAAACACCAAATTGAGACTGCATGCTGAATTCTGCAGAAACATCCTCTGTGTACAACACCAAATAATGCATGCAGAGCAGAATTAGGATGATACACCTACAGAGAGATTAACCTAAAGAAGAGTCCCCTAAGCAAGCTGGTCATGGAGCTCTGTTCACAAACAGACCCCACAGAGGCCCAGGAAAGCCACACAACTACACCCAACCAAATCATGAGAAAACAAAAAGAGAATTACTTGACACATTGGAAAGAATTAACCAAAAAACAGAGCAAATTGGAATGCTATTTGGCCCTAAATAGAGTACATAGTTGCAGAGTACCTGACCACTGTGACTGACCCAAAATTAAGGAAAGCTTTGACTATGTACAGACTCCGTGAGCATAGCCTTGCTATTGAGAGAGAGCGCTGTAGACAGACCTGACTCTCAAGAGAAGACAGGCTATGTGCACACTGCCCACAAAATGAGGTGGAAACTGAGCTGCACTTCCTAACCTCCTGCCCAATGTATGACCATATTAGAGACACATATTTTCCTCAGATTACACAGACACACAAAAAATTCAAAAACAAATCCAATTTTGATAAACTCCCATATCTATTAGATGAAATACCACAGTGTGCCACCACAGCAGCAAGATGTGTGACCTGTTGCCACAAGACGAGCAACCAGTGAAAAACAATCATTGTAAATACATCCCATATTTATGACTATGTATTTTCCTTTTTGCATTTCAACTATTTGCACATTGTTACAACACTGTAAATAGCCATAATATGATATGTGTAATGTCTCTCTCTATACCTTTGATACTTTTGTGAGTGTAATGTTTACTGTTAATTTCCGGTTGTTTATTTCACTTCGGTTTATCCATTCCACTTGCTTTGGCAATGTAAACATATGTTTCCCATGCCAATAAAGCCCTTTGAATTGAATTGAGAGGGAGAGAATACATGGTCACCTCAACATTACAACCTTTTATCTTGTCTTTCCTGTGAATGGTCACCCCTGGCGTGCGCTTTTGTCTTTAATTATCTCAATTTCCTCTCACCTCAACTGCCGTTTTATGTGCGTGACTGTCTCTAGCCAAGCCTTTTGCGCTTGCTGTAGCCCTTAATCAAAAGTGAAGGTGATGTTTTATGGTCAGCAACCTGGAACTTATAAAATGACAGCAACTCAGAATAAACCAGTCCCATGAAGTTGGGCGCCAGTTTCCATGTTACTTGGAACAACATCCACACCGTTTGAATTCTTGGAATATGCTATTATCCGGTAGTCTTATGTCTTATAACTCGACATAGTCCGAAAGGCTGAAAACTCATAAATTAGTCAAATCAAAGCCTAGGCTACTAGCCTACACGTTAAAATGACCTATTGATCACGGTTAAGTATGTTTATGTGGATTCATTGCAGCATAAAACGGTGTTCTTTGTGTCTTCAAAAGACAAAGACAGGTGTAGGAGAACGTACGGGTGCAGCTGGGAGGGCGTGGGCAGCGGAAAACGTCACATATAAAGTTCACAGGGGGCGTTGCTTCGCTTATGTATTGGCCAAAATGGGAGTGGGCGTGTCTGAAACTCCCCTAGTATAAATATTTTTTTCCTCTCGTGAGATGTTTCGAAGGAGTATTCAAGACACCTGTCAAGAAGAACCTGGAGTGTAGCCCGTACATTGGTCGCCCTGCTTCGATATAACTCAAAGCATGGAATAAAGAAGTCATTTTGCATCGATACAGACTGGACGAATCAAGCCTGATTGCGCGCTTGAAAACCAAACCATTGCGCATTTAAAGCTTCCATCTCTCCAGCACCAGTTGTGTTGTTTAGAACTTTGATATACCACCTGTGACTCTTTATATTGTGGTTTTTCCCATAGACGGTTTAGTTTTTCCATTCGGACGCAGCGGACAAATGCTTTTCCATCAATTTGTTAACGGAGGTCTGGAGACAATGCATCCCACTATTCAGAATGACACTACTTTCACTAAGATCTTTGTCGGTGGTTTACCTTATCATACCAACAATGCATCCCTTCGAAAATACTTCGAGACGTTCGGGGATATTGACGAGGCCGTTGTGATAACGGACAGACAAACCGGGAAATCCCGAGGATACGGCTTTGTAAGTGTATCGTACTTCATCTAACACGCTGTGCAATACTCCCTTCCAAATTCTCCATAACCTTCCTTTTGGCGGGACAGAACGCATGTCAGGCTGACTGTCTGCTGTTATTTTCTGCCCATGTTCTTTGTTTAGAAACCATTTAATTTGACTGTAAATTTAGCGTATTGTAGGTTACAGGAAGTGGACTACTGTAACGTGTGAGAAATTGTGTGAGTAGTGCGCTACAGAGCGCGTAGGAAACTGCCAGTTATTTTGAGCGCACATTATCTTGTTCCCTTTTGTGTCAAAACTCAGTGGTATCATGTAGATTCACTGATATTACTTAATTTCATAGTACACTGCATTTATTTTGATGACACTTTATATTACCAAAGCCTTTATAACAAAGTTACTACATTGTAACCAATGATGAAAGTGCCTTGTGACATAAGTACACCCAGATGAGATATTCTATCACGGGATACTTTCACAAACTGTTCCCCTAGCCACCTTGAATTAGGCCACTGTAATACTTACCCAACCACCTTGAATTGAGAACATATTGAAAGTGAGGCAAGTTTCAGTTATGTTTTACTGGGTAGGCTGGGCCCACTGCACGTTTCCCACAACCAACTGTAAACCAGTACGTTTCCTTGACATTTTCTGTATGGATCTGTACATGTGTTGACACTCCCTTGTGTATTGGGCTGGAGGTGCTTGTGTAATCTGCAAAGCAAAGAGCGCGGGTTCTTAATTAACTCGGTGTTACACACTTTGTTCGGCCAACAAGGATGTGTGATGTTGCAGTCACCATGTATTTCTTACAAAGTGTAACATCAATTATCTCCGTGTCCTGAACAACAACCCGCTCCCTCTCCAATCACACACACACGCACACTTCCTCTCATACACAGAGAAATACACACACACACACACACAATGATTAACAACATCAAATATATGTGCATAATGAATATGAGCTGAAACAATGTGAGATGACCAAGCGTGAGGGTTGTACTTGCTCTGAGATATTTCACACTAATTTGCACGCAAGTTTATTTACGCAGTTCAGAACAGTGTTTTTAACTATGTGTAAAAAATAGTTGTAATACGAATAGTAGGGGAAGATAAGTAAACAGAAAAATATTGGTTGTATTTACAATTTTGTTTGTTCCACTGGTTGCCCTGTTTTCATCGCAACGGGTCACATTTTGCTGCTATGATTGCACATTGCAATTGCGGTATTTCACCTAACAGATAAGGGAGTTTATCAATGTTTGATTTGTTTTCAAATTCTTTGTGGGTCTGTGTGATCTGTGGGGAATATGTGTCTCTAATATGGGCCTACCTTTGGCAGGAGGTTAGGAAGTGCAGCTCAGTTTCCACCTCATTTTGTGGCAGTGGGCACATAGGTAGACCTGGCTCTCGAGAGAAGAAAGGCTATGGCAGCCTCTCTCAATAGCAAGGCTATGCTCACTATGCTTTTCTTAATTTTGGGTCAGTCACAGTGGTCAGGTATTCTGCTACTGTTTATTCTCTGTTTAGGGCCAGATAGCATCCAGTTTGCTATGTTTTTTGTTTTTTGTTGATTCTTTCCAGTGTGTCAAATAGTAATCTTTTTGCTTTCTCATAATTTGGTTGGGTCGAATTGTGTTGCTGTCCTGGGGTTCTGTGGGGTCTGTTTGTGTTTATGAATAGAGCCCCAGTGTAACGTATACGCTGGGAGTCGGGAAGCAAGTTCAGGGAGTGAATCATTTAATAAATAAACATGGACAAAACAAGAAACACAAGTAGCATACAGACATGAAAGAACGGAACAGAAACAATAACGTCTAGGGAAAGAACCAAAGAGAATGACATACATATATATATATAGGGAAGGTAATCAGGCAGGTGATTGAATCCAGGTGAGTCTGATGATGCGTGTAATGATGGTGACAGGTGTGCGTAATAATGAGCAGCCTGACAACCTCGAGTGCCGGAGAGGGAATATATGTGACAGTACCACCTCCCTAACGCGCGGCTCCAACCGCAGGACGCCGACCAGAGGGACGGTCCCAAGGACCAGGAGTGGGCCAGTCTCTTCTGCTGAGGCGCGGGAGCCGGCTGAGGCGTTGGAGCCTGACGAAGCAGCCGAGGCATTGGAGCCTGCCGAGCCAACCAAGTCTTGTGAACCTGATGAGCCAGCTGAGGCATGGGAGCCTGACAAGCTAGCTGAGGCATCCTCGGTAGATTCGGCAACGGACACTTGACTGGACAACCGGGTCTTGTAAACTTGACGAACCTGCTGAGGCATGGAAGCCTGACTTGCCTGCTGAGGCATCCCCGGTTGCGGCAGCCGGACCTGATGTCACCTAGACTCACAAAAAACTCCCTGATGCTCCCCTTCGGTGAGGCGTTATTCTGTAACGGACCCCAAACCTCACAGCCATAGAGAGCAATGGGTTCTATAACTGATTTGAAGTATTTTTAAGCAGATCCTAATTCTCAGGATGTCGAGTTTTATGTTCCTTTTGATGGCATAGAAAGCCCTTCTTGCCTTGTCTCTTAGATCGTTCACAGCCTTGTGGTTTAGGCCGAGGTCGGTATAATTCTCTGTGTGCTCTAGGGCAACGGTGTCTAGATAGAATTTGTATTTGTTGTGCTGGCAACTGGACCTCTTTTTGGAACACCATCATTTTTGTCTTACTGATTTACTGTCATGGCCCAAGTCTAACAATCTGTGGAGAAGATCTAGGTGCTGTTGTAGGCCCTCCCCGGTTTGGGACAGAACCACCAGATCATCAGCAAACAGTAGACATTTGACTTCAGAGTCTAGGGTGTGGCCAGGTGCTGCAGACTGTTCTAGTGCCCTCACCAAGTCATTGATATAACACTCAGAGGCCAGTCTATTAGGTAAACCCATCTAGTGCCGGGTTGGACCCTTTGCCTCCAGAACAGCCCGAATTATTTGGGGGTTGGTGTTCAATCTTGCTCAAATGGTATCAAGGGACCTCACGTGTGCCAGGAAAACATTCCCCACACCAGTCACCACTGCCACAAGCATGTACCGTTGACACCAGGCAGGAAAGGTCCATGTACTCCTGCTGCGTATGCCAAATCCTGACTCGGCCATAAGCATGACGCAACAGGAACTGAGATTTGTTTTTCTACTTCTCAATTGTCCAGTGTTGCTGATTGTGTGCCCACTGGAGCCCTTTGTTTTTAGCTGATAGTAGTGGAAACCGGTGTTCTTGACAAGGATCCACGAGTTGTGTTCTCTGAGATGCCATTCTGCACACCACAGTTGTACTGCGCCATTATTTTTCTGTTTGTGGGTCGCCTTTTTGCTTACAAGAATCTTACCATTCTCCTTTGACCTCTCTCATCAACGAGCTGTTTTCGCCCACAGGACTGGCACTGACTGGATGTTTTTTGTTTGTCACTCCATTCTCGGTAAACCCTGGACACTGTCGTGTGTGACCGACTCACTTTGGGTGGAGGAGTCGTCACCAACAGAACTTCTCCTGCTGTGCTCTCGCTTTGATTCTGTAAAAGTCCTGTTGGAAGTGTTTGATGTTGCCCTGCATGGCCACTGTTCCAGGCTGTCTCAGTTTCAGGGTCCTCCTTTTTTTCACTATTCAGATTTTCCACTCTCTGCCTCTGACAGAGGGGTAGTGTGCTCTTATAACAGTTGTTTATGTTCCCAGTCTTGTAATCGTCCACAAATAGGGTCTCTGGATTGTCCCTGAGGAGCTTCTGTTTGTACTGTTTTTCGTGCAGTCTCTGTCCCTTTGTTCCCCTCCTTCTCCCTTTCTCTCTCTCTGTCCCCCCTCCCCATTTATAGCTCAATGCTCTCTGTCCCTCCCTCCCTCTCTGGGGGAGGCTATGTGTTGTGTGTTAGAAGGTAATCCCCTGGTCACAGAGGTGTGACGTGTTGGCGCTCTGCGATAAGGCTGCAGTTTCTTTTTGACTTCCTTCCACACACAGACACCCCCCCCCCCCTTTGTCAAGCTGTGTGTGGTTATGAGAAAAGGGGGGGAAGGGAGAGTGTCGGCGAGAGAGATAGATAACAAGACAAGAGAGAGATGAGGGGAGTTAAAGCAATGAATATTTTCCCTACCTGCCTGTTCATACTCATGTTGATGAGTTTAGCCAGCCAACCAGTGCGTGTTCTGTCTCTGGCCCAGGGCCGGACAGTCTGCCCGTTTCAACCCTGACTTCCCATAGCAGTCGAATTCCCCCGGCAGGCAGCCTTCAGAAACACAGCAATCAACCCGTCCAGAACACAGACAGTGTTCGCATAGGACTCCAGAGTATGATGCTTTGATATAAAAGCAACAAAAAAACGCAGTCCCATCGGTGCCCTGTACTGTTACTAATGTCATGTTTCAGTTCACTTCGCCTCATTTATTAGCAGAGTTTGGGACTACTCTTACTGTAATAGAGGCAGTCACAGCTGTGTGTGTGTGAGACAATGAATGTGTGTTTCGATGTACCATGTTACTGATTGCTCTTATTTAGCATCCCCTTGTTAGTAAAATAATGATAGAATTGAAAGATCCCCTCCCTGCACACCCAGACGCCCACCATTCCCTGTGATAGGTCAGGATGCCGGTGCCCCCTAACCCGAGAGACTTACTCCCCCACAGCAGCAGACGGCTCAGCCCTGAAATCCTGTTTCATACTTTACCATCACACACTATGTCATAACCACACAGGATCTTACTATCTACTGGAGCTCAAACAGTACAGTATGAACCCTGATACGCTTTACTGGGATTACAGGGATTTATTGGTGAGATACGAGTTCCCGGATTGATCACTTCCTGAATCCCAAACCTGTGTGTTCTTTCCTCTTCCTGTCAGGTGACTATGATGGACAGGGGGGCGGCAGAGCGGGCATGTAAAGACCCCAACCCCATCATCGACGGTAGGAAGGCTAACATCAACCTGGCCTACCTGGGAGCCAAGCCCCGCAGCCCACAGACAGGTGTTACACACACACACACACACACACACTCTTTCTCTCATACACAGACATACAGGTGAGCGCAACAGATGACACACTCAGTTGACTACTATTATAGCTACATTCCTCTAGATTATACGGTACACAGACAACACACTTGGTGACACACACAGCTTCTCCCTGAGGGGGCCATGTGGTCAGGCTCATAGTGTTAATTAACTACCAGCCTGTTAACTACCAGCCTACCAACCACCAGCCTCTTTTTCCCCATTCAGACTCCACACACTCACTCTCCTCTCAGCCTGTGGAGAAAATACAGGGATGAAATCTAGTGCACCACTATATAGATGACAGGCATGTCATTTTTAGATGTAGCATATGTGTGAATGACGCACAGCAGTATACTGTACCTCTGTTGGGGTGTTGTTGCTATGTTACACTCCAAACATGCAGCTGATGAGATATGTCAGAGCATGGTATTTTGTTATTTTGTGTGAGTTGAGAGAGTCTGTGTGTGGGTGTGTGTGTGGTGGTGATAATGAGAGAGAGAGGGGGGGGGGAATAACAGCAGATCTGACTCTTCCTTGTCCTGTGTGACTCAACTCACCCAGGGAGTCATGATAAACAGAACATTACCAGTGGGGTGGGGGGGGGTCTGGGTGTGTGTCTGTGAGAGTCAGAGGAACATTAAGTGTTTGTGAGAGAAAAAGGAGTCTGAAGGTAGTGAGATATTGAGGGAGAGGGAGAGAGCAATAGAAAGAAGGAAGGAGAGATGAGTCTCCTATCGTCACATTCATGGTGAACTCAGGAGTCAATGAGGTCAGAGCTGCATGTGTGTGAACGTGTCAGCGAGTGTGTGTTGTTTCTCATGAGTGTCCCCGTAGATTCTCGGTTTCGCTTATTTAAACAGTGCCCAGAGTCTGTTCAGCTCACCAAGGGAGGGAAAGACGGAAGGACAGAGAGATGAAAAGTAAATGAGTGGTAGGATCTCTTCCTCCAGACTCTGTCCCTTATGCAAGCTCTGTATGTCTGTCTGTCCTGGTCTGATTTCCGTCTTGTCCTCCCAGTAGCTCAGATGATGTCTGTTGTTTTATATAGTATCTGATGGTCTCTGACCCTGCTGGGTTCTCTCTGCCACACAGGTGTCTCCATCGGTGTGCAGCAGGTCCATCCCGCCCTGATCCAGAGGCAGTATGGGTAAGAAGGAATCACTCTCTCAGTCTCTGTCGGCCTCTTCCCCTAATCTCTTCCTTTCACCTTTTCCTCTTGCCAATCTGTCTAGTTGTGTGTTCAGCACATGTTGTAGCTGACAGTCCCAGTGGTCTCATAGAGTCTGAGAATGACCCGTCAGCCAGCTGTGCTAGCATCAGTTACAAGAGAACACAACTCAGTGAGAATATCCAGACACTGGCTTGCTTCACTTAACTGGCGAGCCTGCTGCTGTTTCCTAACATGGATACATTTGGACATGGGGATATTCTTAGCCTGCTTATGGCTCTCTTTCTCTCCCTCCCCCTCTGTATCTCTCTCTCTCTCTCTCTTCCTCCCCCTCAGTATCTTTCCTTCATCTCTCGCTCTCTCTTTTTCTATCTTTTTCTCTCTCTCTCTCTCTTTTTCTCTCTTTCTTTTTCTCTCTTTCTCTCTCTCCTTTTCTCTCTTTCTCTCTCTCTTTCTCTCTCTTTCCTCCCCCTCTGTATCTTTCCTTCTCTCACGCTCTCTCTTTCTCCTCTCTTCTTTCTCTCTCCCTCCCTCCCCCCTCTGTATCTTTCCTTCATCTCACTCTCTCGGCCATGGTTGACCTACACAGGCCGATGAGCTACTAGTCAAACCATTACAACACCTCCTTACACACACACACTTCCAGGGAACGAGTGTGTTGTGAAAACAGGCTGAGTAGAGAAGTGAGGGGTTGGCCTGTGAGTCAGGGTGTGATGGATGGGTGAACAGTCTCAGTGGCATGGGATGTGCGTGTGCTTGTTTGTGTGTCTGTGGGAAAGAGCACTGTTGACACCGTTTCAGTCAACTCACTCATACTGGTAAGTGGCAGGCTAGTTCTGAATATTCGGTACCAAAGTTATTAGTGCTCTACAATGAGTGGACAAAACATTAGGAACACCTTACTAATATTTTGTTGCACACCCTTTTGCCCTCAGAACAGCCTGAATTCATCGGGGCATGGACTCTACAAGGTGTCGAAAGCGTTCCACAGGGATGTTGGCCCATGTTGACTCCAACGCTTCCTACACTTCTGTCAAGTTGGCTGGATGTCCTTTGAGTGGTCGACCATTCTTGATACACATGGAAAACTGTTGTGTGAAAAACTCAGCAGCGTTGCAGTTCTTGGCACAAACCGGTGCGCCTGGCACCTACTACCATACCCCTTTCAAAGGCGCTTAAATCTTTTGTCTTGCTTAAAAATCCCTCTTTAACCTGTCTCCTCCCCTTCGTCTACACTGATTGAGGTGGATTTAACAGGTGACATCTATAAGATGACCAGAGCTGTCCATGGTTTCTGATGAGTGCTATACTATATTAGGCTAAATGATCCTTTCCTATTCTGTGAGGCCAGTCTGATTGGGGTGTGTGTTCTGTGTTCAGTGGGAGCAGGGATTGTGATAGGCCCGTCAAACCCCCATGGCTCACAGGGCTATTAATATTGCAGCCGCCGGCTTTCAATTATTGAATGATATATTGAGTGGTAAGGGAATTGAGGCTGACCCAGATGAGCCTGTGAATGAATTATGGTGGGCTGATTGAATGTCTCCTTCAGAGAACCAATGGACAATTAAAGCACAAGTGCTCCCTCTCTTCTACTGGGTTTGATCATGATAAAGTCGCTGTCTTGTCTGCCACAACAATGGGAAGGACTTCCTCTTTCTTAATCTTTTGCGGAAGTCACTTGGTATGGGGTGGATTGATCTATCTTGGTGAAGTCTTGACTACTCTGTCAAAACACACAAAACACACAGGCCCCCCCCCCCCCCAAAAAAACACCCAAACTCATCATTTTGGCGGTAAGTAAGCACCATTGTCTCAGAGCTAATAGTCGGGCTCCTTCTGTGGGGAGCTCCGCCTCTCCAGGAGTTTCTCTGGCCCGGGGTTCAAATATTGCTCTGTCTGTCTGTGTCTCTGTCTGTTGTCTCTGTGTCTCTGTCTCTGTGTGTCTCTGTGTCTCTGTCTGTGTGTCTCTCTGTCTCTGTGTGTCTCTGTCTGTCTTATTGTAAAGGGCAAATAACAAAGATAAACAGAACAAGAGAAACAGAGCTTCTGTCCCCAGGCTTGGTGTATTTACATGGATGTTTAAGAGGGGACTAATGACTAATGGTAGGAGTGGCTGTGAAGAGGTGTGTGTGTGTGAATGCAAGTGTGTGTGTGTGTGGGGGGGGGGGGGTCCAGTCCAGTGGCTGCCTGTAGGACCCAGAGTTGGCAAGACAGCCGCTGAGGCACCATCTGGTCCAGCTAGCTGGCAGGGCAGACGCCAGGCAGGGCGCTGACAGAGAAGTGAGATTTGGCACTTTATTCAAATTCTGTTCTTTTTTTTGAAGGAGGAGAGGAAGGAGGAGGGCGGGTGCAGTGTGGTGGGGTGTGTTTCCTGTTGAAACACAGAGACAGGGTGGGGTTGGGGGGGGATTATAGGGCTCAGTCACTGCAAACACACATCTGGGGAGGCAGGCAGGATTTGAGGGCGGGTGTGTGTGTGTGTTCGTGTGTGTATGTGTGAAGTTGTGTTGTCCTTTGCTGAAGTGGCAGTGTTACGGTGTCAGCGTGCTTCAGTTCGGCTGGCGGCTGGCCAAAGTCGACTAGGCAAACCGAACGAGTGTGCTCGCATACTCCCTTAAAATGCATTTCGCTTGAAAAATGAGAAAAAGCAGAAATAGTACTGTTTGTTCGCTTTGAGACACTGTAGCAGTATACACTTCCTCAAAATAGTCAGAATTAATCTAAGATAACTCAAGACATCTGTCATTAATTTTGACCGTTTTGCAGAGGGGATCGTAGTCACACAATTTGACATCTAACTTAAGATGTTTGGTGAAGTATTACTCCCCCCCCCCCCCCCCCAAGAAAATGACATCAGAACGAGTTGCATGTCTCGTTGAATGACAGCAAAGTCTTCATGGAAGAATCCCTAATGTTAACCAATCACCGACGAAGGGGTCTAGACTTCGGCGTGCCTCTCAAAAGTTGTGTGCCCGAACAACCGAAAAAACCCTCACCGAAGTCCAAAACGTCACAAAATGTCATCATAATATATGCACAACGCCTTCCGAACTGTCTCGGCTGGGAAGCATGCGGTCGCCTTTAGAATGGCTCAAACTGAGCCTCTCTTGTAAAACACCCTACCATCCAAACAGTGCCTCTCTTGTAAAACAGCATACCATCCAAACTGAGCCTCTCTCTCTCTCTCTCTCTCTCCCCTCTCCCTCCTTTATTATTCGCAGTCTCCTCATTCCCCTACATTTCCCTCCTTTACTTTCTCTTCGTTGCCTGTATTCTACCCTCTATATCCTCTGGACATGGAGATAGTCTCTCCTCTTCCGAGTCGTTCCCCTCCCCCCGTCTCTCCTCTCTACCTATTGAGCATTGGGGTGAAATCATTTTCCCTCAGGTGTTATTTTCTGCTTCCCAGGGACGTAATTAGACAAAGCTCTCCACTAAAATAGCCAATTATAAAAACCCAGTTGTTACAATCCCCCTGATGAAAGGGATTGACATTCAGAAACATTTGATCACGTGCCCATCTCACATTCCAAGGTATTATTTTACAAGGATCCTGATCTACACATTGTGTGTGCTTGACGTAAATCTTTACATACAGTATTCGGGTAATACTATGCCAAAGCTAGCACTATTCGAAAGCTGAGTGTTCAATGCCGTATGTCAGTCATTCACTGGGCATACTGGGTACTGTATGTCCCCTGTAATTACAGTGGTGTGGTACATCATCTATGGATACTGTAGTGTACGTGCCTCTTTCTCCACGATGGCTGAGCCGTATGTGTGTCCTCAGGCCTGTGCATACATTCCTAATGTATAACCGCATACTGTACACTTGTATCTATAATTTTCTTTGTCTCTTCAGATTGGCCCAGCAGTATGGGTACCCCCAGGCCTTCCTCCAGCCCAGCCTGTTGCTCCAGTCCCACCTCAGCCCCTCTCAGGCCTCCCTCTCCTCCCCGTATCTGGACTATAGCTCAGCCTACGCCCCCTACACCTCCACCCCCTCCACTGGCCTGGAGCTCTACCCCTACGCCCCCTCGCCCTCCGCTAGCTACCTCCGCTACAGCTACTCCCCCGCCACACCAGGCCCTACCATGTCTGCCCCCCCCACCCCTCCCACACCCATCCACCTCTCCCTCAACCCCCTCGCTGGCCTCTCTGCCCCCCCTGCAGCCTACCTCCAATATCCCCTCCACCACCCCGACCGTATGCAGTGAGGGGGGCCTGGGTTATGGAGGTGGGTGAGTGTAATCGGAGGGGGACACTCATGACAACAACGTCTGGAGACTTGGAACAAGAGGATTATTGCACTAGGACCTGTGACATCATCAGGACGAGACTCCCGACAACCAAGGAGAGAGTGGGGTCAGAATCCAAAGGGCTTTGTGAAAACAAACAAAACACACTGAGATTTCTTCCTGTTTTTCTATTAGGGTTATTATCCATTATTGTTATCATAGTTGTTACTATACTACTATTGCTGTTGTCGCCAATGTTTATATGAATGTTTGAAGAGCTCTCCTTATGTCCAATGCCAAACGTGATGGAGTCAATGGAACATGAGAACACAAGAAGAGGAGAATGAATAATTCTAGAACCTACCACCTTCCACTCCTTACTGGCAGAGACCACCCACCCTCGTACACAAGTATCTCAGGCTTTTCTGAGCAGCCCTTTAATGCAGTGGATGGGGTTTGAAGGTTGGGCGAAGATGAGTTGGATAGCCATTATATTTCACTAGATTCTCCGCCTCACTCTTCCAGAAGTACTACTGAACATTTCATTAGCGAGGTGAGACAGACGCAGCATCATAGAATTAGAATACTAGAATGGACATGAACCTTCTTATGATGGTCCAAAGGTCAGCCATGTTGGTCAGGGAGTTGGAACCATGGTTTGCCAGTGCTGTGATAAAGCAATGAATGTGAAGAATTTATCAGCACTGTGTTAGCTAGCTAGCCAGCCAGGTTAAGAGAAATGATTCTATAAATTTGTCAAATTAGCTACCAATATGCCAACATTCCATTAAAAAAATTGTTAATTCACAGCCATACACTGGCTCAAATCAGTTAATGGGACTTAGACAAGTTGTAAATACAACAAGTACTGATATTGTATCACATAATAGCACTCACAGCTTTCTGTTTACATATATTTCAGAGGCAATTTTATAGCCCCCTCTAGTAATTGAGTAGGATTTACAGTACCTTCAGAAAGTACTCATACCCCTTGACTTATTCCACATTTTGTTGTTACAGCCTGAATTCAAAAATGATTTAAAAAAAAAAAAAATAATCACCAATCTACACACAATACCCCATAATGACAAAGTGAAAACATGTTTTTAGAAAGTTTAGCAAATTTATTGAAAATAAAATACCGAAATATCTAATTTACATAAGTATTCACATCCCTGAGTCAATACTTTGTAGAAACACCTTTGGCAGCGATTACAGCTGTGAGTCTTTCTGGGTAAGTCTCTAAGAGCTTTGTACACCTGGATTGGACAATATTTTACCATTTTATTATTTTCAAAAATCTTCATGCTCTGTCAAATTGGTTGATCATTGCTAGACATCCATTTTCAGGTCTTGCCATATCTTTCCAAATAGATTAAAGTCATAACTGTAACTCAGCCACTCAGGAACATTCACTGTCTTTTTGGTAAGCAACTCCAGTTTAGATGTGGCCTTGTGTCTTAGGTTATTGTCCTACTGAAAGGTGAATTAATCTCCCAGTGTCTGGTGGAAAGCAGACTGAACCAGGATTTTGCCTATGCTTAGCTCCATTTTTTTTATCCTGAAAAACTCCCCAGTCCTTAATGATTACAAGCATACCCATAACATGATGCAGCCACCACTATGCTTGAAAATATGTAGAGTGGTACTTAGCAATGTGTTGTATTTGATTTGCCCCAAACGTAACACTTTGTATTCAGGACATAAAATGAATTGCTTTGACATGTTTTGCAGTATTACTTTAGTGCCTTGTTGCAAACAGGATGCATGTTTTGGAATATTTTTTATTCTGTACAGGTTTCCTTTTAAATCTGTCAATTGGGTACTATTGTGGAGTAACTACAATGTTGTTGATCCATCCTCAGTTTTCTCCTATCACAAACTCTATAATCACAAACTCACCCTTGACCTCATGGTGAAATCCCTGAGTGGTTTCCTTCTTCTCCGGCAACTGAGTTATCTTTGTAATGACTCAATGTATTGATACATCTTCCAAAGTGTGATTAATAACTTAACCATGCTAAAAGGGATATTCAATGTGGCTTTTTAAAAAAAACTCCATGGTCGATCGAGGAAAACCTCCCTGGTGTTTGTGGTTGAATGTGTGTTTGAACTTCACTACTCAACTGAGGAAACGGACAGATAATTGTACGTGTGGGGTACAGAGATGAGGTAGTCACTCAAAAAATAATGATTAACACTATTATTGCACACTGAGTGAGTCCATGCAACTTATAATGTGACTTGTTTACTCATGAATTAATTTAGGCTTGCAATAACAAAGGGGTTGAATACTTATTGACTCAAGGCATTTCAGCTTTCATTTTGTAATCATTTAGAAAAATGTTGAAAAACATAAGTTTGACATTATAGTGTGTAGGCCAGGGACAAATTCTCAATTTAATCCTTTTTAAAATCAGGCTGTAACGCAACAAAATGTGGGTAAAGTCCAGGTGAATAATTTCTGAAGGCATTGTATATGGGCAGCACCCTCTCCTGGACAATCTTCAGGAATACCTTTCTGTACGTGGCCTTATCACCTCTGTACATTCTATTCTCTATTTCAGAATTTTGTTCTATGTCCATTTCCTCAAGATTCATTCCTCCAGTGGAAAATGTTTATGCACTCTCTCTGTCTCTGCTTCTCCGTCTATCTGCTATATTCCCATTTTCCATGTCCTCCATATTTGTGAGTAAATTATTGCAGATTGAGATAATCACAATTTCACTGAATATGCCATTATTATTATTCTAATTGAGTATGGGATGAATATGTATAAGGTAGACAACACTGTAACATATGCTTTTTATATGATTGTTACCCTAAGATATTCATGTCAAAGCAGATTTTAGTAAAGTATGTATTTCCATATTCATCATCATGGGGAGACCTGCAACAGCTGGGGTAACTGACTTCCTCAGTATTTTTTAACATGAGCAGATGCAGAAAAAAATCCAGGCGAATGTAGTCTGTACTATTTGGTATTGGAATAGTAACGTAATGTTATAACGATACAATAGTTGTTATCAGGGAAGGTGAAATGATCTCTGCTAGAACGTTCTTGTCCATACTTGACTGATTGATGCTATTGGGGGGGGGGCGCGATTCAGTAGTTGTGTGTGTGTGAGGCAGTGAGTACGCGTGAGTGTGCCAGTGTATGAGTGTGTGTTTTTGTTAGCTTCAGTGTCAGCCCCCATTGTGAGAGTCAGCGTTGTGCCATTGTCTCTGGGCCAGCTGCAGTTTAGGGTACAGAGCTGCTCCAGGAGTCTCTGTCTACATAACCACCTTATTCACATGTATGATGAAGCCATACAACCACAAGAAAATATGCATAATAAAAATAATTTGTAATTAAACAAAATGACATGACTGTTTTTTTTTTTAAACCAAGATGTCATGACATGTGCATTAAGTGTTGGTCTACATGCTCTGGTTAATTCACAGATGATGTGTTTGCGCGTGTGTGGACACTGGCGGTCTGGAGTGTTTGGGTGGCTTACCATGACCATCTGTACTGGACATCTGTGTTGTGTGTGTGTGTGCGTGTGTGTGTGCGTGTGGTGGTGGGAGTATCAGTTTTTAAAAAGACATTTCCAGAAAATATTCAAAGTGAAGAAAGACATACACTTGGATTACACACAGACTTCATTTCTACACCAACTCCTTCGATTATTCCCTTTATTCAACCAAAAAAGAATTCTGTTATATCTGGGGGGAAATGCTGTTGTCTATCGATATGGGAAACACCCATAGCCTTGACCCTCCCTACTCCAGCACACAGACAGTATTGCTCAAACACCGGAGGCTGGTGAGAGCTGGAACAAAGTCAACTGGAGGAGTCTCATGGCCATACTCAGTCATCACACACATACAGACTTATTGGGACACAGCACTGGCTAAAATAAACACACACCATCTGTTTTTGATCCGTGCTGAATACCGAGAGGAGACTGAGAGAGGAAGAGAGTTCAGACTAACAAGATGCACCTACTGATGATGCCCTGGTTGGTACAGCACCAACAGTAGAGAACAAATGTACTCTTTCAGTTCCAGAGAAACCCTCGAGGGACACAGAGAAGCTGTAGCTCACTCCTCTCTGTCCCCATAGGAAACTATGTTGCTATTGTTGTATTCTCATAATGGTCTGGACATGTTTATAGTTAGCCCCTTCCCACAGGGCACACACTGGTTGAATCAACGTCGTTTCCACGTCCTTTCAAGGAAATTACATTGAACCGACGTTGAGTCGACGTCTGTGACCAGTGAGTTCATAGAATACAGGGAGAGACGGGGGAAACAGAATTAAGGAAAGAGAGAAAAACTTAACACAGCTTTGATATGACTTGACTAAACGAGCACCATTGCAAGAAGTGATAATCTTCTATTTGTAATAATAATACGTGATGAGTAGGACTATTAGGTGTATAGGCAGCAGATCTTTATGAGTGTTATTTTAAATGATTTGAGTGCTTCTAAAGGTAAGCTGGTTACAATAGCACATGGTTACAATATACAATGTTACAGAATAAAATAAAACAGAGGTGTGAACTATTCATTCATCTAATTTATTTGCATAGATTTAATCATCAAATAAATTGACCACGTGGTGAACGTAAATCATTAGTACATAGAATTGCAGGAAATTCGTTTTTTTTTTTTATCAAGCTTTTGGTGCGATGTATTCAGGCATTCATGCATCTCAATAAGCTAGAACCTAAATGCATTATTAACTTCAACTTGGCCCAATTTACAGGTCCAATTTCCCACCCTGACATAGCCTATCAAGCTAGAATGGGCCTTGCGTCTCACCCAATAGCCAATATAGGCTACATATCCCAAGCAGGGCTACAGCAACTTCCAGATCGGGTCAGGCTCTTGGGCTTTGCGGTGGCCACTCTGGTATGGGTGTCCTTGGCAGAACGGTGTCGCTATAACCAAGTGGTCACATATCGTTCTTGGTTCAACTACGCAACAGCAGGTCGGTGGAGTTCTATGAACATCAAGGCAGACAAGGCTTTTTTCAACGTTCTTAAGTTGGGGGGAAGGGGAGCCAGAAACATGTGGGGAGCATCATCTTGTGGTCATTCCCACTTACTGCAAGCCAACGCAACACAGGGCATTAAATGCCATACTGGTATAATGGGGTAAACAAAACACGATGACACACATTTTGTATCAAGTTTTTTTGGTTTATTTTCATTTAAATATGTTTTAAACTGCCTTATGCTGACATTAAGGATCAAATCATAAAAGGAGACTTCATGAAAAGCTTACGCAGCCCTTCTCTAGTGAAAGGAATCGTGTTTGGGATACAACATTTCCTTTAAAAAAATTAAAAAAAAATCGGAACAAAAAAGCAGATGGTTTGTGTAAAAATGAATATCATAGCAAATACCACAGTGAGTGGAGGATAAGTTATATGTCTTAAAAATGGATAACGTAATGAAAGATAATCGTGACACAAACAGGAGAGTGGTCATGAAAAGAAAACAAAATGAAAAGTACTGTTTCTGCGAACTCGATTAAACACGAATTCACATACGGACACACGAACACACACTCACTGGCAAACACACTCACGCACAAACAGGCACACACGCACTCACTCTCACTCACACACTCTCACACACACATACTGTAGAAGCACCCACACTCACGCACACGCACACACACACACACACACACACACACACACACACACACACACACACACACACACACACACACACACACACACACACACACACACACACACACACATAGATAAAATGAAGTGATTTGAAAAATGAAACCCTGGTAAAATCTAATGGTATCATACATCCACGTCTTGTGTCTGAAGTGCAGAAAACAACTGAAAAAAATTGAGAGCGATAAATCCGATGCGTAATGAAAAAGCATGCCCATCTTTACTGATCTAACACAACCCTATCCGACTAAAAACCTGGAGTGTTGCCCCTCTATCCTCACCCCTACCCCCTACCCTCTATCCTATACCCTTACCTGCCCAAAGCCCACCCATGCCCTTACCTCTTACCCCACCCAAACCTACATCCCCACTGGGCAAACACTGGTTGAATCAACGTTGAACCAATGTGGGAATAGATGTTGAATTGACGTCTGTGCCCAGTGGGTGCCCACCTACACCTCACCCACATGCATCTGTGGTGACAGGTCTGGTCCTTGCGTCTATGTGGATGTGTGAAGGGAAGACTTGGTGTGGCTGAGGAGGAGGAGGACGAGGGGAGGTTAGTGGGACTGTTGGAGCAGGCCCTGTTCGCCTCTATCAAACACAATGTCCAATTCAGTATACAGAGTGAGGTTGGAGGGAGAGGAGTCTCGTTGCATGTTGAGGTTGAAGGTTGTGAACCTGTCTGTGTATGGGTGTGTGTACAGTTTGTGTATAAATACATGTCTGAATCTGCAGGTTTAGTCAGTGTGTCTCAATGTGAGTGTGTGTGTCTGTGTGTTAGTTAGTGAGTCTGTGTGAGTGAGTGTGTGTGTGTTGACGGGTTGGGGGCAGCACGGGGGTTGGTCGACACAGGGCCTGTCCCTCATCCCTCGTCCCCAGATAGGGACAGGCTTATAGGGCTTGTGTCTTGAGCTCGATGGGCTCCCCGCGGGTGTCCTGCTGGGTCTCCGTCTCGGGGGGTCGGCTGCCCTTCAGTGTGGCCAGGCGCTCAGACAGACCGCGCATGCGGGGAAACAGCATGAAATCGTACAGAAGAGCGCCCATAGCACCTCCTATCATGGGACCCACCCAGTACACCTGACACAACACACACGCGCGCAAAGGTTAGCATGAAGATATGGCACGAGCAACTTGTATTGTTGACGCTGATATAGTTTTGGTATTAACTATACTCTTAAATACTATAAGATCATAGAATCCATGGTGGATTATTTGATCTATTATACGAATATTTCAGATGCTGCATTATGGTGTATGACTGTGCGTTTCTCACCCAGTGGTTGACAAAGTTCCTGAAGAGTACAGCGGGGGCAAAAGACCTAGCAGGGTTCATTCCAGCACCAGTGTAGTACATCTACAGCAGAGAAGGACAACCGGGCGCTCAGAATGAAATACGTGTTTCTGTTGTACACAATGCTGTTTTTTTGTGTGGATTCCACTATGAGTACCTTTTGGTCATTGTGTGTTTGTTCCCCTATCTGTGTGTGTGTGTGTGTTCCCCTATCTGTGTGTGTGTGTTACTCTGGGTGTGTGTTAGTGTCAGTGTGTTGCTCACCCCCATGAGGTGTCCGACGGTGACAGCGAAGCCGATGGACAGGGCAGCAGAGCCCATGCGTCCGTTCCTCCTCTCATCCGTCACGGCAAAGACACAAATCACCAGCTGCATGGTCAGAAACACCTCCACTGTGGTGCCCATGCCCAGACTGATGCCAGGCTGCAGCTGTAGATGGCCAGAGGAGAAAAATATGAATCAAACTTGAGGTCCTTTGTGGACAAGTCATTTTGTAAAATAAGTCTGTCCTCTTTCTAATGAAGTGTATATTGTTTGCGCAGTTAGATGTGGTCTTCAAGTTAGGTTCGTAACAGGACATGTCAGGAATGGCTCAATCAAAGATGCAACACAAATCAACCCAAACTGTTTTTTACATTCATTTTTTCATCAATGCTTTCAGTGGCCTCACCGCTATAGCCTCAGTTTTACATAACACTGATGGCTTGGATTGTGCTCATTGTACAGTAGCAACTATAGTTACCAGAAGGTTCCGTGATGATTCCCTAATCCCTGTTCATCTCTACCCTTTCTAAATCCCCAATTACATTCAAGAAGCCTACCGAAGCTAAACCAAACAATTATCAAACCTTATCAACATTGTTGACTGTTGTTGAGATATATACAGTGGGGAGAACAAGTATTTGATACACTGCCGATTTTGCAGGTTTTCCTACTTACAAAGCATGTAGATGTCTGTAATTTTTATCATAGCTACACTTCAACTGTGAGAGACGGAATCTAAAACAAAAATCCAGAAAATCACATTGTATGATTTTTAAATAATTAATTTGCATTTTATTGCATGACATAAGTATTTGATCACCTACCAACCAGTAAGAATTCCGGCTCTCACAGACCTGTTAGTTTTTCTTTAAGAAGCCCTCCTGTTCTCCACTCATTACCTGTATTAACTGCACCTGTTTGAACTCGTTACCTGTATAAAAGACACCTGTCCACACACTCAATCAAACAGATTCCAACCTCTCCACAATGGCCAAGACCAGAGAGCTGTGTAAGGACATCAGGGATAAAATTGTAGACCTGCACAAGGCTGGGATGGGCTACAGGACAATAGGCCAGCAGCTTGGTGAGAAGGAAACAACTGTTGGCGCAATTATTAGAAAATGGAAGAAGTTCAAGATGACGGTCAATCACCCTCGGTCTGGGGCTCCATGCAAGATTTCACCTCGTGGGTCATCAATGATCATGAGGAAGGTGAGGGATCAGCCCAGAACTACACGGCAGGACCTGGTCAATGACCTGAAGAGAGCTGGGACCACAGTCTCAAAGAAAACCATTAGTAACACACTACGCCGTCATGGATTAAAATCCTGCAGCGCACGCAAGGTCCCCCTGCTTAAGCCAGTGCATGTCCAGGCCTGTCTGAAGTTTGCCAATGACCATCTGGATGATCCAGAGGAGGAATGGGAGAAGGTCATGTGGTCTGATGAGACAAAAATAGAGCTTTTTGGTCTAACTCCACTCGCCGTGTTTGGAGGAAGAAGAAGTATGAGTACAACCCCAAGAACACCATCCCAACCGTGAAGCATGGAGGTGGAAACATCATTCTTTGGGGATGCTTTTCTGCAAAGGGGACAGGACGACTGCACCGTATTGAGGGGAGGATGGATGGGGCCATGTATCGCGAGATCTTGGCCAACAACCTCCTTCCCTCAGTAAGAGCATTGAAGATGGGTCGTGGCTGGGTCTTCCAGCATGACAACGACACGAAGCACACAGCCATGGCAACTAAGGAGTGGCTCCGTAAGAAGCATCTCAAGGTCCTGGAGTGGCCTAGCCAGTCTCCAGACCTGAACCCAATAGAAAATCTTTGGAGGGAGCTGAAAGTCCGTATTGCCCAGCGACAGCCCCGAAACCTGAAGGATCTGGAGAAGATCTGTAGGGAGGAGTGGGCCAAAATCCCTGCTGCAGTGTGTGCAAACCTAGTCAAGAACTACAGGAAACGTATGATCTCTGTAATTGCAAACAAAGGTTTCTGTACCAAATATTAAGTTCTGCTTTTCTGATGTATCAAATACTTATGTCATGCAATAAAATGCAAATTAATTACTTAAAAATCATACAATGTGATTTTCTGGATTTTTGTTTTAGATTCCGTCTCTCATAGTTGAAGTGTACCTATGATAAAAATTACAGACCTCTACATGCTTTGTAAGTAGGAAAACCTGCAAAATCGGCAGTGTATCAAATACTTGTTCTCCCCACTGTATATATATATCATATTTTTTTGCTTATTTGAGCTAACAAGGGTCCAAAATGGCACCCTATTCCCTATATAGTGCACATATTTTGCAGTGCACCATGAAGGGAATATAGGGAATAGGCCCAGTGCTTTTTGAGATGTGGGTGAGTGGTGTCTTACCATGTTGAGAGCCATGTTGCCCCTCATGTTTTTTGGGGTGACCCCATAGAGCACGGCGACTCCGGCCACGGCCCCCAGAAACTGGGCAGCCCAGTAGAAAAAAGCGCGGAACAGGGACATCTGGGAGCCTACCAGATAAGCGAAGGTGACGGCCGGGTTAATGTGGCCGCCGCTGATGTGGCCGATGGACTGGATGATGGTGGCAGCCGCCAAGCCGAAGCACAGCGCCACATGCAGGATGTGGTGAGGCCCAGTGGTCCAGCGCAGCGCAGCGCCAATGCCGAAAAACACAAAGAACATGGTACCGAAGAACTCAGCGAAGACCGCCCGCCAAAACGCCATGGACCGGAACTCCCACATGCTGACCGTTCACTGGACGCTCCTCGGAACGGGAAATGTTCTTGGGGAAAAAGTTGTTGGGGTGAATCTAGAAAAATCTTGTACCTTCTAAAAGTCTAGGTGATCTTTTTGTACTGTTTCTGATGCACAAAAAAAAAAAAAGTGATTTCCCTTTGGCAGTCAGCTAGCTGGGCTGACCTAAACGTTGTCTCACTGAGCCAATCAGTTGGAAGACAAACGGTTTAAAAAGTCAACAGAGGAATCCACCGACAGATCTATTTCTAATCTACGAACGATCTGGAGTTGACTCGCAGGCAGTCGAACATCAACTCAGCTTTGCTTGCCTCCACTAGCCGCCTGTCGTAGAGACATAGGGGTGTGTGTGTGTGTGTGGGGGGAGTGTGTGTCTCAGAATAGTTGTCAAGAGGTGTGCATTGATGCTAGAGGAGTGGTTCTAGAATAGAGACAGGGATAGACGGAGTGTCCTGTGGACGTTTTAGCCTCTCTGACGGAGGGGAGAGGGCCCGCCGGGGGCTTTATAACACCCCCCCCAGGGGCCCCGAGTGACGCCATAATCCCCCCTCTGGGCCAGGGGTGGGGGGGGCGGACATACAGGACGACCCGAAATCAAACAAACTTAACCCCTCTGTCGCCCCCCCACAATAGACAGAGCGGGAAGAGAGGGGGAGTATCAGGGGAGAGGGTGATTGTGAGGAGAGAAGGAAGGGAGGGGGGTGAGAGAGTAAGAGAGGAAGAGAAAATAGTGAGAGTGAGAGTGACATGAGAGGGAGGAGGGAATCAAGAGAGTGCAAGTGACTGGGTGAATAAGAACTAGGTATGGATATCGACCCCACAGAAGTGATGAGGGGAGTTTGTCTAGTTGGGATAGTGGCATATGTACAGTACGTCATCTGTTGACATGTTATAACCATGATAACCATGGGGACAAGTGCTGATGGCGGGGAACGGACACACACACAGATAATACAGTGATCCATGGGGGGGGGGGGGGGCAGACAGAAGAGCCTAACGCCAACAGTGTGCGGAATTAACATGTAGACTGAAATGCCTGACCTTGTGAAACCATTGTCTTAGCATCGAGCATGTACGCCGCATGTGAACAGCGGAGCTGCTTGGTTGTTAGAAATGTGTTCGTAGCCATCATTCATGACTGATAAGATGTCAGGAAGCGCGTGTTGTGCACAGAAGGGTGGGGAAACAAATGAATAGTTGACACGATCAGCTGTGGATTAGTATCATGTCTGTATGTCAGTCTGGTCTGTAACATCTACTAGGTAGAGGTGAATGCAATCACACAAAGCAGTGCATTTAATCACTGACCTCAAATCCAAACGGCGTTGTTAACAGAGGTATTAAGCATACGTTAGTAGTTATAAGAAATACTTAGGGGCTTTGAGCAAGACATTGGGACCTTAAATGTCTGCATATAATGTACAATAATAGGGCACTTCTTAGAGGTAATGAACTTGACATTGACACCCAAAGCACAGGACAGAGGCATGCATATGAACATATAAACGTTGACTACTGCTGCAAAGTGGTTGGAAACAAATACGTTTAGAAAAACGAACAGAATTAGTCGAACTATAAAATATCAGCCCTTCCAGAACAGTCAGGTATAATTTAGACGCAGGTAGCTGTTTCGTCTCTTTCTCACTCTCTCTTCCTCGCTCTCCATCTCTCTAGGAGGTGCTGGGATGTTCAGTGGAGAATTGATTAGGCAGAGGTTTGTATTGTGTATGAGGGTGTGTGTCAGGCAGGAGGGGTGAGAAGCAGGGTGGCCCGCTAGCAGCCAAAGCCCTGAAAAATCCCTGTATGGGTCTGGGGAAAGGGGGAGGGACAGGGCAGGACAGGAGTGGGGGACAGGGGAAACAGGGGTTATTGAGCTCCAACACTGGAGCATCGAGCTGACCAGTCCAGAGCCATCACTGGGCAGAGTGGGCTTTAAATGGAGAACGCTGCGCTCAGCATTTCAACTCTCTAAAAACACGCACAGTGCAAAATGCTGGCGGCACAAGGCAGTTATTTCCTATTGTTTGTTATGGGGAGTGAGAGTGTGTGTGTGCGTGCGCGTGTGTAGATTAGAAAGCAGATCCATGTGTGTTAGAAACTGAAGGTGCATTCGTATGAGTGTGCATGTTAGACGATGTCTGCGCGCACACATTTCGAGCGAGAGTGTCTGTGCGCTCGCGCAACTCTTGAGTGTGTGCAAGAAATATCATTATGGTTTCAATAACGATTGCCCAGTTTTTATTCTTAAACATCCATAACTTTATAGAGTTAACAAAAAACAATTCAAAAAGTTTAACATTTGCAACGAGACATCCATAACAATTCAGGTAACAAAATCCAAAACATATTCAAAAGGTATATCATCCCCCAAAATGGTTTCCTCCTACAATTGCTAATTACAAACCCAAGAATCTTTTAGAAGGGGGTAGGGAAAAGCTGATCCCACAACCGGTTTAGACCTGGGCCATTAGAGGGCTCTTGTCTGAG
The DNA here is from genome assembly GCF_045679555.1 of Salvelinus alpinus. NCBI lineage: Eukaryota > Metazoa > Chordata > Actinopteri > Salmoniformes > Salmonidae > Salvelinus > Salvelinus alpinus. The sequence continues at coordinate 8,999,127 of NC_092113.1, read as the reverse complement.
GACTGATTTGACAGTGAATAGCAGAATAACAGAGCTTCGAGGGGAGCGAGCCTTAGGAAGATGACAGAGATGGTGGCCTATGTTAGCGTGTCAATGATCAGAGTACAGAACGCTAGCCTCTTTAGCATTTCAAAGCATTCACAGACAACAGGGTGAGTAATGCTAAAATAAAAGGATTCTGTGTTACAAAACGGACATTTCTTTGAGTGGTTTTTGGGTTATATATCACATTTCTGCGTAAATTAATATAACATCACTGATAACACTGAATATTGATAAAATTGTGTAATAGATATATAATGTATGTACAATTTTACATGTTGTGGCTAAGTGTGAAGGCTACACATTCATATGTATTTAGAAATTATAACTGTGTTGTCTTCATCATTATATGATCATATTGTATATTTAAGCAATAAGGCCCGGGGGTGTGGTATATGGCCATTATACCACGGCTAAGGGCTGTTGTTAAGCACGACGCAACGTGGAGTGCCTGGATACAGTTCTTAGCCGTCGTACGACGCAACGTGGAGTGCCTGGATACAGTTCTTAGCCGTCGTACGACGCAACGTGGAGTGCCTGGATACAGTTCTTAGCCGTGGTTAATTGGCCATATACCACAAACCCACGAGGTGCCTAATTGCTATTATAAACTGGTTACCAATGTAAAAAATAAATGTTTTGTCATACCCGTGGTATACGGTCTGATATACCACAACTGTCAGCCAATCAGCATTCAGGGCTCGAACCACCCAGTTTATAATATTGCATTTATCTTATGCTAATGTACACAGAACATTCTCCAGTGTTAAATTAAACACTGGTCCAGTGTCTATACAGGTCCACACTTTTCAGTGTTAAATTAATACACTGCTTAGTGTAAAGTGTTATTTGCATATTTCCCAGAGTGCCTTGTCTTTCGAGTGAATTGTAGAATATTGATGAGTGAGAAAGTTACATAGGGTCAAAGGTCAAGGAATACTAACGTCCCCTGTTATCAGTAAAGGTGAGACGTTAGCGTATCTTGGGGGTATGATCTTTGACCCTATGTAACTTTCTCACTCATTATTCACAATTCATTCAGGATTACCGTAATCATGGTAGCATCCACATTAATGTAGAAGTGTTTAGAAACATATTCTCTTCTTATTTACAATAAAAGTGACTCCAAAACGACACAAAACATTATTTACCATGAATTTCTATAGGACACAAATCATCTGAAACACAACCAAAACAAACTGCAAATGCATCCAACAAGTTTGTAAAGTCACAAGCTTGATGTAATCATTGCGTGGTAGGAATATGGGACAAAATACCAAACTTTTGACTACTTTATTTCCAAGACTCTTTAGAGGAGTCAATAACTTTTACCCACCTTTTTTAGGGAAAAAAATATTACTTGCTAAACTAAATCTCTTTCTCTGTGCAATTGTGTTAGTATAAAATAATATAATTTTCCCTTTTTTTATGCGTGCTTCAAAAAGTATGCATACCCCTTGACTTATTCCACATTTTGTTGTGTGACAGTCTGAATTCAAAATTGATTAAATAGATTTTTTTCTCACCGATCTGCACACAATGCTCCATAATGACAAAGTAAAACATGTTTTTATACATTTTTGCAAATGTATTGTAAAATGAAATACAGAAATATCTAATTTACATAACTATTCACACCCCCGAGTCAATACTTTGTAGAAGCTCCTTTGGCGGTGATTACAGCTTTGAGTCATCTTGGGTATGTCGGTATCAGCTTTGCACATCTGAATTTGTGGATTTTCACCCATTCTTTTTTCAAGCTTTGTTAAATTGGATGGGGAGTGGCGGTGAACAGCAATTTTTCCACAGACTTTCAATAGGATTCAAGTCTAGGCTTTGGCTGGGCCACTCAAGGACTTTCACATTCTTGTTCTGAAGCCATTCCAGCATTGCCCCAGTCTAAGGTCTTTTGCACTCTGAAGCAGGTTCTCATGAAGGATTTGCCTGTATTTGGCTTCATTCATTGTTCCCTCTATCCTTACCAGTCTCCCAGTCCCTGCCGCTGAAAGGCATCCCCATAGCATGATGCTGCCACCACCATGCTTCACGGTAGGGATGATGTTAGATGGGTGATGAGCTGTGCCTGGTTTTCTCTGGACACAGCGCTTTGCATTCAGGCCAAAGAGTAACATTTTTGTTTCTTCAGACGACAGATTATTTTGCCTTTTTGCAAACTTTTTTGTGTACTGTCATTTACCTTTTTGTCAGGAGTGGCTTCTGTCTGGCCACTCTCCCGTAAAGCCCAACTTGATGAAGTGCTGTAGAGACTTAGCGATCCGGCAGGTTCTCCCATCTCAGCCATGGAACTCTGTAGTTCTGTCAGAGTGGTCATTAGGTTCTTGGTCACCTCCCTGACCAAGGTCCTTCTTGCCTGGTTGCTCAGTTTGGTCAGACGGACAGCTCTAGTCAGAGTCTAGGTAGTTACATATTTTTTCAATTTCCCAATGATGGAGACCACTGTGCTCTTGGAAACTTTCAACACTCTAGAAATTATTTTAAACCCTTCCCCAGATATCTGTCTCATCACAATTCTATCTCAGAGATCTACGGACAGTTCCTTGGACTTCATGGTATCGTTTCTACTCTGACATGCACTGTCAACTGTGGGACCTTATATAAACAGGTGTGTTTCTTTCTAAATCATGTTCAATCAATTGAATTGACCACAGGTGGACTCCAATCAAGTTGTAGTGACATCTCAAGGATGATCAAAGGAAATTGAATGCACCTGAGCTCAATTTGGAGTGTCATAGCAAAGAGGTGTGAATACCTATGTAAATTAGATATTTATGTATTTCATTTTCAATAAATTAGCAAAAAAAATCTAAAAACAGATTTTCACTTTGTCATTATGGGGTATTGTATGTAGATAGGTAAGAAAAACATATATTGAATCCATTTTTAATTCAGGCTGTAAAATGTGGAATAAGTCAAGGGGTATGAATACTTTCTGAAGTCAATTTAGCTCATTATTTGAATAATTTATTTTATACTGTTATTATTGCTCATCTTTATCAAGGGTGTCAATAATTTCAGACCCCACTATATATTGTTGTGTAGCATGATGTGTCCCTTTCTAGTTTTGCTCCTGTTTGTTGACCTGCTTAGCCCTCATGGCGGTCTGGGTGACGGTGGACAGGGAGGACCGGGATACGCTGGTTGCCTCCACCATCTCTATGTCCTTACAGGTCAGACACGCAACCAGCTTCTGCCTCGATGCACTGGGGGCAAAGAAGAACTCATGGGACACCCCGGCCAGCACTGCACCCAGCACCGGTCCAATCCAGTACACCTGGGGGAGGGATGTGGAAGGGGAGAGATAGTGGTTAGGACTAATGGAGACATGGATAGAAGAAAGAGGGAAAGAGAGGGAAAGAGCTGAAGGGAGGGAGTGAGAGAGGGGGGGAGAGAGAGAGAAAGAGAGAGCAAGAGAGAGAGAGAATTTGTTCGGTATGCAGTTCAAGGTGATATTGTGACTAATAGATGTGGAGGGTTTTACCCAGTGGTTTTCCCAGAAGCCAGTGATGATGGCTGGACCCAGGGAACGTGCCGGGTTCATACTGCCTCCAGAGAACCGACCCTAAGAGGACACATACCCAATGATTAAAACATAGTACAGTAAACTGAACTAAACTACACTACACAAAACAACACTAATAAACGAAACGATTAAACTAAACTACCCTCAACTACACTAAACTATTAAACTAAATTACATTAGAGATAAGAGGAATCAGACGTGAACAGTTCTGACCCCGATGAGCACGCCTGCGCTGAGAGAGAAGCCGATGGCCAGGTTCCCTGGTTCTGTGTTCTCCCTCCGACGGTGGTCCTCCACAGAGAACACAGTGAAGACCAGCTGGAACGTTGCCAGAAGCTCCATCCCTAGAGCCTGGGCCGCGTTCACCTCGAGAGGAACCTAGAATTGGAGGATGGGAGGGGTGTTAGGGTTCCAAATGAAACAAAAAGTCTAAAAGAGTAACATGATTAGATTTAGACTCCCCCCCTCCTTTCACACACACTGACCCTGCTGACGAAGCAGTCTGCGTTGGTTTTGAGGGGCAGGGCGAAATAGAGAGCCCCGGCCCCCAGGGAAGCCCCCAGACACTGGGCTCCCACGTACACCAGGGCCCTCACCAGGTCCAGCCTCCGCGTGGCCAACAGAGACAGGGTAACTGCTGGGTTCACCTGCACCATGAGAGAGAGAGGCATAGAGTTAGAATTGACACTCAATCATAGTGATCACTTTACAGTCATTCTGTGGAGAAAGGTTAGAGACACACACATGCATACAGACACACAACCATAAGTCCAGAAAGGCAGGTTCACCTGGGCTCCGCTGATCTCTCCAAAACAGTGTCCCAGGGCAACAGCCACCATGCCTGCAGCCAGGGCTGGGTAGAGGGGCCCCGTGGAGGCCTCTCCAGGGCCCGGCACAGAGGCCCCCAGAACAGCACTCACAAACACCAGGGAACCCAGCAGCTCGGCCAGCATGGCACGCCAGAACTCACGACTACGCAACTCCTCAGGGAGAGGGAACAGGGCCACATGTTTTAATCCTCCTGAGACAAAGCAATTAATTTTTGTCCTCTCTAGTGGACATCAGTTCCTTGTGCATATCTCTGAGGCCATACAAGCCCCTGTATTAAGTCCTGTTGTCCTTTTGAGAAGACATTCTGGGCTTTTCAATCATATCACATATGTGGGGGTGTGACCTTGACAACTTTATCTTCCTGGGGCCAGACTCACAAAACCTTATTAAGAAGACATTTCTTCTTAAATGCCATTTTTTCCTTAACTATAGACTTAAGAAGAAAGTTAAGCAAAGTTGCTATTCCTTAAAAAGGTTATTGGAAATGTTCTTGCACAGAAAGTCAAGATGAAATTTATTTTCAAGAATCTAATTTTCTTAATTCCAAGATAGCTAAACCCGTGTCTTAAATTCAGGGCAGTGAGAGAAAAAGCTCATGAAAGCAATTGAACATGTTTCATTCACTCACAAACTTCATCTGAAATTTTCAGTATTGATTCTTTTAAACCCAAGAACAGGTTTTAGAAACGTAATCTCAGCAAGAAATATGCTAATTGCTAGCTAGATAGCTAGCTAAATTGGTTGCCTAGCAAGAAAAATCTTAAGAATATTCCTAAAAAGATATTTGAGAAGTTCATAAAAAAATCATTAAATCTGAGGATATTATTTAGGAATTGCACTTACAAACTATCTTATGAAGTTCTTTATCTTACATATTTTTTACGAAATAGGTTTTTTGTGAATCTGAGCCCTGGTTCTTAAAAAAATGTCAAAATGTGCACATTTTATGGAAATTTGAAAAGAAGTGTGTGTAATTATTATCATTTTTGTGAGTTTGATATTCAAATTGTTTCTAGTAAGTAAATATATCAGGAATAGTTAAGTGAGTTGTCAGGACTGTGTTATAATTTGTTCACATTAAATAAGAGCTAAATAAGAGATTATCAAGAAATGTCCTCTGTAGTGGACACCCGGATGCAGCAACTATGTTTTTTACGTACTATACCCCCACAAAAAAATGTAAATCCCAAACCTTTTTTTTCAGGTCTCAGAAGGATATAGCATTAAACTACCATTGTAAATACCATATCAAACCATATAAAAATAAGAGTTTTATTAGCATGCTAACCAACCCACGCCTCTCTGATACTTCCATTTCGGCTTATCCTGAACACTTATCATTAGATTAGGGTAGATGTGGGCACAATCCAAATCAAATGGCCTAGCAAGTTATAATGAAGTTATGGAACTAATCTGTGGATTGATCATTATCAATGTCTGAAGAGGCCTTACCGCCACGTTGATCCACGTTCAGGTTATTAAAATAACTTGACTAATTGCCTGATAATGTCCAATCACTTCTTGCCAACCGGTGGTAAAAACCAAGATTTTTTTTTTTATACACACACACACACAGCCACACTCACAAGGCTGTCATTGTAAATCAATATTTGTTGTCTTGAACCAACATTAGTTAATTACAGGTGAAGTAAGATAAAGGAAAAGTAAGCATCTACATTGGGCTTATGGAAACTTTATGAATGTTCGATAAAGCCTTTATAAGTTGTGTAGGAAGTAAAAAAATATATATTTTAACTCACCTCACGCAGTGTCATGTTGATCAGGTTGAGTGCGTAATTATCTGTCTTGTTTTTCTCTCCGTCCGTTTCTGTCCTTCTGCGGGATCCTTTTCTCTGTCTGCCTGTCTCGCCTTCTGTTCGTGTGTTTCGTCTGTGTGACTGGTCTTTCCCTGGAGGAGCGTCTGAGTGGCCCAACCACAACACAAGAGGACTGCCCCCCTCTCTGTCCCCCTCCTCACCCCCCTCTCTCACCCCTCCTTTTACTGACCCCCTTCCTCTCCGTTTTGCCTCCTCCCTCTCCTACCTGTGTGTTATGAATTAAGTGGAGTGATTGTCCAAGTGTGTTTGGTCACCATTCCCCCTCCCCCAGTATGAGGCTATGTTCCCCAAGCGAGGGCTTCTCCTCCTGGGCTGAGCTCAGCTGGAGTGTCCTGAGCACCTGGCACACATCATAGCTCCTCGGACTCATTTTCATATCAATGACACTGAGGAGAGGCCCATTACTGAGTAGAGATGGAGAGAGCTAGAGGAGCCATATCATGAACAGGCCATATCATTACCAAACACAATTACATTGTCCACATTATGGGATGGACTGATCAGCAACTGTATATCGGTACAGTTTGATTGGATCCAACCACAAGGTCAATCTATCCCATATATTGTAATCAATACTTTTTTGAATGATTGATAGCTGTAACAACGTTATCATGTTGGCATAGAGAAACAGAGGCAGAGAAAAAGATAGAGGCTGCAGTGATAGTGGGATGAGTGCAGGGGTGTCTGAAGGACAGTGAAAGGTTGACCTTGACGTCATGATCCTTCCACACGGAAAATAACTGAACACTTTCCTGGTATTAAAAAGGGCCAAAGGTTTCAATCTAATCTAAAGTTTATCTTCAATGATCTAATATGTAACTGTTCATCTCCCACGCACCATGGCATCTCCTCCCGCCCCTCCTCCTTTTTCTCTCTTTCATCAACCTACTTGTGAGGTACCATTCGAATCGCCATGGAGACAGTCTCTTTCATGATGCAGTTGCCATGGCGCCTATTGTGATGCTGGCTCAATGGATGCTTTTTCTCATCATCTTTGATAGGAAACAAATACCCCTGTGAAGATCCACCCTAAAAAATCACACAGAGTTGCTGTATTTTAACATTCACAATGTATTTACTTTTTTGAGGTATTTGATAACCATTTTACAAACATTATCCTTGCAATAAAGTCAAGATATGAGCCAAATTGCACGGCCATGAGTCTCAAGTTGTGACGTGTTGTGCGACAGGCTGTGTGATAGTTTTGATTAGAAGATTAATCAAACAGATCAGGCTTACATTTTTTAAATGGCTGATAGAGTGGTGTATGGGGGACAAGAGGGGACCAGACGAGGTCAATGTCCAAGATAAGCCTCCTAGGCTTCAGGGGCCCACTCCGTACAAGACCCGGTCCAGAATTAACTGGTTGGGGGGGAATGGTAGCGTGCCCCATTATGGGGTGGATTACCCCACTCCACGGGCGTTGTTATGCCCCTTTTGTGGAGTTAAGCCCCCCTCTGTGGGGCAGGATGGGTGGGGTCGAGCAGTGGAACCTGCTGGCTGGGGAGTTTTCAGTCCCCTCCACCCAGAGTGCTGACACTAACACAACCACAACCATGTGCACACACACACACACACAAACCCCCACTCAGACCTCTAACTGGTTGCCACTAAAACCCCTCGAAAAGTGCCAGCTAAGGGATACAAGGGAGATAGAGACCATCCATCAATCCCATAATAGAGAGTGCATGGATAGTGTCAGAAGAAAGTTACGCCGTTATCTCCCTCTTCCATAGCATCAACTTCTAAACGATCAGCACACTCACCCATTCTGGTTTCTGTGTGAAAGTTGTAAATGAGACCTCTTCCCCCTCGGTCCCATTTAAGAAGAGGAAGTCCAGCTGGCGCCGACTGGAGGGCCTTCCCTGCAGCATGTGCTCCAGACAGGGCTCACCAGGGTACTGAGGTGTACATAGGGTTGTCTGCGAGTGTGTACAGCGCCGCTCTTACACCTCCATTCAAGCGGAGGCTACTGTACGAGACTGCTACAGTGATTTAATAAAACACAAACAGGAGTGAAATGAGGACCCAGGGACATTTGGAGTGTCGTCTCTCTACTAGATGTTTTTTTATTCAACTCACAGTACATTCTACAGATGCACACGTGTTACATCACCTCGATACAACATGGTCTCGTAATACGTCCTCTTAAAAATGATAGATTGGTCCTAGAAATATAGAAAGGAACAAATTTAAAGTCACAAAAACTGTACATTATTAAAAATTCACTTAACACCACATTTGCTTTTATTTTCATGTCTTTTCTTTTTAAATATAGAAAAAAGAATGTCCCTTGTGTAGCAAGGAACACAACAATGCATTTCCTATCGACTGGTTTCAGTTCAGTGTAAGAAGCTTTAAATAAAACCTGGATTGTGGAGTATCGCCCTGCCGCCGTCATACCTTTCCCATAACCCACCAAACATGCCACGCTATGGAGCGCAGTGGCCCCTTTACAGAGAAAAAAATGTATTCATAATAAGAACGTGAGGTTAGCTAAATGTGCACATACTTGTATAGACGCCTATTTTCAGCACGAGTCAAGAACAAAAGGTTTCTCCTAACACACAAGCTATGCCTGTTCTCTACTGCCAAGCTGCAGAAACCTACACACAAACACCTCTCAACGCACATTTCCTGTTATTCCGCAGTATTCAGAAAGAAAAGAGTAATAGCATCTCCCCAACCTGAAAGTTAAGCTTGTATTTTGCGGGAAGGGGGTTATGAGTTCTTGTTTTAGAAGCACAGGCCTGTGTCTCTACGTTAAGTATCAAATTGACGATTGAACATTTTCAGTGTTTCCCAAATACCTGTTAAGATCCTTTAAACTTAGACTGCAGATATATTTTTTAATCACTAGGAAATATTGAGTGACATTTTTCCATAACATCAAAACAATTCTTCCAACAAAAGGATGTCGGTAAAAACATGACATATTGCAACAGAACAGTCAACCAATAATATTTCAGCAGCGTGCTAATTTTCCCGCACAATTTGGCCAATATGGTAAGCTGCAACACAAAGCGAACAGTGTTTTAAACGGAGGTTTAAAATGGCGGTAGCGTCTTATTAGTCCTATTCACACAGTCTATGGGCACACCTCACCTGAAAATTCCCATTGCTGTGACTACCGGTCTTCGTTGTGATTACGAAGCAGTGAAAACACAAAACAGTAAAAAAAAAAAGCCTCCAGTTTCTGAAACCAGTGTCCTTCACACAGCAGCAGGGTAGTTGTGTGTATGTGTGTGTGTCTGTAGGTGTGTGGGTGTGTGTGTGTGTGAGTTAGGGGTTGGTTACGTGTGATGTGACAACCTTTAGAGAGAAAAAAACGATCCTTTCCACTTTGTTTTACTGGCCTTTTCATAAATCGTCTAAACATCTCAACTAAGGAGTCTGTACATATTCACTACAAGCTATTGCTATTAAATAATCCCAGCTATTGTACTCTTTATATATATATATATATATATATATATAGAATATATAATAAAAATATATTGAGAAAAATTGCTTCTAGGCATAAGACCACACATTACATTTCCATTGAACAGTTAAGAGAGTATCCAATCCCAAAGTGTTTGAGCGAACCGTAGGGTTTTGATCCACTTGTGGTCGAAACGAGGTCAGAGCATATCCGGTCTGAAGCGAAGTGGTCGCATTGGTCTGGCCAGGACCATGACACAGGGCAGAATTTGAGAACCAATCAACTCAGGGCCTCCTCCCGCCCCCCAGAGCAAGGGATGGACCAATATTGTGGCCTTGTTATGAGAAAAGGGGTGAGGCTTAGGAGAGAAGGTGACGACAGCAGAATTCCAAGCAGGTGGTCAGGTGCAGAAGTGAGGGTGCAGTGGGAGGGCGGGAGGGAAGAGAGGTGGAGAGCTCAAACATCCCCCTCTCTGTCATCCAGAGAATTTCAACCCAACAGGGTCGAGGTTTTAAAAAGGAAAAACAAGAACGACAGACAAATAACCAAATCTATACATATCTATACAGCGCTGGAGGAGACTCCAGCCCAGACAGTCTTAGTAGTAATGGAGAGCATAAGCGTCAGACAATGGGGTTAGGGCACTGTCCTTGGCCCCACCCCCAGCGCCCTGGGCTCCTATTTGTCCTTGCTCTCGTAGAACTCCGCCCAGCGGTTCTCGAAGAAGCCCTTCATGGAGTGTCCAGCCATGCCCACCTCGGACGTGTCCTCGTTGAACTGCTCGCAGTTGTTGAACACCAGATGGGCGTCCGCTGCAAACTCCTCACAGCTGCAGTACCTGGGAGCAGGGGAGGAGAGGGGAGAAAGACAGGTCAAATATAAAGGTGACAGGTTTTCAGTAACATTATGGAAAACGAGAGAAACCGGCCTCCTTAAGGAAGTTTGGGTTATGTTGTCGACTGACACACAGACAGAGAGTGAAGTAGTGCCCTGTACCCTCCCTGTAGCAGCCTCTCCCTCATGGTGAGGAAGTCCATGGGGTTCTTGATGATGCGTCGGTAGCCAGGCACCATGCGGGGGTTGACTGGCTCCAGGAAGGGCCAGGCGTCAGCGTGAGACTCCATCTCCATAAGGATGATTCTACACACACACACACACACACACACACACACGTTAGAAGTGGTCCTACAGAAACCAGTGTAACAAGAAGTGATCTGAAGTCAGTAAATGGAAGCTCGTGGTCCTTTAACGACAAACACTGAGGAGATAACTGATCTAAGTTCAGACTCACTCGCAGTAGGTGAGGTCGGGCTGGTTGCGAGTGGTCATGCGGCGGCGCTTGGCGGGCGAGAAGCCCGTCGTGCATCCCCCGTCTCCCGAGTAACGGGAGGAGGAGGATGAGGTGGGGCCGCCGTCCTTATGTCGCATTGCCATGCCATCACCACCGCCACTACGTCTGCTGGGCACCGTCTCCTCGCCAGAACTGTCGTCTTCGTACCTCCTCTTCTTCACCCGGGTCCTCTGCTTGGAGGAGCGCTGGTTGCTATGTGGTGACTCACCGTCACTCGCCTTATAAACAACAACGGGACACAGTGAGACAGAGAGTAAATAACAGCCCTGGGGAAAGGTTAAGGAGGACTCAGGGCCACTTTACAGAGTAGCAGGTTTTGAAGGAGATGAGGGCGTACGGTAGCCTGGGTGACGCGCGACCCACGTGACTACACAGCGAGCTGTGGGTAGAGAGGCTGGTGTTAGCATGACTAGGCCTAAGGGCCTCACTGCTACTGACAGTATTACGGTTTAATAACGGGTTCAGTTTAAAATGAAATTCGTCAAAACGACAGGGCAGATAATTGTAATCACATTGCATCAATGTGACTTTTTGGTTGAATTTTCAAAAAGTAATCAGTTTCTCCCAGGTTGAAAAGGCAGGAGATTTCTATCTGCGACGTTATGAACCCCTGCCCTCTGGTAGAGGCTTGGCAGACTTTACCTATTGGAACAAAACGAAACTCAACGCAGTACATGAATGTCGTTTTTCGTCACAAAATAAGGGGGCTCCTTGTAGTACGTAGGCCTGCCTACTTCGCTTTCAACTCAGTTTTTCTCCTCTCAAATTTTGAATAAAAAACTTTTTCAAATCTCTGGAGCAGCTGATATCTACCTTCATCTGGAATAGCAAACCTTCCGGAATAAAAAAAAAACAAATGCTTCAAATAAACCACTCTGAAGGTGGTTCAGCTTGACCTAATTTCAAATTCTATTATTGGGCTGCTAACATTCAGAAACTCACATTTTGGCTTCATACCCCTGGGACAGACTGGTGCCTTCTAGAAGCTTGGTCCTTTCCGCTCTCACTTCCCTTGTTAGCTCCACTAAACCCATTACTGCATCCAAATTTACTTCTAATCTGGTTGTAGTTACTTCTCTTAAGATCTGGACAAAGTTTCGGGAACCATTTTTGGTTTTAAAGGCCCCTCTGTACTGGGATCCATTTGCAACAACCATTTTCTCCCCCTTCGTCTTTGGATTCTGCCTATTGTATGTGGAAAAACAAAGCCTTGATAAGCTTCAAAGACCTTTATGAAAATGAGGTCCTCTGCAGTTTTAACGATCATCTCTCTACCCTTCCCACTGAATGAACAATGACTACACTTAAGTAAACACAATTACATTTAGATTTGACTCCCAAAACAGTTAAGACGTTGAACTAAAATGCCTCTACCGCAATATATGCACTAAATACACAAAATGTATTCTCACTCATCTATTCTTATTTGTATTTCCTTAAAAACAAAGCTATTTCTATTACATATATACAGTTGAAGTTGGAAATTTACATACACCTTAGCCAAATACATTTAAACTCAGTTTTTCACAATTCCTGACATTTAATCCTTGTAAAAATTCCGTCTTCAGTCAGTTAGGATCACCACTTTATTTTAAGAATGTGAAATGTCAGAATAATAGTAGAGAGAATGATTTATTTCAGCTTTTATTTCTTTCATCACATTCCCAGTGGGTCAGAAGTTTACATACACTCAATTAGTATTTGGTAGCATTGCCTTTAAATTGTTTAACTTGGGTCAAACGTTTCAGGTAGCCTCCTTGCTCGCACACGCTTTTTCAGTTTTGCCCACAAATGTTCAATAGGATTGAGGTCAGGGCTTTGTGATGGCCACTCCAATACCTTGACTTTGTTGTCCTTAAGCCATTTTGCCACAACTTTGGAAGTATGCATGGGGTCATTGTCCATTTGGAATACCCATTCACAACCAAGCTTTAACTTCCTGACTGATGTCTTGAGATGTTGCTTCAATATATCCACATAATTTTCCTCCCTCATGATGCCATCTATTTCATGAAGTGCACCAGTTCCTCATGCAGCAAAGCAACCCCACAACGTGATGCTGCCACCCCCATGCTTCACGTTTGGGATGGTGTTCTTCGGCATGCAAGCCTCCCCCTTTTTCCTCCAAACATAACGATGGTCATTATGGCCAAACAGTTCTATTTTTGTTTCATCAGACCAGAGGACATTTCTCCAAAAAGTACGATCTTTGTCCCCATGTGCAGTTGCAAACCGTAGTCAGGCTTTTTTATTGCGGTTTTGGAGCAGTGGCTTCTTCTTTGCTGAGCGGCCTTTCAGGTTATGTCGATATAGGACTCGTTTTACTGTGGATATATATACTTTGTACCTGTTTAATCCAGCATCTTCACAAGGTCCTTTGTTGTTGTTCTGGGATTGATTTGCACTTTTCGCACCAAAGTACGTTCATCTCTAGGAGATAGAACGCGTCTCCTTCCTGAGCGGTATGACGGCTGCGTACACAGGCACACCTCCAATTGCATCAATTTATGTTAATTAGCCTATCAGAAGCTTCTAAAGCTATGACATAATTTTCTGGAATTTTCCAAGCTGTTTAAAGGCACAGTCAACTTAGTGTATGTAAACTTCTGACCCATTGGAATTGTGATACAGTGTATTATAAGTGAAATAATCTGTCTGCAAACAATTATTGGAAAAATTACTTGTGTCATACACAAAGTAGATGTCCTAAACGACTTGCCAAAACTATAGCTGGTTAACAAGAAATTTGTGGAGTGGTTGAAAAACGAGTTTAATGACTCCAACCTAAGTGTATGTAAACTTCCAACTTCAATTGTATAATTGGCTATATAGATATGTTTATGATACAGATCTACCAGGGCCAAGACATATTGTGGCATGCCACAGGGTATGACAATTGGACCTGTATTATTCCTAATCTATATCAATGACCTTGGTGCTGTGTCTATCATACTTCCCATTCTCTTTGCTGATGATACCAATTTGATTTTATCACACAAGAATTTTGATTCACAAATCAATGAAGCCAACTCAGGCATGGCCACATTTTCTGAATAGTTCCAGAAAAACAAATTATTTTTAAATGCAATTTCCCCCCCCAAACTTTATTGTATTCACTAGTAAGAATAAGAAATATTGTTTAAAAAAAGAGCCAGAATCTCAATTGGTGGGAATGAAAAGGAACACGTTACATCCACTAGATTCCTCTGAGTTTTAATAGATGAAAAGTTTTCCTGGAAAGATCATATTCAATTTGTCTGCAGCAAAGTGATGAAATCTGTTGATATCATCAGAAAGATTAATGGTTTGGTTCATCAGGCTTGCTTCCTAACTCTATAATATAGCTTAATTTACCCATATCTCATTTACTGGCCAGTACATATGCCTCACACCTACACAGAATTACTCATACAAAATACATTTGCAAGACTAGCCACCTTCTCTAATTACCTGGCTCCATCTATACCTTTGTTTAAGAAACTCAATATCTTGTCTATTTACGACAATGTACGACAATTATGCACCTCCCAGACAGTTTACCTAAACCCTTCAATGGATTCTTCCAGGTTAATACTGAAATACATCTATACAATTATCTTCACATAACATCATCCCTCAATAACTTCAAGCGAAGACTGGGGGTCAGCCTGATGAACCAAACTACTAAGTAATCTCCTCCATATAGCCTAACTCTCTCACAGTCACACACATTTAAACAAAACAAATATATATATTTTTTGTGTGATTACTGATCAATTAATTTATACTTAGGTTTTGTTATCGGTTAAAATTTTTGTACTTATGTATTGAATATATTTTTTTGTGGTGTGGTTTTCATGTAAGCCCTTGGGCTTCCAACCACACCTGCACATTGTTTTTTAAATAATTATTTTATTTGTATTGTTGTCTATCACTTGTTTTCTTTGGTGCAAATAAATACAACTAGATACAACTAAAACTATGCGATTCCAGTCTATTTTAAAATGGTAAAAACAGGTGCTAGCCATGTGCTTTTACTACATGAGCAAAAATTATTACATTGTATTTTTATCCGATATGGGAGTGAATGCATTCAAGCAGCATATCAAAATGGTATAATGTTGTAGGTTACAATGTTGCAGGTTAGCCAAGGCATAATTTTTTATTATAAATCAGATTATTTCACATGGACATGTGGGAAGCTAAAAAGCTAGCTAGCTAGCCGTTTTAGCCAGCTAGCTAGCAAGCAAGCAAGCAAGGGAAGACAAGAAAATCACTGCTATCGCCCGTCTGAATGTTGCTATTTGGGAGACTAGGAACGCAAGGATCGGCAAAGTATCATGCTACCAAAAGGTATACATTGATCCCCAAAGAATCTGACTCCGGCAAACGCACGCCCTTTAAATGACCGAGTAAGCTGTGGATCGACCTTTAGGTGAACAGTGACCACTGCTGTAATCCATAAGGGTAGCCGAGCAGAACCCCAGTCAGTCCTCACCTTGGAGAAACAGGTGGGGCAGAACCAGTCCCCCTCTGGCACCTGGGTGACCTTTGGCCTCAGGCAGTACATGTGGCAGCCGCGGTCACAGCAGTCACACAGCAGCAGGTACTCATCATTATCCCCCTTCCTGCACACTTGACACGTCTACAACAGACACACAGGTAGAGTCTTGAAGACAAAATTTATGTTGCTGTCTTTGAGATTATGATAGTATACTGCATGTGTTTACTGGAAGCTGCTTTGGATTTTGTTATTTTTTTATTTCATCTTTATTTAGCCAGGTAGGCAAGTTGAGAACAAGTTCTCATTTACAACTGCGACCTGGCCAAGAATAAAGCAAAGCAGTTCGACACATACAACAACACAGAGTTACACATGGAATAAACAAAACATAGTCAATAATACAGTTGAAGAAAATCTATATACAGTGTGTGCAAATGAGGTAAGAAAAGGGAGGTAAGGCAATAAATAGGCCATGGTGGCGAAGTAATTACAATATACCAATTAGACACTAGAGTGATTGATGTGCAGAAGATGAATGTGCAAGTAGAGATACAGGGGTGCAAAGGAGCAAGATAAACAAAATAAATAAATATAGTATGGAGATGAGGTAGTTGGATGGGCTATTTACAGATGGGCTATGTACAGGTGCAGTGATCTGTGAGCTGCTCAGACAGCTGGCGCTTAAAGCTAGTGAGGGAGGTAAGAGTCTCCAGCTTCGGGCCTCCCGGGTGGCACAGTGGTCTAGGGCACTGCACCGCAGCGCTATCTGTGCCACCAGAGACTCTGGGAACGCGCCCAGGCTCTGTCGCAGCCGCGACCGGGAGGTCCGTGGGGCGACGCACAATTGGCCTAGCGTCGTCCGGGTTAGGGAGGGTTTGGCCGGTAGGGATATCCTTGTCTCATCGCTCACCAGCGACTCCTGTGGCGGGCCAGGCGCAGTGCACGCTAACCAAGGTCGCCAGGTGCACGGTGTTTCCTCCGACACATTGGTGCGGCTGGCTTCCGGGTTGGATGCGCGCTGTGTTAAGAAGCAGTGCGGCTTGGTTGGGTTGTGTTTCGGAGGACGCATGGCTTTCGACCTTCGTCTCTCCCGAGCACGTACGGGAGTTGTAGCGATGAGACAAGATAGTAACTACTAACAATTGGATACCACGAAATTGGGGAGAAAAAGGAGGGTAAAATTAAAAATTAAAAAAATATTTAAAAAAGAGTCTCCAGCTTCAGTGATTTTTGCAATTCATTCCAGTCATTGGCAACAGAGAGAACTGGAAGGAAAGGCAGCCAAAGCAGGAATTGGCATTGGGGGTGACTAGAGAGATATACCTGCTGAAGCGTGTGCTACGGGTGGGTGGTGCTATGGTGACCAGTGAGCTAAGATAAGGTGGGGCCTTACCTATCAGAGACTTGTAGATGACCTGAAGCCAGTGGGTTTGGCGACGAGAATGAAGCAAGGGCCAGCCAACGAGAGCGTACAGGTCGCAGTGGTGGGTGGTATATGGGGCTTTGGTGACAAAACGGATGGCACTGGGATGGCACTGCATCCAATTTGTTGAGTAGAGTGTTGGGGGCAACTTTGTAAATGACATCGCCGAAGTCGAGGATCGGTTGGATGGTCAGTTTTACGAGGGTATGTTTGGCAGCATGAGTGACGGATGCTTTGTTGTGAAATAGGAAGCCGATTCTAGATTTAATTTTGGATTGAAGATGCTTAATGTGAGTCTGGAAGGAGAGTTTACAGTCTAACCAGACACCTAGGTATGTGTAGTTGTCCAAATATTTTAAGTCAGAACCGTCCAGAGTAGTGATGCTGGGCGGGCGGGCAGGTGTGGGCAGCAATCGGTTGAAGAGCATGCATTTAGTTTTACTTGAATTTAAGAGCAGTTGGAGGCCACGGAAGGAGAGTTGTATGGCATTGAAGCTCGTCTGGAGAGTATTGAGTATTGCTAAAGTGGATTTGTCCTCACCACTTTGACCACGGATCTCTCCCAGGCGATGGCCTTCTCCAGCTGCAGCAGACACAGACACAGCTGGGGGGCGCTCCGACAACGGTCCAGGGCCTGACGCCATGTCCGCAACCTGGAGGTTATCTCACTCTCTAGGCTGGGGGGGGAAGGAAGAGATTACGGAAACAGTTAAGAGCTTAAGTGAGAAAAAAGGTTAAATCACTCTGAAGTGTTTTAAGCAAATTGACCAAATGCTACACAAATCCACTCCATCCTTTCCAACCTCTAACCCCCTAGCCTGACTTTGACCCTGTCCCTTCCTCTCACCTCATGACGTCCATCTGGCCCATCTGGCTCTCCTCGGGGGTGAGCGGGGCGAGACGCACCACCTCGGCCAGGTTCCAGAGGGGCTCCTTCAGGTAGCGCCGGTCGATGTTCCTCTCCAGGTTGGCTAGGCGCAGTACTGCCAGGTCCAGCGGGTGACTGGCCACGCGGGGCAGGTCCGACCACTCCTTCTTGGTCCGCACGATCCAGTCGTCCCGGGGGTCCGTGTCATGCTCGTAGTACTGCAGGTCGTCACGTGTGGAGTCTGCCTCTGGGACCGTGTAGGGCTGAGGGGAGGGGAGGAGGGAGAATGACAGAAAAGAGAATATTATAGTTCTCGACAACCAAAAAGCAGTTAGCAAAGGACTTTGAAGCTAGAGAAAGACTCAAAAGGGTTGTGAGGTAAGGTAAGCGACATCAAGTGAAGACATCAAACAATACATTTGTATAACGACGTAAACTAATTAACAACATAACAGCAGGCCCCTAAAAAAGGACAGAGGCAGGGTGAATAGAAGGAGCAGAGAGACAAACAGCTCGTATTTCTAACAGTAAGGAGCAGGGGTGTTAAAGTGAGAATCCTACACATTCTGATATTTGGGACAATTCCATGTCATTTTAAGAGGTGTAGGAAAAGAGGAATTGTAACAGATACAATTCTGAAAGGAAAAGGGGAAACATGAAGATGTGTGAACGAGTGTAGATCTTAAAACAGGGTGACGACGAGCGAACATTAGATCTGAAACCTGGTTTGTACCTGGAATCCTGCGCCTGGCGTTTCCGTGCTATTGTCAGTGTCACTCCTTCCATTCTGGGGAGCCATCTTGAAATATAAGTCATGGACATGTGATGTGATGAGTGTGACCTCTTTTTGCATGACACTACGACATGGGGGGGGGGGGGGGGGCGCACATTCACTCTATACAAACTGCAGCAGCACAGGCCAAATACGCCACCCTCTGGACATTCAGTGCAACTGCAGCCATAGAAAAACGGACAAAATGATTAAGCTCTGGCATATCTAACAACCACCCACTCTACCCACGCAGCCCTGGGTGCATCTCCACAGTCTAAAGTGTCTTCCTCGCCTTTGTCCGCACAGATCTGAAAACGCTGTAAACGTGGGGGTGACTTATTTGGGAATCTCCTCTCCCCCAATTCTATTTCCAGGTCTGTGTAGGGAAAGGCATTGAACCAAACACTGGAATCCACTTTAGACTACTGCAACACAGCCCCACTGTCCCCCTGGCGCCTCACCTTGAGGTGCAGGTCAGCGGCGATGACCCTCCGCTCCAGGTCCTCCACCCAGCGGAGGGCGCTGACGTCTGTCTCCAGGGCCCGCTCCTGGACCTGCCACGTCTGCTGCAGAGCCTCCAGCAGGGCCTCGCCCACCTCCACCTTCACCTGGAATATAGTGTCTGGTGAGAGGACAGGGTGGACGAGAGGAGAAGAGGCAAGGGGACAGAGAGGGAGAGATGGTAAAGAGAGAAAGGGAACGGAAAGACGTGTTGTAATCCAGTTTCCATTCATTACAAAACCATCCTTATTTAAACCAAGTCCCATTGATGTCAAAAGCAGCCTCAATATAAAACACAAGCAATCTGAAACACAGTACGCCTTTTATTATCCACATCTTCCCCTATAGCTGACTGAGTGACCAGTGTTCATTGCCTCACCGTTGATGGGCCGTGTGCAGACCTCAGCCAGGTACTCCATGTGTTTGGCCAGGTGTTTGTGGAGCACCTTCTCCCGTATGCCTCGCGGGTGCAGGGCATGCAGGGTAGCCGTCAGCTCCTCAGGCTCCTTGATCCACCACCAGCCACGCACCATCGCTAACGCAACAGCAGCAGCACACACATTAGACACCCGCATCGCGCCTAGCATATCATGTTAGCTAACCATGCTAGTCATATCGGCTAACCACACACAAACATGTCAACCACTACTGATTACATCTTGTTGAACATGCTAGTATTTTCAGCTAACCATGCATAATCATGTAGGCCAAATCAACAGCTCAAATTGCAGCATGTTTACATTGCTGACAAGTCTCATCAGAAACCGCAGTGAGGAAATTTGATACACGTAACCACAGTGGTTTTGGAATGGGCTTGAACTGAATGGATTGAATTGAAGGCTTACATGCTGGAATGGGCTTGACCACGAGCTGAGTGAAGTACTGCTGCTCTATCTCCTGGAAGAGCGTGGAAGGAGGGCGGCCACGACGCTTAGCTGCAGCCCCTCTAGCTCCAACCCTACGGGCGGGACTGCTGCCCCTGCTGCCCCTCCTCCGCCTGCGCCCCGGTTTGGCTGGGGTGGGGGTCTGGGTAGGGGCCACCTGGGGTGGGGAGTCCGAGGTGGCTGGGACAGACTGGAGAGGGAAAGGGAGAAAGTGTGCTTGTTTAATAAGAGATCATATGAAAATGCATGTAGAGTGTTCTCTCCCATGAGGGTCCTGGAGAGTGTGCAGGGGGCTGAGGTTGGGACTCACCTGCAGCAGAGGAGCGGCGAGGGCGGGCAGGGTGCTGGGGGTCAGAGGGAGGCGTTTGGGGGGGGTGCTGGGGGGGGTCTGGGATTCTGTTAGAGAGGTTTTGTCACAGGGCTGTTTGGGCAGCAAGTTGAACCACTGCCCCTGTTTCTCCGCCATCTCCTTCACACTGTCCTCTGGTTGGCTGCCTGTTGCTGGCTCCGTCCCGTTAGTTATGGCGCCCTGCGATTGGCTGAGCCAGTTGTGGAAGGCGGACTGCGTGAGGTCTTGTGAGCCGTTGGTGGTGGCCTCTGGGGCAATGCTTGGCCCAGTCTCCTCCCCACCGGACTTGCTGCTACGGCGACGGCGGCGACACTTGGCAGTGCGGAGGTGTAGCTCCACCTCTGGTTTGATCTTGCGGGGGCGACCCCGGGCCCTGGGTCTGCTCATGAGAGAGGCGGTGCCAGGGAGGGGGTCCTCCTCAGGGGGGAAGGAAGTCTGAGACTTGGGAGGGAGAGAGGAGGGGAGTGGGGCAGGAGGGGTAGTAGGAGTGAGCATCTCCTCCACTTTAGGTTCCCTCTTCAGAAGAGTGATAGGCACCTCCTTCACCAGGATATCTTCTGACGCTACCAGACAGAGGAGAGATATGTTTAGAGTCAATAAAAATATGCTAAATAACTTTTTTTGTTGGCTAGCAGAGGGTTGAGGGCAGGTTCTCTGTGACTCACCTAGGATCTCCTCAGGCCCCTCCACCAGCACCCCTCCCAGGTGGGGCAGGACCCAGTATCTCCGGCGGAACCGGTCCTGGCCCAGAGAGACCGCACGCAGGGAGTGGGACGACTGGAGCAGCTTCTTACGGAAAAACACCTGCCGCTGCGGAGGAGAGGAAATACTTAGGGCGACATTTTGCAAATATAAAACAACTCAGATGCGCACACAATGTAATTAGAATACACGACAGAAAAAACGAATGCGGAAGATGAACTGCAGAGTATGTTAGCCTTACCTTCGTTAGCTTATCGATCTGCCTCTCCAACTCCGGAACGCTGTCATTGGTGGGGCTGTCAGTCTGTGGAAAGGGCATTTGGTGAGTACAATATATAGTACATCCTCACCGCCACATTGAATTTGACACACACACACACACACACACACACACACACACACACACACACACACACACACACACACACACACACACACACACACACACACACACACACACACACACACACACACACACACACACGTACGTCGTCGAGTTTGGGCTCCTCCTTGGGCGCGCGGCGGCCCCTCTCCATGGAGCTGCTCCCTTGTAGAATGACGTTCTCCTCCTCTGCCACCCTGGCACTGCGCCTCCTCTCCTCTAGACACAGCTCCTCCTCAGACCGCCCTGTACGCCGTGCTAGAGCTGCCTTCAGTCTGCGGGAGCACATACACGTCAGATCACACACATCAGATATCAAAACACACACAACATCAGTGGTATCACACACTCTCCTTCCACCAACTAAGACAAAGCTAAATTAAAGGAGCCGTGACTGGTCTTACTTGCGCAATTTCCCCTCGATGATCCACTTGTTCTTCCTGTAAGTAGCCATGTTTTCCAGTGTGTTGTCAATCTCACTGCAATGCAAAAACATACACAGGTATCACTTAAATGTGGGAAATTCTTTCCAGAAGGGGTTTCTTTTGACACATTTCCATTGTGAAAGATATTTGCATCATACTTAGGATACTTCATTAAACAAACATGAGCAGTAATAGTAGTGAGGGCATATGAAGGTTGATAGTAGCTCCTTAGTTTATCTGTATTGTCACCCTGACCTAATGACGATGTTGCTACCGTTGAGCTCCTCCACCAGGAAGCCCAGGATGGCAGCCTTTGTGTCAGGGCCGAGGGCATGGAAGGTCTTGGTCCGCAGCACGTTGCACACCCCCATGTCAAAGCCGTGGTACTCCAGGAAGATTCGCAGGCCCTCGGACACTGTGCTGCGAGTCAGCTCCAGATCCACCAGCTTCTCCCCTAGGATCTTCACCGACTGGAGGGAGAAGGGAACTGGTTAATCTGTTGAACTAGGGTTTAACATGCAACGTACAACTAAAATTTTTTAAATGGTCAACTATTGCTAACAGTAAAATGTCAACATGAAGACAGAACAAATTATTATTATTATTTTTTAAACAGGAACACCCATCTCCAATACTAGCTCCATAGAGTTCACAACACACACCTGGTAGTACGGTGGCAGGCCTGGGTCGTGTAGTGCAGCCTCCACCAGCTTGATGAGCAGATCCTGGACCTCGCCTTGGCTGTCTCCCAGGCCCAGGAGGCTCTCCTGCAGTGTGCTGAGGCTAGGCACGTCCCTGGGGATGTGGAGGCCCAGCACCTTGCCATAGCTGTGCAGGAACTCCACCACAGTCAGGCAGTGGGAGAAGGCCACGCCAGAGAGAACCACGCCAGGGATCCGAGACAGCTCCGGAAGGGGCTGGTGGTCTGTGAGACACATGTCCTCAGTGGGCTTCTTCAGCTGTTCCAGGATCATCTGCTGTCTCTTCCTCTCCTCCAGCCGTCTCTGGGACTGGGCTCTCCTTTCCACCTGCTTCTTAGCTGCCAGGGCCGCCTGGGCCGCAGCCTCCGCCTCTGCCTGGGCCTTAGCCAGGGCCTTGGCCTTACTCCTGGCCCCCAGCACTCTCTTCCCCTGGGCTACCCTCTCCTGGTCCGTCTCCACGACCGGTAAAGGCACCGCAGCTTTCTTCTTCCTAGGTCCACGCTTTTTGGGCTCTGGGGCGGGAGGCTGTGGGGGGGCAGGCTGTGGGGGCTCTTGGTCGGCTGGTTCAGCCTTCACCTCCTCCTGGTCCTTGGTCTCCTTGGCTTTATCAAGCTGAGCACAGGAAACACAGAAGGCGAGGGATTTATTAGATAAAGAGGGAGACCGATTTGTGTTTTGGTCATAAAGAAAGTAAATCCTTACCTTCGCTTGCTTTTTCTCCTGTCGGATCTTCTTATTCTTGTTATTCTCCTTTCTTTTCATCCTTGCCTAGAAGAGAGTAACCATTTGACTTAGTGTGTTGGAGGCAACCTGAAAACACCACAAAGATGCAATTTTAGTCTTCAGATTTTGATACTTGGTACACCATACCTTTCTCTTCATTTTCTTCTTGATTTTGACAAGTTTCTCCTTGTCCTCCTCAGTCAGAGCTTCTAAAAATAGAGATCAAACAGCTACATTCAAGACGTCAAAACCCCAACCTAATACAAGCTTTTTGATGCAGACATATTCTACAATATTATGTTTCTGATCCAGTCTTGCCATTGAATCAGTCTGTATAGTGGCCTACATTCCAACCAGTGAACAGACTCATTTCGCCAGGCTATGTCCACTCACCCTTGGCCTCCAGCCTCTCCAGCATTCTGGCGTCAACCTTGCTAAGCAGGTCCACCATCTTTGGTTTGGGCGGCCTGCCGGGCTTTCGGACTAGCCCACCCTTGGTGCGCCGAGCTCGGGGGCGGGGCTTCTCTTTGTCAGGGTTCGGAGGTCGGCCGCGTCGGCCTGTGATGGCCATGATCATGGAGGGCACCTCCTCATTGGCCAGGAGGCACCATTTCACTCCCTGGAGGAGATCATATGAAAAGATTAACGGGAAATGTGTCTTCCTTATGATATTACACTATAGCCCTATTCGCATGGGACTTGTACTACTAGAGAACATTGGTTAAGTATACTATTCCACAGGATTAGTTTTTTCCTAATTGTATTTATATTTTTTATTAAGCCTGGAGTTTTTTCCCTTCTAATCGTGAAGATATTTCATGAAGTCCAAGCGATAATAGGCTACACTGATATCTCGAGACTGGTTCACAAGTTTCTAAACCATCTTCGGTATAGTGTCGCCATAATATTTGAATTGCGGAAGTGTGATCATAATCATATTTCAGCGATCCGAGGTAGAAGACGTCCTAAATGCCCCCCTCTGCCTTCAGTTGTCAGCTAAACAGCGCACTTGCACTTGATACGCGTTTTTAGGCTATGGATGACAAATTGAACTGTCATCTCCAAAAGGTCAGTTGTATGCTGCTTTGCGATTTATTAACCGCACAGGTTGCATTAAATAGGCACAATATCTTTTAAATGGTGCATTTGGCGATGTTCAATTCAATCGCAAAAAGCTGATAAACAAAAGCATTCACTGTGAATGTGTAGGCCCTTCATATATAGGCTACGCGAAGCACTTTCTTGCTCAAACCGCGAGCAACGCCTGTCAAACTTAAGACATTTCTCTCAGAACACAGGGATGTCAATTCGCAGGGATTTTGGAGTTAACCAAAAAAACTGTAGGTTATTCTGGCTGGAATTGTTACTCTCCTGCCATGTAAAAATGACTGACATGGCAGATTCGGTCAGGACTTAAAATACGGATTTGTTTTGTGCTCGTGCACACAATTACATTACCCAACCTTCCCCGGTAAAACTAATCCCGTCCGAATAGGGCTTATGACAGTCTGCATTGAGTTATTACTACAGCTATTTATGATGAGAGATCTGTCAGCACAGACAACAGATCCACACACACCTCAGCGGAGTCCATCTCCTCGTAGAAATCTCCTACGGGCATGCGGGGGCTGAAGCTGAAGTGTTCCCTGGTCACAGCGGTGTCCTTGTGCTTGTTCAGGTACTGAGGGAGAACAAGACCATGGGTCAGTGACAGAGCCAGGGAACATGGGAGAAAGCCAGATCATAGGTCACCAAGTCACATGTGATCCACGCACAGTATGAGCAACTGACGGTTCAATTAAATAAGATCAAATGCAACTGCTGTTTGTATACTAAAAACATGTTCTCTTATAGTTTCTGTGTGACGTGGTAAATGCCCTGCGGGAGAGATATCCCACTGTATCAAGAGATATTTGTAGCTGCTGACCTTCTGTGACAAAAATGTTTTACTCTAACTCGGGGCCATTTACCTTGATGACTTCTGGAAACTGCTTCATCCTCCTCCCGCAGGGGCTATAGTACCAGGTCTCCCCCTTCAGCCGGTCCTCAGTCTTCCTGACTCGGACTTCCCTCCTCCAGCTAAAGCACAGATCAATAAAAAGTCACGTTAAGAGCCACATTCAACACACAGTAGAAGTATCATAGTATCCCTGCAGTCGGCCTAGAATAGAAGGATGAAACCGAGGAGTATTGTATTTATGGGTGAACACTAACCTGCACTTTCCACACATTTGAAATATTTTGCACAGAGACACACTAATTAGGGGAGCTTTTCACAAGTGTGTGTATCATTACCCATGGAGCAGAGGGAAGTGGACCTGCTCCTCTGTTGCTATCCTCCTCCTGGGGGTGTCACCTGTACAAGGAACAAAAAGAGAATTAGATTTGTACAGAATTACTCTCATCCATCAACATCGGTTTAGAGCATGGTTCCCCCAAGTTTTCAGAGCCAAAAAAATGTATTAATAAAAATGTATAAAAAAAAAATATATATATATATATATATACACACACACCAAATGAGCAAGCAACACCTGTCACACCAAGTTAGTTTAATTTGGAAATCTGTTCCAAAAAAGTATTCCCATGCATAATAGGGAGATACTGTATATGTGGTCACATACAAATCAAAATGTTTTGTCACATGCTTCGTAAACAGGTGTAGGCTTAGAATGAAATGCTTACTTTACACGCCCTTCACAACAATGCAGAGAGAAAAACCTAAGCAAGGTATGAAATAATTTTTTTTCGAATATCTGTTTGGGCTTCTTTGCGTTCAATTTGCAGTCTACAAATTATTTGTAATTATGTTCCAGCCACCTGACCATCTGGAAAAAAATAGTCCTGCAGATGAATCTAGTTGATGATCCCTGGTTTAGAGTTTATAATCATTGGGTCATAACTACACTGAACAAAAATATAAATGCAACATGCAACAATTTAAAATATTTTACTGAGTTACAGTTCATATAAGGAAATTGGTCAATTGAAATGAATTCATTAGGCCCTAATCTATGGATTTCACATGACTGGGAATACAGATATGCATCGGTTGGTTACAGATACCTTTAAAATAAGGTAACGGCGTGGATCAGAAAACCAGTATCTGGCATGTGACCACCATTTGCCTAATGTAGCATGACATCTCCTTTGCATAGAGTTGATCAGGCTGTTGATTGTAGCCTGTGGAAGGTTGTCCCACTCCTCTTCAATGGCTGTGCGAAGTTACTGGATCTTGGCGGGAACTGGTACACGCTGTCGTACACGTCGGTCCAGAGCATCCCAAACATGCTCAATGGGTGACATGTCTGGTAAGTATGTAGGCCATGGAAAAACTGGGCCATTTTCAGTTTCCAGGAATTGTGTACAGATCCTTGCGACATGAGGCTGCGCATTATCATGCTGAAACATGAGGTGATGGCGGCGGATGAATGGCACGACAATGGGCCTCAGGATCTCGTCAAGGTATCTCTGTGCATTCAAATTGCCATCGATGAAATCCTATTGCGTTCGTTGTCCATAGCTTATGCCTGCCCATACTGTAACCGCATCACCACCATGGGGCACTCTATTCACAACGTTGACATCAGCAAATAGCTCACCCACTCATACGCCGTTTGCCTAGTACAGTTGAACCAGTGATTCATCTGTGAAGAGCACACTTCTCCAGTGTGCCAGCGGCCATCAAAGGTGAGCATTTGCCCACTGAAGTCGGTTACGACGCCGAACTGCAGTCAGGTCAAGACCCTGGTGAGGACGACAAGCATGCAGATGAGCTTACCTGAGACGGTCTCAGACAGTTTGTGCAGAAGTTCTTTGGTTGTGCACACCCACAGTTTCATCAGCTGTCTGGGTGGCTGGTCTCAGAAGATCCCGCAGGTGAAGAAGCCGGATGTAGAGGTCAAGGGTTGGCATGGTTAGACGTGGTCTGCAGTTGTTAGGCGAGTTGGACGTACTGTCAAATTCTCTAAAACGATGTTGGAGGCGGCTTATGGTAGAGAAATGAACATTACATTCTCTGGCAACAGCTCTGGGACATTATTGCAGTCAGCAAGCCAATTGCACGCTCCCTCAACTTGAGACATCTGTGGCATTGTGTTGTGAGAAAACTGCACATTTTAGAGTAGCCTTATTGTCCCCGGCACAAGGTGCACCTGTGTAATGATCATGCTGTTTAATCAGCTTCTTGATATGCCACACCTGTCAGGTGGATGGATTATCTTGGCAAATGAGAAATGCTTACTGACAGGGTTGTAAAATTTATGCACAACATTTTAGAGAAATAAGCTTTTTGTGCGTATGAAACATTTATGGGATATTTTATTTCAGCTCATGAAACATGGGACCAACACTTTACATGTTGCGTTTATATTTTTGTTCAGTATACATCTAGAGAAACAACAAACAAAAAATATATATACAATCATTTCCAGAATCAAAATAGTTAGCGTGTTCATTACCAGCAGTGGAACTGTCATCTCCGTCATTGTCGTTATTGCCATCATTGGGTTTAGTGTCAACATCAATTTTCGCTATTTTGGGTGGCATCGGTTCCAGATTCTTGACCCTAACCTTCTTGGGTTTGATGGCCGGCGGGGTCTCGCCACTGGTCAAACATGGTTCATTGCTGGTAGTGATAGGTCCACTTTGACCAGAAAGTAAGCCTTCAGCAGAACGTTCAGCCTCTACTGTGACTGCTACTGATTCTGTCTTCTTTCTCTTTCTTGGTGGTCCCTTCTCCTTTTTCTCTACTACCTCTCCTTTCTCAAGCTTCTTCTTCTTCCTCTCCACCTTTATCTTATCCACCTTTGGAGTTTTAACAGCGGACCTCCTCTGTGCTTGCCCGGGGACCTGGGGAACTGGAGAGAAAGACAACAGAAAGTCAGAAATCCTTGCTTGGCCATTGTACACAACTTTGTTTGCTCAAAATGAATTGGAGTTGCACAGAAATATCATAAAGAAAAAAAGGGACAAAGAAGTTGGTTTACCGGGAGTGGAGGCTGTTGGAGTGCGTGGCTTCCTGGGTTTCCTTGGTGTCTTTTGGCTGTTGGTGGGTACGGCTGGGGCGGCTAAGGGCAGGAGTGGGGCTGCAACCAGGTTCCCCACCAGGGCACTGAGCGCCGCTGTGTGCTTGCCTTTGTCCATAACAGGGGGAGCCATGATACTAACGGCACTGGCCTTGGTGGTGCCAGCAGAGTCGGGTATATCCTGGCCCTCCGACTCACATTCACCTTCAAACCCTGTCAATAGGTCATAAGATTAAGGGTTAATGGTTAACAACCTCAAATTAACTGACAGTCACTGTTTGTTGACAAAATAAGTGCTCCCATAGCTGGCTGTGATAAATAGAGTTGATAATTAATCAACTCTAATTTCCAAGACCCAACCAACAACTCTTCAACCATCGACCCACACACTATCTTACATAAAGGTGCTACACAGGATTGAAAAAATATTTACGCTGTAATTTTAGAAAATGACCATAACATACTGCATCTGCAGTAATAGTGTAATGATAGTGTTTCACAGTGTTACTTAACCACCAGCGTTGTGATTGGCTGTGATTTTGCTTCCTGATTTCTCCCGCTGGAGAGGCATCTGTTGTCAAAATGGGAAAGCTGTTCTGACTTTGTGGCTGTATCTAGTGGAAATCGCTCTGTCATTCCCTGGTTGCAAGAATTCTACACTCAATTTCAGTTTAAGTGAGAAAACAAGCACTTGGTTTAGGGAATCAATGTACCATCTAAATCACTGTGAAATTATTTTGTCAATAACAAAGCATATGATTTTTTTCAGCTGTTTGAAGCTGGTGGACCAAAACCGAAAGTAAAAGGCTCAAGCACGAGTTGAACCTTTTACTTTCGGTTTTGGTCCACCAACTTCAAACAGCTGTAAAAAACCATATGCTTTGTTATTGACTAAATAATTTCACAGCGATTTAGATGCAACCGATATTAGCATTTTTCACACATGTTCAAAACATCTAGAAGTGGCTGTTGGGATTCACAATACATTTGAGATCATTTGGAAAATTAAAAAGGAAGGAAACCAATGTGTCATTTTGTAATTTGGGTGAAATAACCCTTTAAGCTAACTAAATACAAACATAGGTTGTCATATCAACTATGGCAAGGATCTTACCTTTGTAGGCTGGGGGTGGTTTGGCAGGGCCATTTGAGCTTGACCGGGAGACGTCATTCTGGGAGGATTCAACACAGGAGTCCTCCATCTGAGAGGTGTTGTTCAGAGAGGAATCCAGCATGGACACCCCAGTGCTCAGGCAGCTGTCAATGGTCTCCTCTGCCTGGGAAGAGTCCTCTGTTTGGGTATCATCCAGTGTCAAGTCCCTGGAGTCCTCCACAGAGGAGAAGCTGCTATCTATTGTAGTGTCAGCAACATGTGATATTTCATCCTCACGAGAGGGGTGATCCATGAGAGAGCTGTCACCCAAACAAGAGGTATCATCAAATCGAGATTT
Organism: Salvelinus alpinus; assembly: GCF_045679555.1. NCBI lineage: Eukaryota > Metazoa > Chordata > Actinopteri > Salmoniformes > Salmonidae > Salvelinus > Salvelinus alpinus. The sequence continues at coordinate 8,969,409 of NC_092113.1, read as the reverse complement.
GCCGCCATCTATGCGAGAGCTGTCATCCAATTGAGAGGCGACATCCAATCGAGAGCAGTCTTCATCCATGCGAGAGGTATCATCAAACCGAGAGGTTTCACCATCTACACGGAAGCTGTCATCCAATCGAGACGTGTCATCCATTCGAGAGTTAGCGCAAAGTCTAGAAGTGTCACCAAACTGAGATGTGTCGTTGAGTGACGAGTCGTTACAGGCATCATCCTCTTCAGTAAAGCTGGTTTTCTCCATCCTGGTGCTGCCGAGGCACGTGGACACCTGCGACGACTCGTACGCAGACTCCTCATCCGCTGACTCGTCCATCTCACAGGTGTCATCCAGACCTCTTCTCTCCAGGGGAGAGTATGAGTGTCTCAGGGGGGCGGTGTCCATTCTCTCCGCACGCATTTTGTCGCCAAAGGAATTCTCTTGGTCCTTGGGAGGCGGAGGAGTCCCAGGAATATCTGTGAGGGGTTTGTGTGAGTGTTTTTCAGATTGACGAGTAAGAGACTTGGTGGCATCCATCTTTGATGGTGTTCTAACTGGGTCGACTTTAGGCTGTGCAGAACTCCCCTCTGGTTTTCCAGGTGGTTCTACAGAGGGTTCCTTCTTGTTGCCCATGGCCTTCTTGTTCCCCATGTCTCGCTCCTCTGGCTCAGCGGAAAACATGCGTTTAGGGGGTTGTGGAGGAGCAGGAACGGATAGGGAAGGCGCAGAGACAGCAGGAGGGGTTGAGGGGACCATATGAAGAGCAGTCATCACTGCAGGAGCCACAGACACCAAGGCAGGAGGCTCAGACATTGAAGAAACTCCGGAGGCTTGAGCTTTAGGGCCTTGGACAGTTAAAGGAGGCATAGATACCTCCTTTGGAGAAGAGGACACTGCAGACGCAGACTCTGTGGAGGGAGCAGAAACTGCTGGGGGAGGAGTAGACACAGATCGAGGAGGTGAGGACACTGATATAGAAGGTGCACTGACTGCCCAAGGAGGACTGGGCACTGCTGAGGAAGTTTGCCTGACTGCCACCAAGGTAGTAGACACCGCTGGGGGGGACACGAAAACCGTTGGGGGAGGTGCAACTGCAGATATTGATGGAGTCCAAAAATTTTCTCGAGGAGCTCCAGATAAAGCTGTGGGAGAAGAAGTCAAAGGCGGTGGTCTGGATCCTTGAACCATCTGCTGAAGTGCAGAGATGGGCGCAGACATGGAGCGCAAGGGAGCACACACCATGGTAGGAGTAGAGACCATCGCAGGAGGTGCAGATGTCATGGGAGCAGTCTGATGTGCCACAGACACTGGGGGAGGAGCACTGACTGGATGGGGAGCAGACACAGCTGGAGGTATAGAGGATTTGTCCAGGAGAAGAGGTGGTGCAGGTGGCTTGGGAAGAGGTACAGACACTGACAAGGGTGGAGATGCCCCTGATGGAGGTGTGGACAAAGACACTGGAGAAGGTCTTATGCTCATCAGAGGAGGCGAAGACAGCCCGGGAGGAGGTCCAAGCACAGGGAGAGAAGGAGAAGAGGACATGGGAGCCTCTGAGTTTCGGGGAGGCGCAGAACTAACAGAGAAGGATGAAACGACAGGAGGTCCTAATGTACCCATTGGAGGCGTAGACATTGCAGGAGGTGCAGAGAGCCTAGAATGGGTGGAAGGCGCAGACACAGCCGGAGGATGGGACGACATCGAGTGTGGAGGCGCAGGTAGCGCAGACTCCCTCGCTGAGGTTGCCATTTCATGGTGCTGGGCCATTGGCTGCTCGGAGCGCTGGCAGTAGTCACTGGTGGGCCCCATCGGGGGTCCAGGGGGCTTGGGAGGGTAGCTGTCGCATTTAGGCAGCAGCTGGGTGACAGATGCCCTCTCCATCCCATTATAGCCTTTATCCACATCCTTAAACACTTCACTCATCCGCCCTAAGGAACAGGAACACAAACAACAGTCAGACCATTAGAAACGACAGAAACACAACACAGCAGCCACAAGGTAACTAAGAGGGAATCTGGAGAGCAGATGGCGCTTTTAAAAAACACCTTGGGGACAATCTGCTGCATGCCAGCGTGCCACCTCAGTAAGACAGCAAAGGCGGCAATATAAATAGTGTTTGTATCATTGCAAGGGGCGAGGAGTTTCTCATTATGCATTGTGGTGCACATTAGATTTGAGGTATGCCACACCCTACGGGTGACGGTGGAGAATAAGGATATGTGTAGGTGAGATACACAATTTTGGATGACAGTACATTTGACACATTCTCTCTTCTCCGCTCCTTACTGCATGTGCTGCCATAGAAATAAAATGAATAGAACGGGTGTCACCCAATCAAGTTAACGATGGCATAATGGGTGGACTGGTGGCCATTGTGAGTGTACCCATAGGAGCAAAGCAGGCAGGAAGTAAAATATGTACTAAAATATGAGCTGTGATTTGTTGAATCAACTGACATTACAAAAAATACATTCCATTGATAATTTGAATGAACATTCTACATTACCATGGAAATATTGCATCGCAATACCAAGCAGCCATTGCGAGTGTACCCATGAGTTTACCAGTCAAATTGCCAGGGTTAGAGGATCCAAGCCTGTTCTATTAATTATATTTCTATGTGTGCTGCTGCAGCATTGCGGTCATTCGGTCAACTGTTCATTCAGAAAAAAAAGGATAAAATGATATGCTGCTGTTCTAGAATGTAAATTGTTGCATTTTCCCACAATTCTCTGCGCCCCTCCCTGCATCAAGACCACAGTCAGCTTCATATGAGGCTTCATAAGACGATCTATATTACATTTATTATTTGAAAGAGGCTTTGGTATTAGCCTGTGAGGGGCTCTGCGTGTGAGACAGGGCGGGAAACCTGAGGTGCAAAGTCCGGTGTCTTTGATACAATAGCGGCGTACAAACAAAGTGAGAGCGGGGTATGGGCATATTACATATGGCGACCATGGCTAATGGAAACGCTGGCATCCTAAATACTTTTTCTTCACCTGTCCTGTGACCTGCCAGTGGACAATGTGGCCGTTGACGACAGCTATGTCTGTCAGGTGGAAAATGTACTTATTGTACAATTTGAGGGACTTTCTGGCACACTCAACAAAACTGCTCTGTATGCCCACTTTGTCAACTGCTCCCATTTTCTTATTGTACTCCAAGACACAGTCCGGCTTCATTTTCCTCTCCGGTGACATAGTCCAGTTTTCCAGTGACTGACATTTTATAGGTGTGCACAGTCGCCAGAACATGTGCACTGTGTTTTTGTTGTTGTGCTATTCACTGCCTTCACTCCACCTCCCCCTTGCTCATTTACTTTTAGAATATTGGTATCCCCTTCCTGTTGGATCTCACGATGCCACAGGCCCCGGTGTTCTCCCTAAAAAATGGTACTAGAAAAGGGTAAGACTACTGTCCACAAATACAGCGTGCCACTTTTCCAAGTCTGGCTGCAACATGGTGATCACTACTGATCCAGATATGGCAAGACCCTCAACATCTATTATATCTGTGGTGGAGCCGGTGTAGATGATCAGGTCCTGTACGTATCCTGTCAGACAGTCACATAAAACAATGAACTTTACTCCAAATCTGTGGCGCTTTGATGGGATGTTTTGGCGGAACGCAAGCCTCCCTTACCAAGCCATGAGAGACTCATCAATGCACAAATCCTGTGAGGCACAAACACTCTTCAAAAATGCCCTGGACAAGCTGCCCAGGACATTACCAATTTTATGATGGGGGTCAGCGAGGTTGGCAGTGGCGTTGTTCACTAAGTGGAGCGCTCTCAGCAAGACAAGGAAGCAAGTCCTGGGAAAAGGGGGGGGGGGGCTGCAGCATATGGTCAGTGGTCCCTCATACAGCCCTTCTTCACTAGCCCCATCAGCAACACTTTGAAGAGGAAGGTATATAGTGCATTCGGAAAGTATACAGACCCCTTGAATTTATTCAAATTTTGTTATGTTAGACTTATTCTAAAATTGTTTTTTTTATTTTATTCCCCTCATCAATATACATGCTTGGACCAGGGTTGCACATTCTCGGTTATATTCAGAGGTGGAAACTTTCATTAGGAATTAAAGAGAAAATATGGGAATATGGGAATTAAAAGAAATATATGCAATTAAATATTAATTCCATTTAAATGTACAGTTGAAGACGGAAGTTTACATACACCTTAGCCAAATACTCAGTAAAACTCAGATTTTCACAATTCCTGACATTTAATCCTAGTAAAAAGTCCCTGTTTTAGGCCAACTGGGATCACCACATTATGTTAAAAATTTGAAATGTCAGAATAATAGAAGAATGATTTATTTCAGCTTTAATTTCTTTCATCACATTCCCAGTGGTCAGAAGATTACATACACTCAATTAGCATTTGGTAGCATTGCCTTAACATTGTTTAACTTGGGTCCTTCCGACTTCAACTGTAGATGTTTCTTGCATTGCATATATTTACCATATCATCCAGAGACAGAAACATAAACCTTTTACCTTATCATAAGTAGACATAACTGCAAATGATTAAATTCTTCCGTATAGAAAAATAAATTATGTTTAGTTACGAATTGAACTTTAATTAAATGAATTGACCAAAAACATTTTCAACATACATCTGTAAAATGACAGTCTGGTAACTAAAGCTTTGGTTGTGTTCCTCTCAGGCTTCCATGTCTTCTCCCTAGACCTCCTCTATGTCGGCGGCAGGTAGCCTAGTGGTTAGAGCGTTGGGCCAGTAACTGAAAGGTTGCTAGATCAAATCCCTGACCTGACAAGGTAAAATATGTTGTTCTGCCCCTGAACAAGGCAGTTAACCCACTGTTCCTAGGCTGTCATTGTAAATAAGAATGTATTCATAACTGACTTGCCTAGTTAAATAAAGGTTAAAAATGTCCACCTCTTGAACACCAGACTCTGAGGCCTCATCTTCACTGTCACTTTCCAACCTTGTTGAGGATGGCTTGTTGTCCAACCTTGCTCGGATGGCCACCAATTCTTCAATCCTTGTATTGGTCAGCCTGTTGCGTGCTTTGGTGTGTGTGTTCCCAAACAAGGACCATTTGCGCTCTGAGGCGGCTGATGTTGGTGGGATTTGGAGGATGGAGGCAACAGGGGAAAAAGCCTCAGATCCACAAAGTCCCTTCCACCGGGCGGCTGATGAGATATGTTGGCGCGACTGCCATCTTGCATCTCCATCCCAAAGCCCTTGCCTGGAAGTGTACTTCGCCAGACTACCAAGAACCTTGCCCTCATCCAGGCCAAGGTGGCGAGACATGGTAGTGATGACACCATAGGCCTTGTTGATCTCTGCACCAGACAGGATGCTCTTGCCAGCATACTTGGGGTCCAACATGTACGCTGCGGCGTGTATGGACTTCAGTCTTCACGCTTTATGATGCATTTCAGAACTCCAGCTTTCTCTGCTTGTAACAACAAAGTGGGAAGTGGGCAGGACAGTACGGATTTCTTCTCTTACATCTGCAAGCAGAGTCTGAACATCAGACAGGATGGCATTGTCTCCCTCAATCCGTGCTGCTGCTATAGGTTTCTGGAGTTTCAGGCTGCTTACCACTCTCTCCAAAAAAACATAATCCAGGAGGATCCTCTTGATGGGCAGACTGTGATATGGCCATTTCTTGGAGACTCCTTCCCCTCCAGGAGACTGTCAAACATGACGACAATACCACCCCAATGGGTGTTGCTGGGCAGCTTCGATGTGGTGCTCTTATTCTTCTCACTTTGCTTGGTGAGGTAGATTGCTGCTATAACAAGTTGACCCTTCACATACCTAGCCATTTCCTTGGCTCTCTTATAGAGTGTATCCATTGTTTTCAGTGCCATGATGTCCTTGAGGAGCATTCAATGCATGAGCAGCACAGCCAATGGGTGTGATGTGAGGGTAGGACTCCTCCACTTTAGACCAAGCAGCCTTCATGTTCGCAGCATTGTCTGTCACCAGTGCAAATACCTTCTGTGGTCCAAGGTCATTGATGACTGCCTTCAGCTCATCTGCAATGTAGAGACCGGTGTGTCTGTTGTCCCTTGTGTCTGTGCTCTTGTAGAATACTGGTTGAGGGGTGGAGATGATGTAGTTAATTATTCCTTGCCCACAAACATTCGACCACCCATCAGAGATGATTGCAATAGTCTGCTATCTCTATGATTTGCTTGACCTTCACTTGATCTCTGCATCCAGCAAATGAGTAGATAAAGCATGTCTGGTTGGAGGGGTGTATGCTGGACGAAGAACATTCAGAAATCTCTTCCAATACACATTGCCTGTGAGCATCAGAGGTGAACCAGTTGCATACACAGCTCGAGCAAGACATTCATCAGCATTTCTCTGACTACGTTCCTCCATTGAGTCAAAAAAAAATCTGATTCCAGGAGGACCATGAGCTGTTGCTATCGATAAGGTGTCTGATTCATCATTTTCACCTCGAATAGAAGTAGAGTGACTTTTGGCAGAGGTTGCTTGTTGTGAGCGCTGAGGGAACTTTATGGACTTGGCCTGATGATTCTGCATCTTTGTTGCATTCTTCACATATGATTTGGCACAGTATTTACAAATGTACACAGCTTTTCCATCTACATTAGCTGCAGTGAAATCAGATAGTGCACATCAGATAGTGCCCGTGGCATTTTCCTGGAAAGAAAGAAAATGAGTAAAAAAAAACAAATACAATTCCATATACAGATAAATAGTTAAACAGTTAGAATAAACAACTTCTTTGTAAGATTTTTTTATTTAAATGAAACATGTATGGAAACAGGTGTATTAACACTCCTCAGCAGGCTCAAGCAAGCTAAAACCCGCATGGTAGCAAATATTAACTAGCAGAAATTGTTACGTTAGAAATGATTTAAACACACTATTTGCTAGTTAACAAAAAATCATGTATGTCTTAAAATATATTCACCCCACCCAGTAATGTAATCAAAACTTACCAGAAAGCATGTTGTCCTTGGCTCAGACAGTGTAGTAGTGTGGGCTCAGTAGCATCTCATTAGTGTGCAAGATCTTGAGAATCAGCTGCACATGTGATGGAAGAATGCACTGTGCATGCAGAGGGTTGCTATTCCATTGAATTGGGGATAGTTTAACCAACATATGCCACAAGACCTAGAATTGCCTTATGTGTATCCCACAAAAAAGGTTCACCGTTATAAGCTAACTTTTCTTGATGAATTTAAGCAAAATTCCCAACATTCACAGGCTTAACTTCCCATGGAAAATTTCAGGAAAAGTACCGGAAAGTTTCCGACCCTCTGCAACCCCAGCTAAGACAACAACCTCTCCCTCAACGTGAGCAAGACAAAAGAGCTGATCGTGGTCTATAGGAAAAGGTGGGCTGAACAGGCCCCGTGCTTCCCATCTAGGTTTCTTCCTAGGTTCCTGCCTTTCTAGGGAGTTTTTCCTAGCCACCGTGCTTCTACATCTGCATTGCTTGCTGTTTGGAGTTTTAGCCTGGGTTTCTGTATAGCACTTTGTGACATCCACTGATGTCAAAAGCGCTTCATAAATACATTTGATTGATTGATTAACATCTACGGTGCTGAAGTGGGGCAGGTTGAGAGCTTTAAGTTCCTTGTTGTCCAAATCACCAATGAACTATCATGGTCCAAACACACCAAGACAGTTGTGAAGAAGGCACGACAACACCTTTTCCTCCTCAGGAGACTGAAAAGATTTGGCATGGGTCCCCAGATCCTCAAAAAGTTCTACAGCTGCACCATAGAGAGCATCCTGACTGGTTGGTCCCCGCCTGGTATGGCACCTGCTCGGCATCTGACCGTAAGGCTCTACAGAGAGTAGTGCGTACGGCCCAGTACATGGGGCCAAGCTTCTTGACATCCAGGACTTATATACTAGGCGGTGTCACAGGAAGGCCCAAAAAATTGGCGAAGACTCCAGTCACTCAAGCCAGACTATTCGTTCTACTACAGCACGGCAAGCGGTACCGCAGCACCAAGTCTAGGACCAAAAGGCTCCTTAACAGCTTCTACCCCCAAGCCATAAGACTGCTGAACAATTAATCAAAATGGCCACACGGACTATTTACATTGAACCTCCCCCCTTTGTTTTTACACTGCTGCTACTCGCTGTTTATTATCTATATATAGTCACTTTCCAAATTACCGACTAACCTGCACCCCCGCACATTGCCTCGGTACCAGTACCCCCTGTATATAGCCTCGGTATTGTTATGTAATTTTCCTTTCAGACCCTTGACTCAGTACTTTGTTGAAGAACCTTGGGCAGCGATTACAGCCTCGAGTCTTCATTGGTATGACTCTACATGCATGGCACACCTGTATTTGGGGAGTTTCTCCCATTCTTCTCTGCAGATCCTCTCAAGTTCTGTCAAGTTGGATTGGGAGCGTCGCTACACAGCTATTTTCAGCTCTCTCCAGAGTCCGGGCTCTGGCTAGGCCACTCAAGGACATTCAGAGACGTGTCCCGAAGCCACTCCTGCGTTGTCTTCGCTGTATGCTTAGGGTCATTGTCCTGTTGGAAGGTGAACCTTCGCCCCAAATCAAATCAAACTTTATTTGCCACATGCGCTGAATACAACAAGTGTAGACTTTATCGTGAAATGCTTACTTCCAAGCCCTTAACCAAAAGTGCAGTTCAAGAAGAAGAAAATATTTACCAAGTAGGCTAAAATAAAGTAATAATAAAAAGTAACACAAGAATAATAACAAGGCTATACTTTTTATTTTATTTAACCTTTATTAAACTAGGCAAGTCAGTTAAGAACAAATTCTTATTTACAATGACGGCCTAGTAACAGCATACAGGAACTCAAGTCCCTTGGTTCACTTGACCTAGAATTCCTCACAATCAAATGCCGACCGCATTATCTCCCAAGAGAATTCTCGTTGGTTATTGTCATAGCCGTGTATATCCCCCCTCAAGCCGATACCACGACAGCCCTCAAGGAACTTCACTGGACTTTATGCAAAATGGAAACCATGTATCCCGAGGCTGCATTTATTGTAGCTGGGGATTTTAACAAAACACATTTGAGAACAAGGCTACCTATATTCTATCAGCATATTGATTGTAGCACTTGCGCTGGCAAAACACTGGATCACTGCTACTCCCTCCTTCCGGCAAATCTGACCACGACTACATTTTACTTCTCCCTTCCTATAGGCAGAAACTCAAACAGGACGTCCCCATGATAAGAACTATTCAACGCTGGTCTGACCAATGGGAATCCACGCTTCAAGATTGTTTTGATCACGCGGAACTGAAAGCGCGAACCACTGCAATTAACCATGGAAAGGTGACTGGGTATATGGCAGAAAACAAACAGTGAATTTATTCCATCCTCAAAGCAATCAAACAAGTGAAATGTCAGTAGAAAGACAAAGTGGAGTCACAATTCAACGTCTCAGACACGAAACATATGTGGCAGGGTCTACAGACAATCACAGACTACAAAAAGAAAACCAGCCACGTCATGGACACCGACGTTGTGCTTCCAGACAAACTAAAACACCTTCTTTGCCCATTTTGAGGATAATACAGCGCCACCGACACGGCCCGCTACCAAGGACTGTGGGCTCTCATTCTCCGTGGCCGACATGAGTAAGACATTTAAACACGTTTACCATCGCAAGGCTGCCGGCCCAGACGGCATCCCTAGCCGCGTCCTCAGAGCATGCTCAGACCAGCTGGCTGGAGTGTTTACAGACATATACAATCTTTCCCTATCCCAGTCTGCTGTCCCAACATGCGTCAAGATGGCCACCATTGTTCCTGTACAAAGGTAACTGACTATCACCCCATAGCACTCACTTTTGTCATGATGTGCTTTGAGAGACTAGTCAAGGATCATATCACCTTACCCGTCACCCTAGACCCACTTCAATTTGCGTACCGCCCCAATAGGTCCATAGACGATGCAATCGCCATCACACTGCCCTATCCCATCTGGACAAGCGGAATACCTATGTAAGAATGCTGTTCATTGACTACAGCTCAGCATTCAACACCATAGTACCCTCCAAGCTCATTAAGCTTGAGGCCCTGGGTCTCAACCCCACCCTGTGCAACTGGGTCCTGGACTTCCTGACGGGCTGCCCACAGATGGTGAAGGTAGGAAACAACATCTCCACTTCGCTGATCCTCAACACTGGGGCCCCACAAGGGTGCGTGCTCAGCCCCCTCCTGTACTCACTGTCGACCCATGACTGCGTGGTCATGCACACCTCCAACTCAATCATCAAGTTTGCAGACGCCACAACAGTAGTGGGATTGATTACAAACAATGACGAGACAGCCATATAGGGAGAGGTGAGGGCCCTCGGAGTGTGGTGTCACAAAAACAACCTCTCACTCAACGTCAACAAAACAAAAGAGATGATTGTGGACTTCAAGAAACAGCAGAGGGAGCATCCCCCTATCCACATCAACGGGACAGCAGTGGAGAAAGTGGAACCCGAGCCACTGCCTGTTTACCCCACTACCATCCAGAAGGCGAGGTCAGTACAGGTGCATCAAAGCTGTGACCGAGAGACAGAAAAATAGCTTTTATCTCAAGGCCATCAGACTGTTAAACAGCCATCACTAACACAGAGAGGCTGCTACCCACAAACTTGAGTTCCTTGGCCACTTCAATGGATCACTAGTCACTTTAATGTTTATACTGTATTTTATACCATCTATTGAGTCTTGCCTATGCCGCTCTGTCATTGCTCATCCATACATTTATATGTATATATTCTTATTAAATTCCTTTACCTAGACGTGTGTATTAGGTAGTTGTTGTGGAATTGTTAGATTACTTGTTAGATATTGCTGCACTGTCGGAACTAGAAGCACAAGCATTTCATTACACTCACAATACCATCTACTAACCATGTGTATGTAACCAATAAAATTTGATTTAATTTTGTGTGCCTTTGCAAATCATACCCATGTCCAATCAATTGAATTTACCACAGGTGGACTCCAATCAAGCTGTTGAAACATATCAAGGATGATCAATGGAAACAGGATGCACCTGAGTTCAATTTTGAGACTCATAGCAAGCGGTCTAAATACTAATGTAAATAAGGTATTTCTTTAAGCAACAATTACTTGTTTTCACTTTGTCATTATGGGGTATTGTGTGTAGATTGATGGGGGTATTTTATCCATTTTAGAATAAGTAACTAAAGTTACTTTGAAAAAGTAATTAAGTAAAATCCAAACTGCTGTGAAAAAAACGCTATATTTAAATCTAAAATGTCACAAAAATTGCAAGAACAAATCACTACGGGGGTCATATGTTAAGAATAGAGGTTGACCGATTAAATCGCAATGGCCGATTAATTAGGGCCGATTTCAAGTTTTCATAACAATCGGTAATCTGCATTTTTGGACACCGATCATGGCCGATTACATTGCACTCCACGAGGAGACTGCGTGGCAGGCTGACTACCTGTTATGCGAGTGCAGCAAGGAGCCACGGTAAGGTGCTAGCTAGCATTAAACGTATCTTATAAAAAACAATCAATCTTAACATAATCACGAGTTAACTACACACGGTTGATGATATTTCTAGTTTATCTAGCTTGTCCTGCGTTGCATATAATCGATGCGGTGCCTGTTAATTTATCATTGAATCATAGCCTACTTCGCCAAACGGGTGATTTAACAAGTGCATTCGCGAAAAAAGCACCGTCGTTGCACCAATGTGTACCTAACCATAAACATCAAGGCCTTTCTTAAAATCAATGCACAAGTATATATTTTTAAACCTGCATATTTAGTTAATATTTCCTGTTAAGATGAATTTATTTTAACTAGGGAAATTGTGTCACTTCTCTTGCATTTTGTGCAACAGGGTCAGGGTATATGCAGCAGTTTGGGCCACCTGGCTCGTTGCAAACTGTGTGAAGACTATTTCTTCCTAACTAGACAGCCAACTTCGCCAAACGGGGGATGATTTAACAAAAGGTAATTATATATATATATATTTGTAATAATGACAATTACAACAATACTGAATGAACACTTTTATTTTGACTTCATATAATACATCAATAAAATCTATTTAGTCTCAAATAAATAATTTGGTTTAAATAATGCAAAAACGGGGGCCTCCCGGGTGGCGCAGTGGTCTAGGGCACTGCATTGCAATGCTAGCTGCGCCACCAGAGTCTCTGGGTTCGCGCCCAGGCTCTGTCGCAGCCGGCCGCGACCGGGAGGTCCGTGGGGCGACGCACAATTGGCATAGCGTCGTCCGGGTTAGGGAGGGTTTGGCCGGTAGGGATATCCTTGTCTCATCGCGCTCCAGCGACTCCTGTGGCGGGCCGGGTGCAGTGCGCGCTAACCAAGGGGGCCAGGTACACAATTTTCGTGATTGGATACCACGAAAATTGGGGAGAAATGGGATTTTTTTTTAAATAAAAAAAATAATGCAAAAACAAAGTGTAAAAGAGAGTAAAAGTGCAATATGTGCCATGTAAAAAAGCTAACGTTTAAGTTCCTTGCTCAGAACATGAGAACATATGAAAGCTGGTGGTTCCTTTTAACATGAGTCTTCAATATGCCCAGTTTTAGGTTGTAGTTATTATAGGACTATTTCTCTCTATACCATTTGTATTTCATATACCTTTGACTATTGAATGTTCTTATAGGCACTATAGTATTGCCAGCCTAATCTCGGGAGTTGATAGGCTTGAAGTCATAAACAGCACTATGCTTCAAGCATTGTGATTAGCTGCTGGCAAACGCAGGAAAGTGCTGTTTGAATGAATGCTTACGAACCTGCTGCTGCCTACCACCGCTCAGTCAGATTGCTCTATCAAATCATAGACTTAATTATAATATAATAAACACACAAAAATACAAGCCTCTGGTCATTAATATGGTCAAATCCAGAAACTATAATTTCAAAAACAAAACGTTTTATTTTTTCAGTGAAACACGGAACCGTTCCGCATTTTATCGAACGGGTGGCAACCCTAAGTCTAAATATTGCTGTTACATTGCACAATCTTCCATGTTATGTCATAATTATGTAAAATTCTGGCAAATTAATTACGGTCTTTGTTAGGAAGAAATGGTCTTCACACAGTTCGCAACGAGCCAGGCGGCCCAAACTGCTGCATATACCCGGACTCTGCTTACACTGAACGCAAGAGAAGTGACACAATTTCCCTAGTTAATATTGCCTGCTAATATGAATTTCTTTTAACTAAATATGCAGGTTTAAAAAATATATACTTGTGTATTGATTTTAACTTCTCTAGGTTAGGGGGCAGCATTCGGAATTTTGGATGAAAAGCACGCCCAAATTAAACTGGCTGCTACTCGGGCCCAGAAGATATGATATGCATATAACTGGTAGATTTGGATAGAAAACACTCTAAAGTTTCCAAAACTGTTAAAATAGTGTCTGTGAGTATAACAGAACTGATTTGGCAGGCGAAAACCTGAGAAAAATCCATTCAGGAAGTAGTTTTTTTTGTTGGTTTTGTAGTTTTCTATTCAATGCCATTACAGTATCCATTACAGTATCCATTGACTTAGGACTCCAAATGCAGTTCCTATGCATTCCACTAGATGTCAACAGTCTTTAGA